>NC_090179.1:3016819-3616819 GCF_024679245.1 Pseudorasbora parva
ATACGCACAGCTTTTAATAAAAACAAATAAAAAATTACCCCGACCTTCTGGACCCCAACATCAGTAGAACAATTGTACTTCTTAATGTGTTCGGTTGATCAATTTTTTTCGCGATCGTCTGCAGTCACGATGGGCGAGAAAGCACTCTGGTCCAGACGTGTGATGTCACAATAATCGATTCCCGCCAAGGCCTTGCGCAAAAATCCTTGAATCAGTATTAATGCGCGTAGGCGTAGTTTAAGTAACCTGGGTTCCCATTGACTGTATCTGGAGTTTTCTTATATGCTGCTGCTGCCTTGCGCGCACAATGTCTGACGTTAGCCAGGCTATTCTAAGTAGTTCTGAAATTGTCATCTTTAACGTCCGACTCTAGTGCGTTCACACTTCACAATAACTGAATCCAAGTCATCTAAATCAGAATTTTTAATTCTAATGTGAACTGAATAAACAGAATTGCTGTATCCTAGCGAAATCATATAAGTATGTTGCACACATTTAAAATAGATCTATTGGTTGTGTGTGTAATGCATGTTAAACTTTGTAATTTTTGCAGCAATTGCAAATTTGGATGAGTTATCAGTCGTCTTGTAAAATAAATCTGAAATACAGAATGAGACTTACAGTTTATTAGCACGTATTAAGCTGTTTCCACTCTCAATTTAAATGGAGTTATAATGGGACAAATGACCTTCAAGCCAAATGCATTCAAACTATTTTAAGGAAAATAATTGTTTGCAAATAATTCTAGCAAAAAGTACTGTATTTAAGAATCAGTGCCCCTGTGAGAACAAGCTTGGACCCCTTGTGGCCAGCCTAAACAACAATGTATATTGTAACTGGCCCCCTAAGAGTACAACTGGCCCCAGCTTGGCCCCCCCAGTTGAGATGTTCCAGAACTGCCACTGGGGTGTAGGACAAAATGAGATGGAGGGAACACATTTCATATTTGTGTTCAAAATATTATACTATGCCAGGGATCTCAGTGCAAATTGTAGTTAGGGTCCCTGTGAATTCCATCACAGTTGTTAAGTGTGAATATATGTAATCATCCCATATATGTTCTGACTTAAGTCTTCCATGTTGAAATGCGACCATTTTTATCCGTTATGCATGCAAAATGTTTTTCAACCAAATGCGAGGTAATTATATTGATTATATATTTATTTTTTAATTCTAAATTCATAATGATTATTATATGAGTATTTTTATTTTATTTTAACAGGTGGAGTGGGGTGGCCGCAACCAAGAGGGAGCTGGTGAGTTTTAACTTTAGAGCAGTGGTCTCAAACCTGTTCCATTGAGGGCCTAGTGTATGCAGGTTTTATCTTTTACCTTGTACCAGACTGAGTAGGTCACTAATTGTTTAGGATCTTAATTGGTCACTAATTGAAGGGAAAGACCAAAAACAAGCATACACTAGGCCCTCTGTGGAACCGGTTTTAAGACCCTTGCTTTAGAGTATCTACTGATAAACCTGTCATTGGATTATTCTCATAGACAGGTTAAATGTCCATATCGTAATTTAAGTTACACTTTTAAAGGAAATTGCTAACATTTACAATGGTATATAATGTTTGTGGGCCCCTCTTAGTACTGTTGTTGTTGTCATTATCACTTCACGCTTGTATGTTAAATGTTGCATTGTTTCTGCTGGACTTTGAAGTTCCTGGCAAAGTCAGAGAAACTATAGTCAGGCTCGAACTGCTGACTATCATGACATCATTTGTTCTGCCTGGCAGCAACTTTGACCACTATGCCACTCGTACCCTGATGGATCTTTTCCTTAATATTTTTTTTTTATTTCCTACTAATACAGGTTTGACTGTTGGGGAGGAAGTGGAAGCAGTCAATTCATTTATGTCTCGTGCTGCATTGACAACAAAATATATGACCAAATCTGGTGAGTCGTTGGGTTTAATTAAATATGTGCAATATTTAAAATGGACATTTTTTCTCAGCACGCACAGATATGATCACTATCCATGTTCGTGGATGGAACCTAAGGAAAAAGTTACATCTTCACAATTATCTTGCTCAAAGATATTTAAAGGTACATTTGGTATTATGTTTTTGTTTATTAATTCTAATTTAGATTACCCTTTGCGTTCAGTGTTGGGTAAAGTTCTTGAAAAGTTCGTTTTAGTTAATTTTCTGAGTTCACAAGTTTTGGGAAGTCCCTAATTTAGACAAAATAATCGGGTAAACGGAGTTCATATCTTAACAGTGTTCTATAAAACAAATACAAAGAGTAAAGAAAATACCAATCATGGTCACCGGTAAGATATGAACTCCATATACCTGATAATTTTAATCATAATGAAGGTCTAGGTGCTATGTATTTACCTTCTAAGTGTCTACACTGACGATTGTCAGACAAACGCACACTGCCTATATTAAGAACAGATTTAGAAGCTGTGCTTGAAAACGAGCCGTTTTGAATTCCTGCATTTTGAGATGTCACAAATGCCTAGGCTCCTCCTTCAGTCCCTGCACACACACTACAGCTTGTTCCCTGTAGCTGCCTGCTTGTGCGTCTTTCAAATTGGCAAATCAGAAGAAAGGCTTGTGAACATTAATTAGACAGACCAAAATCGACCTGTTTTTAGCAGAACTACTGAGAAAAGAGCTTGCAAAATGCTATTTACTTGGTGTTTGATACGTAAGTATCAAGTATGAGTACATAAAAACGTTTAAAAAAAAAAATTTTTTTAAAAAAGGTTACAATATAAGACATCCTATTAGGGACATCCCAAAACTTGTGAACTCAGTTCTTCAAATTGACTAAAATAAACTTTTCAAGAACTTGACCCAACACTGTTTGCATTATAAGTATAACTTCATGTATGTTACAGACATTACAGAGAACAGCTGAGGTGACAGGGGAGATTGAGATGACCAAATCCCGCCTGAACAAAACAAGTGAAGATCTTCAGCAGTGGGTCACAGATGTCTAATTGTGGGCAGCATCAAGTAAATTTGTTACTAAATCTAAAGAAATCATGTCATGTGTGCAAGGGTGTAGGAATGAGTTTGATATTGAGGGAGACTCATTTTATTCAACAATTGTTGTTTTTATTGGGTGGGACCACATTAACTGCCACTAGGGATCATGTCCCCCCTTCCCCACCCGCTCCTACGCCCTTCCATTTGTGAAATGTATAACTTTTTGAATATTATGTTTGTACGCTTATCGTTTTGTTTGCAAACAGCTCAGAGTACCATCAGTTCACATGATCCACAGGGGCTGCAGCGTCTAATGGAAGGCTTGGTCCTTAAAATCCACCAAAAGAAAAATGGAGCTGTACAGAGACAGGTTTGGGATTGAGGTTTTTTTTTAATTCATTTTGTAGGATCCTACACATTCTTGTGAAAGTAATCTATAAATCTGAATGGAAATGTCATAATGTGTGTACTTTATTAAAAATATATTTTTCTGAAATCTGTGTTCATGTGTTACCTCCTTATAGACCAACAAAGACAGGCGACGCAAGCGATCTGCCATTGCTAAAAAGAAGAGCAAACTAGAAGAGGCCATAACATCATACAATGCTCTGGTCTCAAATGCAGAGGCTGTGGATCCAGCAGACACCCTTTTAGCACAAGACTTTTCAATATGGCCTTGGGAAACAGGTAGAGATTGGAACAGGAAATGTTGTTGCTAACGCAGTATTTAAGTTGTCTTTGTCTTCACTTACCACAATAGTGCACAATTAGATTCCATGTAGTTTAGATTTATGTTACATTTATTTATAAAGAGAGAATCAGACTCCAAAAGTTTCCTTGGTCTCTTTTACAGCTGAGCCTTGTGGACAGAATATGTAAAATATAATTACAAGAAACATTATTAAGAATAACAATTACAGCACATTCAACAGAAAATGGTAAAAAAAAAAAAAAGTGTACAATGAAAGAAAAGTGTAACTCTCGCCAAAATTTTACCTATGGTGTTTTTTTTAATGTATTTCAGTCAACCTTTTTATTAATAACATAATTTGGATGTAAAAGCCACGTTTAAGATTTATTGTAGTCTCATTGTTCGGTCAAATAGCCATTTGAATTGAAGTGAGTCATTGCTATGATGGCATAAAAATTGCTATTCCTAAAACCCTAAAAAGGCTCAACATAACATGAAACTTTTTTCAAAGTATCACCAGGGGCTCTAGACATGAACTCGAACATTGAGAACATTGTTTGAGTTCAAAAAGTTTACAAAAATGCAACGTTTTGTAAAAAATTATTATTTATGTTCAGTTATGCACTCAATCCTTGGTGGGGAATCCTTTTGCAGAAATGACTGCTTCAATGCGGCGTGGCATGGAGGCGATCAGCCTGTGGCACTGCTGAGGTGTTCTGGAGGCCCAGGATGCTTCGATAGCGGCCTTAATCTCATCCAGAGTGTTGGGTCTTGCGTCTCTCAACTTTCTCTTCACAATATCCCACAGATTCTCTATGGGGTTCAGGTCAGGAGAGTTGGCAGGCCAATTGAGCACAGTAATACTATGGTCAGTAAACCATTTACCAGTGGTTTTGGCACTGTGAGCAGGTGCCAGGTTGTGCTGAAAAACTTTTCAGCAGATGGAAGGAAGCATGAAGCACTCCAAAATCTCCTTAAAGCTAGCTGCATTGATCAATCAATCAATCAATCAACTTTATTTATATAGCGCTTTTACAATCACGATTGTGTCAAAGCAGCTTCACAGTGTCAAACAGGATAATATTGCGACAAAATTAGATTCGGCTGTACAGTCGTACTGGAGAAAACCGTGATGTTATCAGCTTATTTTCATTTATCATATAGCGACAATGTTGGCAGATCAGTATTATAGTTTATAGAATTAAATAAGACCTAATTCATACATTTTATTTGTATAAGTTGAATAACTTAGATCATAATTTTAGTGTCCCCAAAAGATTACATTATTGACTGATAAAACAAAGTGAACCAACACCAGCAGCTGACATGGCACCCCAGACCATCACTGACTGTGGGGACTTGACACTGGACTTCAGGCATTTTGGCATTTCCTTCTCCCCAGTCTTCCTCCAGACTCTGGCACCTTGATTTCCGAATGACATGCAAAATTTGCTTTTATCCGAAAAAAGTACTTTGGACCACTGAGCAACAGTCCAGTGCTGCTTCTCTGTAGCCCAAAAGTGTCTTGACCTGGGGAATGTGGCACCTGTAGCCCATTTCCTGCACACGCCTGTGCACGGTGGCTCTGGATGTTTCTACTCCAGACTCAGTCCACTGCTTCCACAGGTCCCCCAAGGTCTGGAATCGGTCCTTCTCCACAATCTGCCTCAGGGTCCGGTCATCTCTTGCAGCGTTTTTTGCCACACTTTTTCCTTCCCACAGACTTCCCACTGAGGTGCCTTGATATAGTACTCTGGGAACAGCCTATTCGTTCGGAAATTTCTTTCTGTGTCTCTCGCTTGAGGGTGTCAATGATGGCCTTCTGGACAGCAGTCAGGTCAGCAGTCTTACCCATGATTGCGGTTTTGAGTAATGAACCAGGCGGGGAGTTTTGAAATGCCTCAGGCTTTTGCAGGTGTTTAGAGTTAATTAGTTGATTCTGATGATTAGGTTAATAGCTCGTTTAGAGAACCTTTTCATGATAGGTTAATTTTTTGAGACAGGAATTTTGCCTTCCCTTTCAGTCGATCACGTTCGACATACTAGACCAACGAACTGGGATCACTTCTGGGAGCCCCTATCAGCTTCGAGATAGAGAAAATGGGCCAATGAACATTGACGTGTGTGCTTTGCATATCGCACCCCGCCCCGCTGCGGGGGTATAAAGCGGAAGCGATCGCCACGCACTGTTGTCATTCACTTCGGAGCCGAACGCCGTTGATGAAGCATCAAGACTGCCTTCTATCTAGAAAGAGTGAGAGAGAAAGAGTGTGCCGGGGGAAATTGCTCTTGTGTTGGCCAGACAGCACAAGACAGCGTGACCACGATCTCATTGCTGCTGAGAGAGCTGCACAGCAAACTGAGAAACTGAGCAAATTGCACTACACACACACACACCACACACAGTTGGTTCGGAGGGCGTGTTTCTTTTTCCCATCGCCACAGTTGCTGTACCATCACTGCAGTTCGAGCCACGGGTTCGGCTCCTCAGTGAAAAACAACAGTGCGTGGCGATCGCTTCCGCTTTATACCAGCGCAGCGGGGCAGGGTGCGATATGCAAAGCACGCACGCCAATGTTCATTGGCCCGTTTTCTATATCTCAAAACTGATAGGGGCTCCCAGAATTGATCCCAATTCGTTTGTCTAGTCCGACGTACATCTCCGTTCCCTCTTTTAGGGAACGAGGGTTACCATACGTAAACAAGACATTTTCATGAGCTGTATGCCAAAATCATCAGTATTAAAACAATAAAAGACCTGAAATATTTCAGTTTGTGTGCAATGAACCTAAAATATATGAAAGTTTAATTTTTATCATTACATTATGGAAAATAATGAACTTTATTACAATATGCAAATTATTTTAGAAGGACCTGTACATGCAATATATGCATATAATTACTTGAAGGAGCTGTATGTAGTTTTTAGCAACCTCTAGCGGTGATGTTTCAGATTGCAATCAATAAGTTTACAAGCGCATGCTCTTGCGTGCTCGAATTTATGAGCGAGCACTCTGTGTACCGGCCAGACTGAGACGCAACACACAAAGCATCCCACACAACATGCTGGAAACTCAACGTTACATTAGGCTACTTTTATAAGCTTGACGTTGAACTAATGCTCGATGTATACCTCCTAAATGGACTAGATACGTGCACTTATATTAGCTCAGGTGAGCCTCTTCAAAGGCCCTGAGTTCCTCCAGCACTGTTGATGCCAGCACCAGAGTGCATGCCCGAATGGTCCCAGCCCTCGTGCCAGGCTAGGTGCCCGTGTGCACGGTTCCCCCGCAGGCCAACCGTCACGTGTATTCTCCACAGTAAGTCTCCTTGAGTGCGTGCGTGTCTTCCCTTGGCAAGACCCTTGCCATCCCTTGGGTTGAAAAACGTTTCCACCTGTGGCTGGATACTCCAGGTTCTTCCGTATGTAGTCCTAAGTCCTCCCTGCGGGTAGGCGCTGTGATCGCGTTTCTCCAAGTGGGATATGCTTCCCAGAGTACCTTGGTAGCTGAGCCGGTCCCTCGTCGTCTTAACTCCAAGGCAGTTGGCTCAGGTCAGCCCAGGATGTTGGAAGACAGCGCTGTGGCGTGATTAGACTGGACCCCCATTTAGTCAGTACTGACGTAACTCGTAGTGTACTGACTGAAAGGGAACGTCTCGGTTACGTATGTAACCCTCATTCCCTGAAGGAAGGGAACGGAGACGTTACATCCCCATGCCACATCTGCTGTGCCGCTGGGATGGCCGGGGCGGCAGGCCTCGGCTCCTCAGTAGGTAACATAAATGGGTGACTGCTATGCAACGCCGTTTATACCCACGCTGTGGGGCGGGCTTGCATTAGGCAAATTCCGCAGACCCATGACATCTCCATGTCATTGGATCGTTTTGATTGAGATTGAAGGCAGCTGGCTTTTTAAGCAAAACCCCCATTTAATCAGTACTGACGTAACGTCTCCGTTCCCTTCCTTCAGGGAACGAGGGTTACATACGTAAACGAGACGTTTTTACGTCTACCTCCACTACTACACATTCGCTATTGTAGTGTCTGTGTCCTAAAGTCCATGAATGAGATCCAATGTGCTGTTTTCAGGAGGGAAATCTAAACAATCACACTCAATTTGCGATTAGGTTTCCACACCGGTCCTGAGTGCGATTATGGCAGTTAATGACACAACACGCGTTCACCATTGTAACTTTTTTTAGCTGAACTAGTTCTACTTTTAAAACCGAAAAGCTTCAATTTCTTATACAACACAGTATCGACAGCGGCCTCCGTGACCTAAAGTCCCAAAATGCATTGCGTTGCTTACGTCACGGTCACAGACTCTATAATCAGCAGAAACACATCTTTAGACTTTTTTTGAGTAACGTTACTACTAACACGGTTAAGAAAAGTAAAATTGTGGAATCTTCTCAAATAAAGTATGTAAACAACAACGACGCTGACCTTGACACCGACACAAACTGTTCAGACATCCGCAAGGTTTGTGAGCTCATGTACTCTCACCAGTCTGCTAAGGTCGGGACACATGATATTTTACAAACATGTTATTATGAATAATTATTTCTCCAAATATGCGCACATGATGGACTAAGAGCCCTGGAAGATGCTGGATATTGAATATCGCCTATGAACACAAATAAAAAGAATGCTTTTGTCACAAGGTGTTTTGATGTTTCATGTTTTAGGTTTTCATTTTCACTGTCATGTTGTCATGCACTTCCTGGTTTTGTCATGTGGTCTATTGTCATGTGATTCCATGCCCTCATGTGTTCCTGCCTCGTGTTCCTGTGTCTTGTTTTCATTGGTTTATAGGTTAATCGTTGTTCACAGGTGTCCCTCGTTTTGTCATTAGCCCTTGTGTATTTAAGCCCTCATGTTTGCCATAGTCTTGGCCAGTTGTTGATGTTGTAACCCGCTGTGGGTGAGTGTTTTGTCCAGTCTAGTTTAAGTCAAGTCTAAGTCAAGTCTAAATCAAGCCAAGTTTTATGTTGTTTTGCCAAGCCTTAGTTTTATGTTTGTTTTGAGTTCTTTGAATAAAACTGCACTTGGGTTCTAAACCTCGCCTCTTCAGTGGACACCCTGTTACAGAATAACTGACTGCCAGCAATGGACCCAGCAGTTGCCCTCCTAAGCCTTTGTCAAGGAAATCAATCCATAGAGGAGTATGTGGAGAAGTTTCTGGAGCTTTCTCACAGTTTGGATTTCAATGATGTGGCTTTTAAGGACATTTTTTGTAATGGGTTAACTGAACCCCTTCGTTCAAAGATGCCTGGGGAAAGAACAAATGGTTCCCTGGCCCAATATCTAGACTATCCGTTATTGTTATGTGGCTCAGCATTTACTGTGGGAACGGTGGATGAGATCCACTACCCCACAGCACCCTCTAAACCTGAGCTTGTTCACGCACCGACTGTCATGTCGGGATTTGTTCACGCCATGTCTGCCACATCTTCGGCCACAACAGCCCAAGTCCATGCTCCAGCCCAAGTCCAGGCTCCAGCCCATGAGCCCGCTCCGGCTCCTGCCCCAGTCCAGGCTCCAGCCCTTGAGCCTGCTCCGGCTCCAGCCCCAGTCCAGACTCCAGCCCAAGTCCAGACTCCAGCCCATGAGCCCGCTCCGGCTCCAGCCCCAGTCCAGGCTCCAGCCCATGAGCCCGCTCCGGCTCCAGTCCAGGCTCCAGCCCTTGAACCCGCTCCGGCTCCAGTCCAGGCTCCAGCCCTTGAACCCGCTCCGGCTCCAGCCCCAGTCCAGGCTCCAGCCCATTAGGCCGCTCCGGCTCCAGCCCCAGTCCAGGCTTCAGCCCACGAGCCCGTAGCTTCCCCCAAGAAATTTTTTTTGGGGGGGCAAGGGGCACATCGAGGCCACGCCACCGGGGCTCCCTGAACTGCCTGAACCACCATGGCCCCCTGAACTGCCTGAACCACCATGGCCCCCTGAACTGCCTCTACCGCCATGGCCCCTTAAACTGCCTGAAACACCATGGCCCCTTGAACTGCCTCTACCGCCAAGTCCGTCCCCGCCCGAGGGTCCAAGTCCGTCCCCGCCCGAGGTCCGGGTCCCCCCTCGCCTCACGGTCCGCCCACGCTCCCAGGCCCGTGTAGCGACAATGGGAGATGGTACACAGCAAAAACTCCATTGTTAAATTAACTCTCCTCAGAGTTTATTTGGCTCCACACTCAAGAGTGTTAAACGTAACTCTGAAGAAGTGTTAAAGTTAATGAGATAATTAAGAGATTAATTAAGTGATGATTGACCATTAGTGATGACACCTGATGAAAACAAGCAGAAACACTGAAGGAAAGAGTCACCATTATGGAGATCAGTGTTTGCTTTAGTTGGGCTCTTGACTTTATAACATTAGTCTTTATCTGGATGCTTTAAAGCAGACATACAAGTCCAGAGAAAAAGTGATCAAGTGTTGGTGGTTATGTTTTGACATAATCATCATGAGCTGAATCACTGATGTCATTTAGAACCTAATCTTTGAGTTAAGTTTACTTTATTGATTAAAGCAGCTCTGTGATTCTACAGTATAAGATCTGATGTTTACAATATAATCAAAAGGGATTTTAAAAATGATTCTGTTCTGAAAAAAAAGAAAAGGTTTGAATCTCTTGTCATTCAGCCACACAGAGACATCAATAATCAGCGTATGAATCTCAACAATGGTGGCCATCAAAAAGCTTTTGCAGTGCATTCTGGGTGAACCAATCAAAACTCGCCCATGGCTCCCAGCATGCATTGCAGCATGCATAAATTATAAGATGAACTGATTTACTGATTTCTTTCTATTCTCACCATTTTATTTTTGCTGTTTTATGTGACTTTTTAGTAGCTTGTTTTGTGATGTTCAGAGTTAACCTGGTTATCTGATAAGCTGTTTGTCACAATTGTTGAGATTCATACACTGATTCTTGATGTCTATAAGTGTCTAACACAACTAAGTAGTTTGACATTTTTTTTGTGTGCAGAATCTCATCCTAATAACTTCACAGAGCTGTTGTATTTAATAACGTAAAATCAACATGGCCCATATAGCTAGAAATTTGTCTCAGAATGATTGAGTTGAGCCAGTCACTGAATGATGATTATGTTAATAATGTTAATCTAAACGTCATCAACAACTGAACAGATTCTCTCTGTGCTTTATTCTCTTTGCCAAAATGTGCGTTCTAAACACACAGTTAGGGCAGCCAGAAAAAAATAACTAATGTTAAAAAGCCAAGGGTCAAGAGCCCAACTAAAGCAAACACTGATCTCCATAATGGTGACTTAAAAATGGTGACTCTTTCCTTCAGTGATTCTGCTTGTATCATCAGGTTTCATCACTAATAGTCAATCAACACTTAATTAATCTCTTATTTATCTCATTACCTTTAACACTTCTTCAGAGTTACTTTTAACACTCTTGAGTGTGGAGCCAAATAAACTCTGAGGAGAGTTAATTTAACACTGGAGTTTTTGCTGTGTAGTGAGTTATTAATTAACCATATGACCGAATGACCAGAGCTCAGATAATCACGTATCCTGGGATGATGTAATCACCCTACAGAGGTCCCTTGTACTGCAACTATACTACTAATTAACTGATGAGGCGCCACATTGTAGTGACTCAGGCGAATCAAACACACAATCGCCAGTTACATTTAACAAATATGTTTTGAATACTTTGTGCTTAGTAACAGACCTTCCCCCAACACAACAGAGAAAGATTCTCCGTTACCCTGAAAACCATCTGATAAGACGTTTTACGGCCCAAAAGAATTTGGCCATATGAAAATTCCAGAGTTAAAGCTTGTAAAACACACGCTTTTGCCTCAAATTATAGACAACCATCTATAAATGAACATGCACCCCAGGACATTGTATGTAAACACATAACTGTCTCGTAAAATGTTTCTTCTGTATGGTATTTTGCATCTTTTTTGTCTTTGTCTTAACAACTTACTAGTTCAGGTAACCTCATATATGTCATGTCTCCTATCAAATTAATGCTCACTTCACGACTTACACTTCCATGTATATCACTTATTCAGAAAATGCAGTGTGTGTTTGACCATTCATACTCTAATTAATGCAACAGAGACCCACTGATTCAAGCTTGAAACAAAGAGCCATAAAATCTCCAGAGGAATTTCCCGCTTGGAAATCCCAACAATCTCATTGGTCAAGTCTACCCAAGAGGGGCTTGACTACTCCCAGACCTTAAAAAGAGGTGCTCGGATGCCCTCCCTCTCTCTCTCTTCTCTCTCTGGGTGAACCAACACGTCATCGTGGCTGGCCCTTGAGCCAGGCCACCAATGCAGGCCCTCCAAGCAGGGAGGGCCTCCATAGAGAAGGGTATTCCTGCACAACCGGAGGCTGCAGTTTCAGGACCCCAGTTCTAAGACCGCAGTTCTAGGACCCTAGATTTTTGTGACAGCACCACCTACCGAATTGAATCACCAAAACACTAATTTAAGATGGACGATGGACACTGATCAGACTGTAAGTACCGATATTCAATTAAGTTTTATTTTATAATGTTTAAACGAAAAACAAAATGTACTAAAGTGAGCTGCTAACTATGAATTAAGAATAAATTCACACAAATTAAGAATTTGTGTGCTAGTTTTATTAGTTACTATGATGTTCTTGATCGTGGCGTGGCCATGATTTATTAAATCCTTTTTGATTTTTAATGACTATAATACATCTAGCCAGCACATTATTAAACTTAGAAAGATGACAAATGCATATTGGTGTAAGGGTGTGTGATTTACCTGTAGCTTACTGTTTTAGTGGGGAAACTTCCTGAATAATCATTGTTTTACCATAGCTAAGAATAAAATATTCTTACATAACTGCGCTGACTGCCAGGTTGCACTACAATATCAGCCTGTCTAAATGATGCATAATGTTTGACAAGTTTAGCCATTTATACTTTGGCTACGTACTTATAGTCTGTACTTTTGCTGCGAAGGATTAAAAAGATTAAAATGAATCCTTTAATTAAAAAAATAATAATAATTCTGTATGAATCTTGCACTATTTTTTTTTATTATCATTGGAGCTGGACTGAAAAGACTGGGCATAATATTGCAGTGATTAATAAATGCATATTTAGCTTCTTCAAACAAATACTATTATATTCCATTCTGCATATATCATGTTGATTTCATAATGTAACCGAGATGGCAATGGCTTTTGACATGTAGCCTATGTTACCTTTTTTTTTTTGCTTTTAGGGATTGCCACGCCATCACATGACTGCGGGATTGTCATGTTAATTTTAGAGTCTCAGTGTTTTTTTTAATTTTATTTTTTTTTTATTTTTATTTTATTTTATATAAGTATATGCTTATATAGTATCTGTCAATGTCACACATCTTTCAGATGGACATGGCTTTCATTAGAAAGTGGTGGTGTCTTCTTTTGATGGAGCGCTTCCAAATAGAAGGGTATTATAACAATATATATTTGTATTTTCAACACTTGCTGGTTTTTATAAATTGTGCAGTATTTTATTGAATGCATGTTATCATCTACAGTTCATTTTGTGTCATGGCTCATTTATCAAAACTACCATGTTCACCAGATTAGTATAATGACTGTCAGTCATCATTCATTTAGCTAAGTAAGAAATGTTTACAATAGTTGCCTCACACTGTATGCAGCTTCAACTGTATAGTACCATGGTCTCAATTGGTGGGTATTGCTCTTATATACTTACAAATTTGGAGTTTGGACTTAGACATGAGTAACATTAATATTCTGTTTGGCTTTCTCTCTCTACAACTCCAACAGTGCACAAGTGTTAAATCATATATATATATATATATATATATATATATATATATATATATATATATATATATACACAGCCATTCCGTCTGTGAGGCAACTGATGAAAAAGGGGGTCTTTTTGGTGCTGTTGTTATTGCAAAAATGACATAAATATATATTCTTCAATCATTCTTGAGTTTTGTCTTGCCTCTATACAATCTTTAAAATATCTGACTGTAATTTAGTGACTGCATATGCTGATTCCATCTTTATTTTCCCTGATAAAGAACTAATTAGTTAAAGTTAAGGAGGTTAATCAATATACAGTATAATTCAAGAAACTAAGATTTTTAATGTACTCAACTTTTTTTTAAAGATTGATATACATTTTAAAATTTTATTTTGTGTAAATTAATGTGTTTAAATTTAAAATTGTGACTCAAAGCAGGTATTACACACTTTGTAATTAACCTCTGATGCATTTTGAATTAAAAAAAAATCACATAAAATATACTCCTGAGATTAAATATCTTTATACTATGTAGGCTACTAACTAAACCACATGGGTCATAGAACTGAGGTCCTGAAACTGCAGCACACCGCTATATCCTCCAGTTCTGTAGGCGGTGCTGTCACAAAAAACGAGGGTCCTAGAATTGCGGTCCTGAAACTGGGGTCCTGAAACTGCAGCCTCCGGTTGTGCAGGAATATACTACTGCCTCCATACACCGAGCCAGGTGCTGTGTGGGACCAGAAACCGAGGCCCACACACGACTATTGGGCCAGCAGGCCCCAACTCTCTCTCTTCTTCCCTCTCCTCGCTTTTGCATCGCATCCAACTTCCTAGCCCCGAGGGCATATTCTTCAGGGAGGAGAAGTCAGCACACTTCAAGCGACCAGCCGCTCCACACCGACCTCGGAAAGAACCGCCGGACACGCAGGACATTTGAACTCAGAATACACGCACACACGCGAGAAGCCAAAACTAAAGAAAGTATTCTTATTTCTAAAATCCAAACTACTGTAAAAAGGGTTGTGTTATTTTCCCGTTGGGACAAGTTAACTCCGTGAGGGCTGTGTTTGATGAACTGAAGGGAAAACTGCCCCACCCCCACTCTCTCTTTCTCTCTCTCTTTTTATCTCTCTAATTTTAGTCTATTCATTAGTTTTGTTTATGTACCATATTCTTTCGTTTACTATCTATATTTCTACTCTCTTGATGCATATTTAGTGTGTACTTTCTGTGTGAATCGTAGTGTTATTTTTAGTCTGTGTTTATTAAACCTCCAAAAGACATTTAATGAGTTGAATCTGTTATTCTGCCACATACACGAAGTCAATGAAACTTACGATCTAACGTTACCTAACTGCTTATGCTACTATTTTAGTAAAGTAACTTGTACGACCATTTGAAATATTGATTTTGTCCTGATCAGTAAAGTTAATGATTCTTATGCGCTCTTAAAGCAGTAATCCCTTATTGAGAATTGATTTGGAAGTCTATAACTAATTTGCAGGACAAACTTAGTAAGATAATTTCAAGCAATTCCGTAAAGGGTTACTTGAATTTAATTAAACATTTTTCCCTATCGGAAAATTTTAATACGTAATGAACGACTAACAAATAATATTCATAATTTCATGGATATTGAATATTAAATCCCTTTTGAGTTAATTATTCCCCGAGACATTAAACTCACATAGTCATTTTTGTTACCACATTATAATCCCCAAAGAAAGGATTTTGTGTGCTAAAGTCCTGGACACCTTAGGCCTTTTGGGTTGTAGCATACACGTCATCCAAACAACCCCCCTGCTTTCGACCTCTGACCCATACACACACACATACACAGAGAAACTGCTCTGAGAACACACAGATCAGCAATATATGGACTTTTAGATTAAATTACCTCTTCAATGTACCAAATCTATGTATTGTGATGATGCAATGTTTTATATGATGTTTTGAAGTAACTTGGATGTTCACTGCATGTAAAATCAACTTCTGTAGGCTAGTAACTGTAAATTCTGTATCTCTGCATTCTCGAATGTCAATACTGTCGTTCATGGTATCATTGGAATTGCGGAGGCCCAACGGCGAGAAAGAAAAATCGGCTCTTAATAAATCATCCATCTTTGTTTGAGTCACAAGGAAGTGGAGGCTTTCAATAGGAACAGAGGGCCACTCATCTCCTGATTGAATTATCTCCGCCTGTCTCGTCTATAAAAACCTACACCCACAATGCCTCTTTAAGAGCACCTTCCGCCAAAGACAGACCCACGCTTCGGCGCTTCCAACTTGAGAGATGGGATGAAGAGATGAACGATTGAGCCAGGAGCGGGCAAGGAGAGATGGGCAAACCTGCCCAAGAGACACGACCAGCCATCACGCCTGGAAAACTCCTCCAAGAACATCCAAGCTTCATAACCTTAAGAAAATGCAATAGACCTACACATCTAAAACTTAAATGCAAGTATCCTATTTCGCAATCAAACTGCGCTTAAAGGTTGTCTTGACCATTCCTGTTTACGGGAATAGTATGAATTTAACTGGGGCCTCTTGGAAAGAACTGCGTGATAAAAGTTGTCTCCATCTCTCTCTCGTTAAGTTTTGATTTTTCCTTGTATGTTGTTTGTTTTGTTACCCACGTATATGCATGTTTTACCCTGTGCACTCTAAAAAATGACCATGATTTTAACGGTGTAAGGTTGTAATATTCTACGGTTAAAAACTTATTTGGTAAACAGAAAGTGTCCGTAGGAAACAGTACAGGTTCCGTACTATATATGGTGAATAACTGTAATAGATCTAACATTATGCCTGTAAAATTTACAGAAAAACAATGTAAAATCCCAACAGAATATTATTAGAAACCCAAAAACATATATTTTCTGTTTACATCACAATGAACTTTTGTAAACTGTTAAACAGAATATTGTGTTATATTTACAACATGTGATTATAAACAAATTTGTTTGTTAAACCTACAAATATTGGTGTCAACAACAGAGAAATACTGTAATATTGTAAAAACTATGTTGTTAATTTGATATCTAAATGTTGTAAAAATTAAAGTTTTAGTCAGTTGTTCTTAGAAATGTAAGTCATTTGACAAGTTTATGCACTTAAAAAATGTCTAAATATGTATTTGAATTGCATATAAATGTTCCATGCATTTTGATAATATAATTTTGACAAACAATCTTATTTGTAAATCAAACATAAATGAAACAGGTAAGCTTCTCAGATGAGAAGCTCACTACTGAGTTAAAGTACTATTCAACCAGTGTTGACGTTAATGAGATAATTAAGAGACGATTGAACATTAATGATGAACACCTGATGATAACAATCAGAATCACTGAAGGAAAGAGAAACATGAGAACTACAACTGACTTCAGCCACAGCTTTAGATGAAATCAACTGAAGATAAAAGAAGACATTAAATCTCTGAAGATCTCAGCAGAGGATTAAACAACTCCACAAACAGCATGACCAGCTTCACACATTACTAACCAGACTGACTTTATTTGTTTAATTTATGTTTTAAAGAAAATAATAGGTTTATTTGAAGTCACCATGATGGTGAACAGTGTTTTCTTTAGTTTGGCTCTTGACCCTTGACTCTCCAACATTAGTTTTCTGGCTGCTTTAACTGTGTTTATAAAGCACTACTGTCATGGCATGGTAAGCCAAGCAAAAACATGGCCAGGTGATTTGGCTCTTTGTTCATGATGCTATAATCATCATCTAGTGATCACTGGTCTTGCTCAGAGTCTAATGTCCTTGTTATGTGTGTTAATTTTGTTTTATTCATAATAGTGGTCAACTAGCTGTTTCGTTCTACAGCATGAGTTTTAGCAATCTAATAATATGCAGAGTTAAAAAAAATTTATAAAAAAGTGCGCAAAAGGTTTTAATCTATGGAAACTATTAGACACAAACAGATATCAAGAATCAGTGTATGAATCTCAACAAAGGTGACAATCAATGAAAAGCTTAATAATTGACAAATTTTCTTTGATTCTTACTTTTTTATTACTTTTGCTGTTTTTCTTTTGACGTTTTATAGTTGCTTGTTTCATGTTAAGAGTAGATGTTTCTGATTTTTTTTTTTTTTTTTGCTTGTCACCATTTTAGATATACATACACTGATTCTTGATGTCTGTGTTTGTCTAAATAATGCTGTAGTTTAAAACTTTTTTTATAAACCTGCATATTGTTTGATTACGACAACCATACTGAATATCGTACTGCGAACCACATGGCTATTATTACACATGCAACACATCACCTTTATAACCAGAGCATTAGAATCTGAATGAGCTCAATGATTCAACCACTACATGATGATTATATAATCACCATTAAAGAGCCAAATCACCTGGCCATGTTTCTTTCTTGGCTTTCCATGCTCTAACAAAAGTGCTTTATAAACACAGTTAAAGCAGCCAGAAAATTTATGTGAAAGAGATAAGGGTCAAGAGCCCAACTAAAGAAAACACTGTTCACCATCATGGTTATCATCAGGTGTTCACCACTAATGCTCAATCATCACTTAATTATCTCATTAACGTCAACACTGCTTCAATGGTACTTTAACTCAGTAGTGAGCACACACATGAACACCGGGAAGTGTTATTTTAACATGAGCATTTTTCGGTTTGCTTTTCCATAATTCTTAACTGTTTAATTTACGTATAACTGGCATATATCAATCACATTCAGTTTATTAATACAATTACACAAATCTTACCTGTTTCATTGATGTATACTTACAAATATGAATCACATTAAGTTTATTAATTTGTTTATGTAAAAAAAATCAAAATCCATTGAAAATATATATGCAATATAAATACATAAATCTTATGCTTTTTGTTTCCTTTTTTCTTTTAGTCTTTACATTTTTATGTAATACTTACTGGTTTTATATTTATATTTATAAAAAAAAAAAAACAGTGCCTCCTCTAACCACGCCTAATTTTGAAATCATAGTATATATTTAGAATAGTGCATAGTTTCATAATTCTCTGGTAACGGCAGCTGCCAGCGTTTTCCCGTAAAAACAACAGTTTTTCCCCATAAAATTTACGGTAAAAAACCGGCAGCTGTGGTTGCCAGAACTTTACCGTAAAAAATACGGCAGTTACGTTTTAGGTTTTACGGGACAGCACCATATACACTCTAAAAAATGACCGTGATTTTAACGGTGTAAGGTTGTAATATTCTACGGTTAAAAACTGTTATTTGGTAAACAGAAAGTTTCCGTAGGAAACAGTACAGGTTCCGTACTATATACGGTGAATAACTGTAATAGATCTAACCTTATGCCTGTAACATTTACAGAAAAACAATGTAAAATCCCAACAGAATATTATTAGAACCCCAAAAACATATATTTTTTTGTTTAAATCACAATGAACTTTTGTAAACTGTTAAACAGAATATTGTGTTATATTTACAACATGTGGATTATAAACAAATTTGTTTGTTAAACCTACAAATATTGGTATCAACAACAGAGAAATACTGTAATACTTTAAAAACTATTTTGTTAATTTGATATCTAAATATTGTAAAAACTTATGTTTTAGTCAGTTGTTCTTAGAAATGTAAGTAATTTTACAAGTTTATGCACTTAAAAAATGTCTAAACATGTATTTGAATTGCATATAAATGTTCCATGCATTTTGATTATGTAATTTTGACAAACAAATTAATAATCTTAATGAAAATCTTATTTGTAAATCAAACATAAATGAAACAGGTAAGATTCTCAGATGAGAAGCTCACTACTGAGTTAAAGTACTATTCAACCAGTGTTGACGTTAATGAGATAATTAAGAGACGATTGAACATTAATGATGAACACCTGATGATAACAATCAGAATCACTGAAGGAAAGAGAAACACGAGAACTACAACTGACTTCAGCCACAGCTTTAGATGAAATCAACTAAAGATAAAAGAAGACATTAAATCTCTGAAGATCTCAGCAGAGGATTAAACAACTCCACAAACAGCATTACCAGCGTCACACAATACTAACCAGACTGACTTTTTTGTGTAATTTATGTTTTAATGAAAATAATAGGTTTATTTGAAGTCACCATGATGGTGAGTAGTGTTTTCTTTAGTTGGGCTCTTGACCCTTGACTCTCCAACATTAGTTTTCTGGCTGCTTTAACTGTGTTTATAAAGCACTATTGTTATGGCATGGAAAGCAAAGCAAAAACATGGCCAGGTGATTTGGCTCTTTGTTCATGATGTTATAATCATCATCTAGTGATCACTGATCTTTTTCAGAGTCGAAGGTCCTTGTTATGTGTGTTAATTTTGTTTTATTCATAATAGTGGCCAACTAGCTATTTCGTTCTACAGCATGAGTTTCAGCAATGTTGTGGCAATCTAATAATATGCAGAGCTAATAAAATAAACAAGTGTGCAAAAGGTTTTAATCTATGGCAATTATTAGACACAAACTGATATCAAGAATCAGTGTATAAATCTCAACAATGGTGACAATCAATGAAAAGCTTCATGCTGCAGTGCATGCTGGGTACCACTAATAAAAACTCTCCCATGGGTCCCAGCATGCATTGCGGCATGAATAAATTATCCATCTGAATAGACAAATTTTCTTTGATTCTTACAACTTTTTTTTTTACTTTTGCTGTTTTTCTTGTGACGTTTTATAGTAGCTTGTTTCATGTTAAGAGTAGATGTTTATCTGATTTTTTTTTTTGCTTGTCACCATTGTAGAGACACATACACTGATTCTTGATGTCTGTGTGTGTCTAAATTATGCTGTAGTTTAAAACTTTTTTTTATAAACCTGCATATTGTTTGATTACAACAATCATACTGGTTATCATACTGCAAACCACATGGATATTTTTACACATACGGCTAATCACCTTTATAACCAGAGCATTAGAATCTGAATGAGCTCAGTGATTCAACCACCACATGACGATTATTTAATCATCACTAAAGAGCCAAATCACCTGGCCATGTTTCTTTCTTGGCTTTCCATGCTGTAACAAAAGTGCTTTACAAACACAGTTAAAGCAGCCAGAAAACTAATGTGAAAGAGATAAGGGTCAAGAGCCCAACTAAAGCAAACACTGCTCACCATCATGGTTATCATCAGGTGTTCACCACTAATGCTCTATCATCACTTAATTATCTAATTAACTTCAACACTGCTTCAATGGTACTTTAACTCAGTAGTGAGCACACACATGAACACCGGGAAGTGGTAATTTAACATGAGCATTTTTCGGTGTGCTTTTCCATCCTGTTTAATTTACGTATAACTGGCATATATCAATCACATTCAGTTTATTAATACAATTACACAAATCTTACCCGTTTAATCTGTGTATACTTAGAAATATGAATCACATTAAGTTTATTATTTTCTTTATGTAAAAAAAATCCAAATCCATTGAAAATGTATATGCAATATAAATACATAAATCTTATGCTTTTTGTTTCCTTTTTTCTTTTAGTCTTTACATTTTGATGTAATACTTACTGGTTTTATATTTATATTTATGTAAAAAAAAAAAACAAAAAAAAAAAACAGTGCCTCCTCTAACCACGCCTAATTTTGAATTTCATAGTGTGCATAGTTTCATAATTCTCTGGTAACGGCAGCTGCCAGCGTTTTCCCGTAAAAACAACAGTTTTTCCCCATAAAATTTACGGTAAAAAACCGGCAGCTGTGGTTGCCAGAACTTTACCGTAAAAAATACGGCAGTAACGTTTTAGGTTTTACGGGACAGCACCATATAATTTAAAGGTTTATACTGTAATTATTACGGTTAAAACCCATTTATTTTACAGGTTAAAACTGTATAATTTACAAATGTTATACATTTTATTTTATTTAACAGTAAAACACCGTTAAATGTACAGTTTTT
This sequence comes from Pseudorasbora parva, assembly GCF_024679245.1. Classification (NCBI taxonomy): domain Eukaryota; kingdom Metazoa; phylum Chordata; class Actinopteri; order Cypriniformes; family Gobionidae; genus Pseudorasbora; species Pseudorasbora parva. The sequence continues at coordinate 3,038,155 of NC_090179.1, forward strand.
CGAAGTGAAAAAGAACAGGTCATTGTGTAATTAACAGTGAAAAACCGTAAATTGACATTCCCAGAATTCCCCACGTGACACTTCACATTTGATGCATTTTCATTGAATTAACTGTTTCTTCTTAGTTTTTTCTAATCACTTATGTACATTAAGGTTTTATTTTACATCTAATGTTGTTAAATTAATGTTTATTGCATTTTTAAAAAAGCCATGTCTGTTACCATGATGGTGTTTGGTGTTTAGTGTTTGTGTGTGCACCTTCTATATGTTAATATTGTCCCTCCAAAAGCTGCGTGTGATGAGCTTTGATTCATCATGTGATTCTCATCACCACTGTAATTGGTGGCTGTCAATCTATATCAAAGGTACATAACAGATATTAGCATTTCAATAAGTTGGTAATTTTAATATTATTTCAGTTAAATTTTTTTTATCGTAATTGTTTATAGTGCACTGTGTACATATAATTATTACAATATAAACTTTCAAATTATATGGTTTTGAACTGTAAAATAAACAGTTTTTAGCCGTAATTACCACATTATAAACCTTTAAATTATATGCTGCTGTCCCATAAAATCTAAAACGTTGCTGCTGTATTTTTATGGTAAAGTTCTGGCAACCACAGCTGCCGTTTTTTTACCATAAATTTGATGGGTATTTTTTTACAATGTACAGTTTTGAATGGTAAAATAAACGGTTTTCAACCGTGATTATTACATTATAAACCTTTAAATTATATGTTGTTGCCCCGTAAAAACTAAAACGTAACTGCCGTATTTTTTACGGTATAATTCTGGCAACCACAGCTGCCGGTTTTTTACCGTAAATTTTACGGGGATTTTTTTTACAGTGTAACTTAAAGGTTTATACTGTAATAATTACGGTTAAAAACCATTTATTTTACAGGTTAAAACTGTATCATTTACAAATGTTATACATTTTATTTTATTTAACAGTAAAACACCGTTAAATGTACAGTTTTTCGAAGTGAAAAAGAACAGGTCATTGTGTAACTAACAGTGAAAAACCGTAAATTGAAATTCCCAGAATTCCCCACGTGTCACTTCGCATTTGATGCATTTTCATTGAATTAACAATGTTTCTTCTTAGTTTTTTCTAATCACTTATGTAAATTAAGGTTTTATTTTACATCTAATGTTGTTAAATTAATGTTTATTGCATTTTTTAAAAAGCCATGTCTGTTACCATGATGGTGTTTGGTGTTTAGTGTTTGTGTGTGCACCTTCTATGTGTTAATATTGTCTCTCCAAAAGCTGCGTGTGATGAGCTTTGATTCATCATGTGATTCTCATCACCACTGTAATTGGTGGCTGTCAATCTATATCAAAGGTACATAACAGATATTAGCATTTCAATAAGTTGGTAATTTAATATTATTTCAGTTAAATATTTTTTTACCGTAATTGTTTATAGTGCACTGTGTAAAAATATAAACTTTCAAATTATATGGTTTTGAACTGTAAAATAAACAGTTTTTAGCCGTAATTACCACATTATAAACCTTTACATTTTATGCTGCTGTCCCATAAAATCTAAAACGTTGCTGCTTCATTTTTTATGGTAAAGTTCTGGCAACCATAGCTGCCGTTTTTTTACCATAAATTTGATGGGTATTTTTTTACAGTGTACAGTTTTGAATGGTAAAATAAACCGTTTTCAACCGTGATTATTACATTATAAACCTTTAAATTATATGTTGTTGCCCCGTAAAAACTAAAACGTAACTGCCGTATTTTTTACGGTATATTTCTGGCAACCACAGCTGCCGTTTTTTTACCGTAAATTTTACGGGGATTTTTTTTACAGTGTACAGTTTTGAATGGTAAAATAAACGGTTTTCAACCGTGATTATTACATTATAAACCTTTAAATTTTATGTTGTTGCCCCGTAAAAACTAAAACGTAACTGCCATATTTTTTACGGTACAATTCTGGCAACCACAGCTGCCGTTTTTTTACCGTAAATTTTACGGGAATTTTTTTACAGTGTGTGAAATCGTAGTTGTGTATACTCTAGTGTTTATTAAAATCCAATAATTACATTGAAGTGAATGCCTTGCTCATGGATTTGAAGTCACTGATGACGTAAGATCTTAGCTACAAATTAAGCTTGATTTTGTGTTACTATTTCAGTAATACAAATTGTACAAACTTATGAAATATTATTTGTCCTGATCAAACAGATTAATATTTCTTCGAGTTTGTAAGATTGATACTCGATGAAGAAATCCCCTTTTCCACTCGCGAGACGAGAATCTGGATGACTGAAATCGACTTTGATAATAACAGGATTAAAAGTCCCGTTATAAAGTTAATAACTAATGTACAACCAGCGAGTCACATTATAGACTCATGAATATGAGTCTCATTTAAATAAATTATTCCCCGAGACTCGTTATTGTTACACCCGTCTCAACTACGCCAGGGTCCAAGTCCGGTGCCTTGGCACGGGCCTGGCCAACCATCCCTTCCCCAAGTCCGCCCCCCAAGACTTTGATTGTTTTGTTTATGTATGGGCGTCAGGGGCCGCCCATAGAGGGGGGGATCTGTCACAAGGTGTTTTGATGTTTCATGTTTTAGGTTTTCATGTTCACTGTCATGTTGTCATGCACTTCCAGGTTTTGTCATGTGGTCTATTGTCATGTGATTCCATGCCCTCATGTGTTCCTGCCTTCCTGTGTCTTGTTTTCATTGGTTTATAGGTTAATCGTTGTTCACAGGTGTCCCTCGTTTTGTCATTAGCCCTTGTGTATTTAAGCCCTCATGTTTGCCATAGTCTTGGTCAGTTGTTGATGTTGTAACCCGCTGTGGGTGAGTGTTTTGTCCAGTCTAGTTTATGTCAAGTCTAAGTCAAGCCAAGTTTTATGTTGTTTTGCCAAGCCTTTGTTTTATGTTTATGTTTTGAGTTCTTTGAATAAAACTGCACATGGGTTCTAAACCTCGCCTCTTCAGTGGACACCCTGTTACAGCTTTATTAGTGATGATGAACGTGTACGGTGTGTCTGTGTATGATTCATGGCCGTCGGAACCATTATGTGTCGTGAGGACAAGACCCACCCACTTTTTAAGACCAATGATATTGGACCCACTAACTTTTATTGTCACTAATTCAACACGTCTGTTTACCTACCCCCAACCGAGAAAAACTTATTAGGTCTTTGACTTCTTTTTTTTCACTTTTCTAATATTTTCTCAATTTTTTTGGAAAATAAATGCCTTTCCGATCTGATATGTGATGTGAAAAGGAGAGAGAGTTCGGCAAAAGGCGGATTCGAACCTCTGATCGATTTGTTCCCGATTCAATTCACCGTTGAATCAATGTCAGGTACCATGGTTGGATCAACGTTGGGTTACATTTCGATTTTGCAAATTGGATCAACGTTAATATTGTGACGTTGTTTCACTGTTGAAATTGCGACGTTGTTTTACAGTTGATTTCGCGACATTGCTTCACAGTTGATATCGCGACGTGGTTTCACCGTCTTATGGTTGAATTAGGTGTTGATTTTGCAAATTTAATCAACGTTAATAATGCAACCTTTTTTCCCCCTCTTAGCTTCAACATGGATGAATACAAAATTTTTACATTAACCCCTTAAGTGTCACCCCCCTTTTTGAAAATATACATGAAAATTCACTATCCAAACTTAAATGGTTGCAATTCAAGAATGCTTTGGAATATAGACATGAGTTTGGTCTCATTTTAAAGAAGACAGTCAGCAATGTAAGATCTGTAAGAAAAAATGTAAGTTTAAAAAAGTTATGGAAGTTTAAATGTACAGTAAATCAAAAATACTGTACTAGATATTTAATATTTAATATAAAATATATATGTTACAAAATAATGTGGACTCTAAAATTACTATCAAATCAAAGCCATATGTCTAATTAATTTGTGTTCCAAATTTGAAGTTGATATCACAAAAATTGAAGTTCCCATGAGATTTTGTTTAGGCGTTGTACCACAAATAGCCACCGGGTGTCATTGAAATTCCATTGATTTTTTAAAATGCAATTTCCTGTGTCAAATGTATATATTTTTGTGTAAATATCACAAAACAGTTTGCAGATATAGAACCGTGAGACTAAGACCTTTCCGACGATATGCGTTTTGTCAAGATTAGAAAAGGTTTTTATTATAAATTAAATAAATATGTTAAATAAATATGAAACATGACAACGCCACTTGGGGAGGAGCCCGCTAGAATAATTTAGAGCACCGTTTCCATGGTAACGCAAGGTCCGATTTCAAATCGGTTTGCACAGGATGAATCTTGAGTTCGTAAGCTTTCGAATGATATATAGTTTGTCAACATTAGATCAGGACAAATATAGGATATATTGTTTTAAACATGCAGTGGCTAATGGGCCCACCGGTGGGCCAGTGACACTTAAGGGGTTAAATTACAATCTAGTTTGCATTTGAACGAACATGACAATATTAAATTATTTTCCTGTAAATAAAGTTTTTTTAAATTATTCTAAAAATACTGTATAAAACAAATAAAAACATCTCAAACTTAAACTTGCAATGTTTAGAGACAATTTTAAAAACCTGTATAATACAATATGAAAATACAAGTTTTTTTTGTTACAATTACACCACAAAGCTTAAATCAGATACATGTGTACCATACCTTCAAGTAAAAAAAAAAAAAAAACATTTTTTACACTTTAAGTATTTTAATCATTAAATTGTTTTTATTATTATTTTGAGAACATCACATGCAATGTTTGACACAGTGATGTGTAATGGCTAGATCTCAGTCCCTCTAAAGAAGCATTCCATAAGAACACGTATCATCTTCCTCCAAAGATGGTTGATGCTGTGGACCAGGGTCATTGACTTGCGTTGACTGTGGTGGTTGTGAATGGGATGACTGGTGAGGAATGTCGAAGAGGGAGGGTATTGATATTTCTGACCTGGAGCTGCCTTTTGGGCTGTGGAGGTGTGTGGAACAGTTTGAGAATGGACGCAGGCCAGCAGCCAACTGTGTTGGTGGAAAAGGGGTATCGGAACATATGACTGCCTGCCTGAGTTTTGTTAATAGCTGGAGACACCATCAAATTTGACAGAGGCAGCCACCTTGTTATTCACTATGCAGGAAAAATAAAACCCTGCCTTACATTAAATGCATGCGGAGACTTGCACATGGCATGCAATCATTATTATTTTTGTATTGTGCGGACAATGAACTTACAATGTTAAACTGACTTAAAACCGTTACTCTTTGACATAACTTGATGTTTTTATTTTGAGATAACATGTTTCAATCAAGTAACCCAATCAAACAGGTCTTTCACTTCCCATCATGCTTTGCAAATGCTATTTTATGCTTTTGTTCTAACGAGATGAGAAAATCGAGAGACTTTTAAATGTTTAATGTTTTGTTATGTTGGTATTTAAAAGTTTATGTTATGTTAGTGTTTTTGGAGGTTATCATTGTGGTGAAGTGTAGAGCTTGGGATAAGGATCTGCTAATAACAATTCAAGTTGTTTTAATAATAAAAAACAATGACTTTGGGCATGCAATGGGTGTAACAAAACCATCTAGCCAATACAATCTTGTAATGTAAAAGGTTTTGTAAATGTTGTAAAAAAAAATAATAGCATTTCACTTTTGAGTTATAAAATGTAATAGTTTTGGACAAAATTAAGAATGTTAACCTGATTTAACTAAATGGCATTGAATTAACATTACGTAAAAAAAATTATGTTTACCGAAATAAACAATGTTAATTTAATTCAACATAACCCAATCACATGGAACCTGTTGACATAAAAAAATAAGTAAATCCAATGTATAATTTTTTTTGAAAAAATACAAAAGTTAATATATTTAATTAAAAAAGTGATTTTATATATATATATATATATATATATATATATATATATATATATATAATCAATGTAACAACTGAAAGAAACACTGTGCTGGTCTGTCTTCTCACACACTGCTCGATGCTGGTGCAACTTGGACACACACCTCACAACCTTTAACAAACAAATAAATCTTATTATCATTGTGACAAAAATGATCTAGATTTTCTTCATTAATCTGTATCCCTGGTCTTCTAGTTAATGATTCATCAGTGCATGTTATTAGTCTTCATAAACCTACTTTTTTTTCACCATGTAACGTTATGGAAGTCGAGGTTCCCTTTTGAAAGGGAACTCTAGCTGCGTCAGCTGACGCTATGGGGAACGCCTTCAGCGTGACCGGTGTCTGAACTACTATCATGCTGCGTCCCAATTCGCCTACTTATACTACGTCCTAAAAGTATGTACTCTTTTTGTGAAGAAAAAGTATATACTTTTGAGTGTGTAGCAGAAAAGTATGCAAGCTTCGGGACATACTACTTCGCCATCTTTAACGGACTCTGTCGCTTAGTTACGTGCATCCCGTCACCGTTTATCTGACCTGTCAATCATCGTCAGATTCATCACAGTTCAAATCCTTCACATTCAGTTTAATCTCCTGCCGTATCGGAGAGAAATGTTGCCGCTCGTTGATCTGCCATTTGTGGGTCTTTAATGCAGAGACTCTCCTCCTGTGTTTGCAGTTTAAATATAATGATGCATTTAAAAGTTAATGGCCAAACGTGTCATTTCAAAAGTTCTCAATGCTGCTGCGGGTGAAATATAATGTGACAACACTGAATAAATATATTTTTGTCAGGTTAAATATTGATAGTTGGTCACTCAAACCCCTTTATCTAAACTTCTCTACTTAACCGTCGAACTCGCACATCCGCCATGTTTGTAGTTTTTTAACGCTTTTTATCCGCGTTTGTAGTTCTAATCGAATCCTCGTCCAACTCGCAATGGGTTGTGGGCAATTCGCCTTATTCACCTGGCGGCCATTTTGAAAACTCTAACGCCGTTGTGGGGTACACAAACCCGGAAGTTGGACTCAGATACAGTACTAATCAGTAGCAGCATTCTGTGTCACTCACTTTCTGCCTGCTGTGTGTGACAAAATCATGTAATGCATCACTGATAATATGTTTATGTATATAGTTTTCATTTGTTAATGTTTTTTAATTTTCCTCCTAATGTAATTTCTAATGTTTTGCCCTTTTTTGGTACGTTTTTCCATACTTACAATATACAAGCAGGCCATTTGTATTCCTCCATACCAATAAATGTACATAGTTACCACTTACAAACCTAGACCAGTATGCCTATCAATGTTTTTGAATGACTTATTTCTTTCTGATGTTCTGACCAGTTGTCAAGTTATGAAAGACATCATCCATGTGTAATAAAATTATACTTTATTAAGATAAATGGACATTTTATTTTACATATATGAAGATCCAGCTTATACATACACATATCTCCCACATGTAAATTAACTGTATCAACTATAATACTGATCTGCCCACGTTGACACTATATGATAGATTAAAATAAGCTGATAACATCACCGTTTTCTCCAGAATGACTGCAGCGGAATCAAATTGTGTTGCAGTATTGTCCTGTTAACACCGTGAAGCTGCTTTGGATCAATCGGTATTGTAACAGCGCTGAATAAAGCTGACTTGACATGTCCCAGTCTTGCTAGTGCTCGAGTCTTTCGAACTTCGTCTGTAGTAAAATGCAGAAATTACGACCAGGATCCCTTCTGATATTTTTTTAATCCACTCTCCATGTAATCCCTTATCCTCCGGAAAACGGTGAAAGGTTTGTCCTCTGTAGGATTTTATCCTGAGTGACGAAGTGCAGTGAAACAGAATGCTGCTATTGATTAGTACTGTATCGGAGTCCAGCTTCCGGGTTTGTGTACCCCACAACGGCGTTAGAGTTTTCAAAATGGCCGCCAGGTGAATAAGGCGAATATCAGCCGTTAGAGTGCCCATCGATCCATACTGTGAATTCGGACCGGAAATAGTAAACCATCCGGGAATCTTTGGAATACTCTTTTCAACATACTACGATTTGGGACATACTAATTCTATTTTCGAATACTATTTAGGATGGATAGTATGCGAATTGGGACGCAGGGTCAAATTACGGCAATCCTATTGACCGGCGACAGCCTATGATGTCATCAAGGTGCGACCAGGAAGTATATAAGGGCGCCTTGCAAACATTACACTAGCTTTTTGTCTTCAGGGACTGTTTTGTCTGACTGCTTCAAGTCAAAGGTAATCCGAATTCATTTGATTTCTGCCTGGGATTAAGAGCGTGCACAGGCAAGCTCTTATGGAGTTGGTTGTTTGTTTGTGTGCAACGGGAGCGTTTGTTAAAAAAAAAAAAAAAAACACAGTATGAGATCGCTCCGCTCCCGTCTGACTTTCTACGCCGAGGCTGAGCGCGGACAGACGTCATGGTTACCTCGGATGGGGCTTGCCGATCGTCACAAGAGGGTGGTTCCCTCTGGCGATCTGGCGGCTGACGAGATCTATTAGAAATGCTCTTAGGGATGGCTGGGAAGAAGATAAACTAGTTAGCAGCCATCCTGAACGTGTATGCAGAGCTGATGAATGTTATGTACGCACTGCAAGGGCTGCGGCTGCCATGTGGGCGCGTTAAGAGGAGAGATCGCTCGTATTAGACTTACGATCGATTTCTCCCCGCCATGATATCATCGGCTCAGTTGAGCTTTCCATTCCTTTCTGATCTCCTTACTGAGGTCGGGAGGGCATGGAAAAACCCATATCCAGTTTGTGCACTGACATCAGCGGGTATGAATGCTGATGTTTGGAGGATGAGTGGATTTCAGTAGGTGTTCTCGCCATGGGTTGTCGTTAAAAGTAATCTCCGCTCCAGGTAGGTGGGAACACTGAGAGCTCCAACCCTGCCATCTGAGCTTTTTTAACGATAAGTTTATTAGATGGCAGGGCATACACGGCAGCGGGTCAGCCTGGTGCTACTTTATACACAATGTCGGTGTTACAAGTATACTGGGAGGGTCAGCTGAGGGATCTCAATCAAGCGACAGCTCGTGCGCTCCGTGGTTGAGGGCGGGGCGCAGAGCCGGACTCCTAGAGAACAGGAAAGATGTATCACAACGCGGTTGGCGTGGATGATATGGTCTTCCCCTGGTGGGTGAGAATTACTACTGACTTTTCTCCTCTTCTTCAGCATCTTCCGAGGCGCTTCTTGCAATCGGCCTGTGGTGGGGCCGTGAAGTGATGATACTCTAGGTCCCGCCTGGCGGTGAGTATGTGAGAAGCGCCCCCCTCAGTTTTGGTGCGCCGAAACATGCATGTTACATGAAAGCGATGAGGCACCGGAGGAGAGCGGGTGAGTCCCCTTTATAGGGCAAACATTCTTTCTTTCCCATATGTTTGGACTCTAGGCTTCCCTGAGGGGTTTTGTGGGATGATGGATGTGGGGAACCAGTTTCTACAGAGAAGATTGGGCCTGTAGTTCCCCGGTGGGGTGGCTTGAACAATGTTTGTGATAAACATTGTGTGTTTATGTTAGGCTGTATGTTTTGCTAGTACAGCACTGTGGTCTGTAGTAGGCAGTTTCTCATCTGGATATGTGAATATGAGCAGTTGAGGCCACCGCGCATGCCTGCGGGCATGTAGCGTCGATATAGACTTATGTGCATTCTCCTAGTTGAACTGTTAGGCCCATAGCCACCCCTGGGTAGCGTTAGCACCTCTGCTAGTGAAATATCTAGATGAGTGTATGAGGTCAGGCAAGTGCATGAACTGCAGTAAGGTCTGTCCCAGCCCTTTTTAGGGCCTTGGTTTTCGGGTTTTATCAGATCAATGCTGGCTGGCCCTCACGAGGGCATTGCATCAAGTTGGCCTAGGCTGCTGGTGGGATGGCAGCGGCGTCTTGCGGTGACAAGGTGCTCCGGCAATTTGTCCTGGGCTCTTGTCAGTACATCTGCAGGAGCTTATATCCCTACCCGGCCTTCCCTCAGTTCCGGGTTGTCCAGCCAATGCCCACCCCCCTTTCTCTGCGTTTGGGGGCTGTTATTAATGCAGAATGGTGTCTAGCAGACTGGATTGCAACTTTGCAAGTGGTCGTGGGACGGGGTAGGCATCTCTTCGCTTGTGCGCAGTTAGACTTGCTTTGCTAACCCCGCCCCCCAGAGCTTATTGTGGCCGCCACTTCTGGGCGGCCCCCGGCCTTATCCTGGGAGGGACAGCCGGTTGGTAGTATGTGTTGAATGCTTCAATTCCTGCTCTGTGTCTTCTGCTCCACCTTTTTAGGGCTCGGGTCGAGCTGTGCTTCACAACCATCGGCTTAGCATGGGTTGGTAGGATGCTCCCCTGGAGCCGAACGCTGCTATGGTTGATGCCCTTGCACAGATGGCGGACCGCTGGATGAACAGACGGCCGCCCTGTAGGCAGGTGACGTAAGATGTACTTCCCTCGCTTTAGAGGGTTCAAGGCGTTTTTGCTGAGTGCACTGCTGTTGGCATTGTGTTTTTAGGTCCACGCTGGTAGGTGCTCCCTAGGGAAACTGGGCCGTCGCACAGAGGGCCCTACAGGCCTGCTGGGACGGACCGACTTTAGAAGGCCGGTTGGCGGGTAGGAGCCAGCCGAGGCAGTCCGGGCAGTTAACTCCAGGACAGGTGGTAGGCCTCAGTAGGCCTCCCTGCGAGTGAGTTCATACGTTGTGGCTCATGTGAACTGGGGAGGGTTCTCCCCAACAATGTTGGCTGCAGCAGAACCTCGTCAAAAGCAGGCCCCTTATCGCTCCCTGGGGATGAGTCACCAGGTGGTTACTGGATGTCCAGTTCTTCGTCAGCCAGCAGACAAGCCACTGTCAGCCCGACTTGGAGTGGCCAGCATTCATCCAACCTGCCAGTGAGCATTCGTCGCTGGCATGGCCACAAGCCCAGTTAGTAGGCCTCCCTGAGGGCCTGTTGGGGTGCAGCAGGCCTTGCTGGGCTTCCCTTGAGGGGGTATTCCTGTGCTTCAGGTGTTGGACGGCAGGTAGTAGGCCTCACCAGGCCTCCCTGAGAGCTTGCTGGGTTACAGCAGGCCTCATCTGGCTTCCCTTAAGGGGGTGGTCCAGGGCCTCGGCACTGGGTGACAGGAACTAGGCCTCTCTAGGTCTACTCTAGATCTACTGTACGTGAGGCATCAAAGAAGCCCCCTTGGAGGCGAGCTCCGGGAACACAGTAACTCTTGACAGTTTGCACGTCTGGCTAGCAGGTAGCAGGCCTCTCCAGGCCTTCCTGAGGGTGAGCCCCCGAGCTCGGACGCTCGGTTAGTCGGTGTAACGTGCTGTCAGGTGGTAGGCCCCTCTGGGCCTCCCTGGGAAGGGATTCCCGGATCCGGTCTCGGTGACAAGCTAGCCATTAGCAGGCCTTGCTGCCAGGCTTCTGGTGTTGATGGCCTCATGGGCCTCCCTGAGGGGACCAGTAAAGCCACCTCCCTGTGGCCTTTAACAGCTAGCCTCAACTGTGCCAGGTAGAGGCTCCTTCAGGCCTCCCTGGGGGGGAACGAGTCCCTTGGACGGGAACACATACTGGCTTTATGCAGACAGCTAGTGGTTGCCCTCTGTTGAGTCCCGGCCTTAGCCGGCAATACCCGAGGGCGGGCTCAAGCCCTAGCACGACGAGACGCCGTTTCTGCTGCGCGGTCCCTTCAGGACAGGCCAGCATGGTTTCCTTACCAGGCAGGCTTAAGAGCTCCCCTCACTGAGGGTCGTCTGCGAGCTTAAGGCCGCCTGAGCCTGATCAGACGGTCAGGCCCCCCTCGGGGCCTCCCGGTTAGATCAGCCCTGTAGGCCTGTCCGGCCTCCTGAGCACCCCTGTAATATATGTGTTCAGTAGATCCTAGGATCGAGCATTAGAGACTCCCCTCGCTGGCAAGGGTTAGAAAGCACTATACATGTAAGCACTATACACTATACATGCATGTAAAGCACAGTACATGCTGAGTACTGCTCTCCAGGATTCCCGTCTCCGAGTTCCGGTTTGAGGAAGACACTGCCAGTTTTCAGTCCCTCAGTCTGGATGCTCATGAGTAAGCACAGAAACTATGGCCAACTGCCTTCCACCAAACAGAAAGCTGATCTCTGCTGAAACACAAAACTTCTTCAAATTGTGTATGAGGCTGGTTGTTTGACACAAATCAGAGTTTCCGAGTGAATATTATCTGACTGACTGTCTGATCAATAGCTGCATACAAAACTGGCAAATTCTTATAATCTGATATAATAAGCATATTGAGGAACCATTGGCCATGTGTGTGAATATACCGTATTTCCCTACTATATGGTAGGTAAAAAGTGTAACGACAATGACTTATGAGTTTAATGTCTCGGGGAATAATTAACTCAAAAGGGATTTAATATTCAATATTCATGAATTTATGAATATAATTTGCTAGTCGTTCATTACGTATTAAAATTTTCCGATAGGGAAAATTGTTTAATTAAATACAAGTAACCCTTTACGGAATTGCTTGAAATTATCCTACTAAGTTTGTCCTGCAAATTAGTTATAGACTTTCCAAATCAATTCTCAATAAGGGATTACTGCTTTACGAGCGCATAAGAATCATTAACTTTACTGATCAGGACAAGTTCAATATTTCAAATGGTCATACAGTTTACTTTACCAACATAGTAGCATAAGCAGTTAGGTAACGTTAGATCGTAAGTTTAATTGACTTTGTGTATGTGGCAGAATAACAGATTCAACTCATTAAATGTCTTTTGGAGGTTTAATAAACACAGACTAAAAATAACACTACAATTCACACAGAAAGTACACACTAAATATGCATCAAGAGAGTAGAAATATAGATATTAACGAAAGAATACATAAAAGAGAATAATGAATAGAGTAAAATTAGAGAGATAAAATAGAGAGAGAGATGGGACAAAGAATTAGGGATAAGAAGCAGCTTTCCTTCAGTTCATCAAATACAACCTTCCCGGAGTTAACTTGTCCCAACGGGAAAATAACACATAATAAAGCAGTTTGAATTTGGAAGATAAGAATACTTGCGGCTTCTCGCGTGTGTGCGTTTGTTCCGAGTTCAAATGCCCTGCGTGTCCGGCGGTTCTTTTCGAGGTCGGGGGGAGCGGCTGGTTGCTTTTAGGGATGCTCCGTGTTCTCCTTCTGAAGAATGCCCTTGAGGCTAGTAATTTGATGCGATGCAAAAGCGAAGCGAGGAGGGAAGAGGAGGAAGAGGGGAAGAGTTGGGGCCTGCTTGGGGGGCCTGCATTGGTGGCCTGGCTCAATGGCCAGCCACGGTGGCGTATTGGTTCAGCCAGGGAGAGAAGAGGAGAGCATTTCGGAAGAGAGAAAAAGAGAGCGATTGTGGTCTCCACTGGTCTTTTAAGACAATTAATCCACGCCCCCTTCTGGGTAGTCTACCCAATCCAGAGGGTGAATTCTGAGCGGGAAAAGTTCTCTTTGTCTTGGTTTACGACCTGCTTTGCATGTTTATGAGGTGTCCGTAAAGGGGTGTTGATTTTGTATGGTTTTACTCCCAAGTTTGCTAAACATATTAATGATACATTTCCTAATCCCATTTTGTGCATCGTTGAGTAAGTCAAAGAAATAGGAATATTTAGATATCAAACACCTTATGGCTGGGAGATATTAAAGCAGAGATACATTCTTACACAAAAATACAAGCATTTAAAATAAACTTACATTGTTTCTACCCCATGATTGAGTAGGCATGAGTCAAGGAGCATGCATATATGAGGTTACCTGAACTAGTAAATTGTTAAGACAAAGACAAAAAGATGCAAAATACCATACAGAAGAAACATTTTACAAGACAGTTATGTGTTTACATACAATGTCCTGGGGTGCATGTTCATTTATAGATGGTTTGTCTATAATTTGAGGCAAAAGCGTGTGTTTTACAAGCCTCGTGTCTTAAAGTCTTTGTGTCTAAGACACTTTTCTGTGGCCAAATTCTTTTGGGCCATAAAACATCTTATCAGATGGTTTCCAGGGTAACGAAGAATCTTTCTCTGTTGTGTTGGGGGAAGGTCTGTTACTAAGCACAAAGCATTCAAAACCTATTTGTTAAATGTAACTGGCGATTGTGTGTTTGATTCGCCTGAGTCGCTACAAAAGAGTAGTTTGTCCAAATTCATAGTATTCATAAAACAGACCATGGGTACCCGTATGTCTTTACTACTTCCCATGAGATTCTGAAGTGGCATCTAATGGATTTTACACAAAGTAAGAAGCATCTAGCCTGACAAGCCAGACCCCAATCAAGATGTTTGGTCTGGAAACTCACCATAGACAGCGCTCAGTCCGAGGGGCGGGATAAACGGTTGTCTTTCAAACTCCCTCTCCACGTGATAGGATAGCGTTACCACCAACCAGAGCAACGAAGGTGAAACAGAGCTTGTTGATAGATTAAACATTCACCGTATCCGGTCGGCTAAACTCTGAACACATCTTCCCTTTTTAAGAATGACTTCAGTGCCGTTCTTTGTTCTTTTCTCAGAGAAAAGCTTAACTCCAAGTCTTGCAGAATCGCAGTCAAAGCTGATTCGAAAGACCGCCGCCATTCGCCTTTTTTGTTTGATTGTTTGCCACACCTCTTTCAGTTTTCATAATTCTCAATATGATCACGAAACAAATTCATAACTTCAATTAATTAAGCGATTTGTACTACCGGTATAGTGTAGCAAATCTCAACAGCATGATTACTATACTGTCAAAAAAATTGAAACTATGTCATCACCCAACTAAATGTAATAAAAATCTGTATAGTACATTTTTCTTCACATGCATACGTTTAGTATGCGATACTAATGATACAGCATCTCGCAAAAATGTAAACTGTTAGGGGTGTGAGCCATGAGATCTTGATATTAAATCATGATGATATTTCTTGTAAGGGGAAAAAATGTCTCACGAAAGATATCAAGATGATTTTGAGCTATCTCTCTCTCTCTCTCTCTCTCTCTCTCTCTCTCTCTCTATATATATATATATATATATATATATATATATATATATATATATTATTTTTTTTAATTCAAGAAGGTCCTTGGCCTTATGAAAAAGTAACAAAGTTCTTGTAATTGTTTAATTAGCATTTGCTACAATAAAGCAGTAAGATCATTGGTGATAATGCTAAGGCATATTTGAATAATAATAATAATAGTAATAATAATAATTTGTTAAATTTATATAGCACTTTTCTAGGCACTCAAAAAAAAAAAAGATACATAGAAGGAGGAATCTTCTCAACCACCACCAATTTGCAGCATCAACCTGGATGATGTGACTGTGTCATGACAAATCCTGTCCCCCTGTGAAATCGTGTCCACTGGTAGCGGTTTTAAATGCCTGATCAAAAGTTGTTATACATGGTTC
The DNA here is from genome assembly GCF_024679245.1 of Pseudorasbora parva. Classification (NCBI taxonomy): domain Eukaryota; kingdom Metazoa; phylum Chordata; class Actinopteri; order Cypriniformes; family Gobionidae; genus Pseudorasbora; species Pseudorasbora parva. The sequence continues at coordinate 3,053,463 of NC_090179.1, forward strand.
TGGACAATTAATTGTTTGAAAATAACTAAATAATAAAATAATAAACTATAAATTCATTGCCATAATAAGTACACACGCAAAACATTTATTTAAAATATTTAATTGATTGCTATAATGGGAGCAAAAACATGTTCTGAATTATATACTTATATAAGCACTTATAGCTTCAGTTATATACTACTAATATATGAAACATATGCTTTGTAAGATATTAAAGACTATTTTAACACAATTTAAACAGCAAAAATCAAAACGCGATTGTGTAAGAATTGTAATCAGGCTCTGAACAGATTACCTATTAAAATTTCTTTCAGCCAATAGAATCGCTCTTGGGGTCCTTGCAGACACGATTTCACAGGGGGACAGGATTTTTCATGACAACGGCAGCCATATTGCGCCAGAATGCTCACCACACACCAGCTGATTGGTGGAGAGGAGACAGAGTGATGAAGTCAATCATTTATTGAGGATTATTAGGAGGCCATGATGGACAGAGACCAATGGGCAAATTTGGCCAGGATGCCCGGGTTACACCCCTACTCTTTATCGAAGGACATCCTGGGATTTTTAACGACCAAAGTCAGGACCTCGTTTTAACATCTCATTCAAAAGAGAGATTATTTTAACCTTTTTCTTCCTTTTTTTTAATATCTATAGAATTTGCAATGAAAAATAGCAACATACTCATTTAGAAACTATAGCTACACTACAACATGCTTCAGTTGTAATAAACACCGATCGGGCATAACATTATGGTTTTCATTATGAGCATCAGTTGCACAAGCACAGGATGCTCTCATCGGTTTGATGGTGTTTATGCTACGTAAATGGTAAAACGATGTTCCTGGGGTACTATAACACTGATACACCAGGTATACTGAGAGTATCTTTTTGGGTTGTCATACTCTCATTAAGTTATGATTAAAGTTACACGTCATGTAACAGTGTTCAGTTAAATAAAAAACACATAAACAATGGTCTACATTTCATTGTATCTATCAATATTAAGATGGTTACAGGTAAATTAATTTAACCTAACGTTAACCCCAGGGCCGGCCCTGACCAATTTGCTGCCCTAGGCAAGATTTACTTGGTGCCCCTTGTATCAAGGTTTTGAACCGTGAATGCTGTACTGAACAGTTCAATATTATATTGAGTATTGTGGCATCCCTAATATTATATATATATATATATATATATATATATATATATATGCGAAAGTATTCTGCCCCCTTGAACTTTGCGAACTTTTGCCACATTTCAGGCTTCAAACATAAAGATATAAAACTGTAATTTTTTGTGAAGAATCAACAACAAGTGGGAAACAGTCATGAAGTGGAATGAAATTTATTGGATATTTCAAACTTTTTTAACAAATCAAAAACTGAAAAATTGGGCGTGCAAAATTATTCGGCCCAACTTACAGTGCAGCAATCTCTGAAGGATCCAGTTGTTGACCTAAAGGACTAATGATGATAAAGAGAATCCACCTGTGTGTAATGAAGTCTCCGTATAAATGCACCTGCACTGTGATAGTCTCAGAGGTCCGTTTAAAGCGCAGAGAGCATCATTAAGAACAAGGAACATACCAGGCAGGTCCAAGATACTGTTGTGGAGAACTTTAAAGCCATTAATCCATATACAATGACTAAAGTTAATCCAAGCAGTAGTTGTAGCTGTTTTTGAAGTCCATAAAAAATGCAGCTGTCCGTCAAATAACGTGCTCCACACGGCACCGATGGGTTAATAGAGCCTTCTGATTCTAATTGATGCGTTTGTGTAAGAAAAATATCCATATCTAAAACTTTATAAAGGAAACCCGCCTTGAAGTCTTCCATTGTAGCCATAGCTGTTTATTTAACAGCCACAAGATGGCACCAGCGTTAAGCATAGAAGTAGTACCGGTACAAGATAACTCGTATTACCCATATGAGCGGTTGTTATCTGGGATTGACCAATCAGAATTGGCCGTGTAATAAATATAAAATACATTCTCCATTTGAGCAAACCTTGAGTTTTAATAAACCTGCTTGGACAGCAGTAAAATTAGATGCGTGTTATCTGTATGATTTTTGCTCATTTGTAAGTTCTTATTTATTAATTATTTAGAAACCTTTCTGAGCCGTATTGGCAGCATGTCAAGGATGTTCTCCTTATCCCACTTCCACTTGTGCTGGGCAGTAATACGTTGGCGCTAGCCTGACAAGCCAGACCCACATCAAGATGTTTGGTCTGGAAACTCACCATAGACAGCGCTCATTCCGAGGGGCGGATAAACGGTTGTCTTTCAAACTCCCTCTGCACGCGATAGGATAGCGCTACACCAACCAGAGCAACGAAGGTGAAACAGAGCTTGTTGATAGATTAAACATTCACCGTATCTGGTCGACTAAACTCCGAACACATCTTCCCTTTTTAAGAATGACTTCAGTGCCGTTCTTTGTTCTTTTCTCAGAGAAAAGCTTAACTCCAATCTTCCAGAATCGCAGTCAAAGCTAATTCGAAAGACCGCCGCCGTTCGTCAGTTTCTGTGTTTACTAGAAGCGTGCAAACGCAACTCGGCCGTCGTCATTATGGCCCCGCCCACCGACTCTATACACAATATGATTGGCCTGTCCAGATTGTCAGGAATACAGCTCAGAAGAGTATTGAGAGTTCCTAGACAACACTTGCGGGCAGATTAAATTTGCTGCCGCTAGGGTGCGTCTAGATTTCTAGGCTACGTTGGCGCAACATAGCTGATTAATCTGAAATATTAACATATCATGGCATAATATTATCAGAGCCACCTTATATTAATTTCTTGAATAAACAAATATAAACAAAAACATTTAAATTCACCGTCATCTTGTTTGCATTGCCAGTCATAGACAAACTCCAAACTGCTAACATCAAGCAAGAAATGAGTGCAAAACACATGAAAAACCCAAATCACCATACTAACAAGAGCTAGCCACTGTTCATCCACACCTAAAAAAACAAAACAGGAAATCACTTTGTAAACACAATGTAAACTACTTATTTCATAGTTCTTCAGTGGAGTTTACCAAGCCATTGCTTTTTTTCCCTTTTCTTTTTTATCTGGCAGATGGAAATTATTTCTGACACATTTCAGATCATAGATTAATACTTTGTGTCAAAGGTTTTTGAAAAGTCCTCAATCCTGATAGTAAATGTAATGCTGGCCATAGAAAACGCCAATGATTAAAGTGTTTTCAGGAGACATTATTCTAATTCTAATCTAAAAATGGATTCATGTTGAAAGAATGTTGTGCAACGTACGTCTTGGTTTCGCAAATTATCTCCAGGCCATTTGAGAGACAGCTCTGAAGGAAGCATAGGAGTATTTTTACCCGATTGAGGTATTCTAAAAAACAGGGCCGGCCCTGACCAATTTGCTGCCCTAGGCAAGATTTTACTTGCTGCCCCTTTTATCAAGATTTTTACATGTTGGTTGTGTTTTTATAATTTTTTTACAAAATAAATGCACACACACAGACACACACGTCTGGTTCACTATCTTTGTGGGGACTCTCCATAGACATGTACAAACCGTATTTTCTATCCCCGTACACTGCCACTGCCCCTAAACCTACCCATCACAGGAAACATTCTGAATTTTTACTTTAAAAAACTCATCCTGTATGATTTATAAGCCTTTTGAAAAGTGGGGACCGCTGGCTGGTTCCCACAATGTAGGTAATCTCAGGTTTTACTATGGTCCCCACAATGTAATATAAACATTGGACACACACAAAGGACACACACACACACACACACATATATATATATATATATACAAAAATGTGTGTATGTATGTATGTAGGCCTATATCCTCCACTAATGCTCATGTTTTCACCATGAATTAAACTTTTTAAGAAATGTGTATATTTAGTGTGCATTTTATTAAATGTTTTAGCTATTTTAGATAAACCTGTATATAAATATCATTACTAATTTCAGAAAATAAATTTTAAAAAAACGCCACAGCCTATATCCCCTTACAATTGCACAACTGAGTAAAAACATTAGGCTATTATTATATATATATATTGACATGATTTTTTACAGATTCTGATCACCCAGATCAGTTGCTTATATAGATTTAAGGTACAAATAACTGGAATTAATTAGCAAACATTCATATTTAGATAATGCATTTAGATAAACTGTTCATTCATTTCATCACTTTACCTGTCTTATTCCTTACCTCTTATTCCTTTCCTGTATCAGAGGGCTCAGGGCTTCGGTCTTTTTGACACATTGGCCATCCGTCATAAATAATTAGGCAACTTTCACTGTATGGCGCGAGCGAAAAAGCACATTAAAAACGAAAGCAATCCTGTCTGTTAGATACGCGAGAGGCGACGCGACAACAAATTCCCATTCCCTGATCGCGTGTTCAATATCGGACACTCTAAAGCACTCGCTGTGCAGGAGGAGGTTGATGCGGTGGTCTTGGAAGAGTCTGGGCCTGGGGATTTGTTTAAGATTTTTTTGGTAATATTTCAAATTAATATTAAGAAAAAGTAGCAGTAATAAAACCGGAAAAATCACTCATTTTGGCGCCCCTATGGACAAGTGACGCCCCTAGCATTTGCCTATTCCGCCTATGCCACGGGCCGGCCCAGCTAAATATCATAAATATATCTAAATATATCACACGTGTTTAACGTGAAGTTGGAATCCACGGAATTTCACACCAAGTTTGATCTGATGTGCCATCAGCCGATTGGTTGACCTTTACCTCGCCCCTTTCAATTTCCGTTGGAAACCGCAGGCTATAAAAGACCCCTGCCCCGACACTCTGTCATTCACTTGCATTTCACACATCTGTTTTTGCGCGCACCACAGTCATCGCTCTCACACATACACACACACTCTTTGCACCTCATGGTTCCTGACGCGTTCCACACTTTTGTTTTTCTGTTTGAAAAATGGTTGTCGACTGCCCCATTTGTTACAGAGGGTACAGCCAGCACCTTCGCGTGAGTCATGGCGTCCGAAACAAGGAGGAGAGGAAACTTCTTCTCTCCATCCCATCCGGCAGGGTTGATGTTCGCAAAGGCACCTGCCCTGTGCTGGGCTGCGGAAAGGCGACCGCCCGGATGGACCGGCACCTCAAGGCCAACACGGAACTGACGTCTCGGGCCCGCAGCCAGGCCATGGACTCCCTTAAGAGAAAAAAGGTCCTCGCAGACCTGGCCAAGCTGCGGGCCAGCGACCCGGCAATTCCAATGTCCTCCATGCTTGACCTAAACGAGGCCGGGGACATCGGGGACGACCCCGTCTGTGCGTTGGGAGACGAGGAGGAGGAGCAGCAGGAGAAGCAGCAGCAGCCGACGGCCACCCCCTGCGACAACCCCCGATGCCGGGCGGCCCAGGAGGACCTCCAGAAGCAGGTGGAGATCTTGACGGATTCGCTCTGCAAACTGTCTCGGCGCTTCCGCCTGCTCAAGAGGAGGTGCCAGGGCCCCCCATCCAGCCATCTCTCAGGGGTGGCCGGCAAGCTCCTCGCCTCCTGTTGCTCGCCAGGGATAGGAGCGGCTGCTGTGGCGGCGGAGGAGGACGACAACGGGGCTACTTCTTCCGCTGCTGCTGTGGCGACGGCTGTGGCGCCGGCGACCGCATCACCCTCCACCTCCTGCTCCTCCATCGCCTACCCTTTCCCAGATTACGTGCCAGCTCTGAGTGAGTACCTCTTGCCCTCTCTTTCTCACTGTGTCTCTGTGGCTGTTGTTCTAACTGACCCTGTTGTTCTAACTGACCCTGTTGTTCTGACTGACCCTGTTGTTCTGACTAACCCTGTTGTTCTTGTGTGTTTTTCCGCAGATGTATTGATTGAGGAATTCAGAGGCCACCAGGAGGCAGCGGATCCGGGCCCGAGGCTGGTAAATAATGTAGCCTCCAAAGTCTTTCGCTTCAAGAATTTTTTGGCTAAATGGCGGCGGGGCAGACGGATCTGGCCAGCCTGGGCTTTCTTAATCAGACGGCGAGGATGCGGTCTTGGCTGAACAGCCTCAACCAGGCCAAGATCGCGGAGCCGACGATACATCACTATCTGAAAAATGTGGCCCAGTTCCTGGCCTACGTGGCCGAGACCCCGCCACCCACCAGCCGGCTCTCCCGGACAGTCATGGTGGGGCTGAACCGGGAGATAAAAAATATGATCTGCTCCGTCCGGCGGAGAGTGGTAATGCATGAGGTGAAGGTCAAGCAGGCCAAGGAGGGCCGCCTTATCTCGAAGACCACTCTCCGCCAGTGCCTGGCCAAGGCAAAGGTAGCCATCCCGAAGATCCTGGGTAAGTTTTTGACTCCTCTCACCTTCAAGACACACACACACACACACACACTTGACAATTCTCCCTCTTTTCACACAGCCCGTCTCTGCCAGTCACCCAACAGGAATGACCAGTGGTCGTTTTATGGACACCTCACTGCATACTTTGCCTGCATTTATGGGCATCGCAGTGGGGTGTTCCAAAACATGACCATTCAAGAGGTAGAGGCGGCCAGGAACAACTGTAAGGATGGCTGCTATGTGATCAATGTGAGTGGTTTTATCTCTCTCTCAGTCTCTTACACTTTGTCTCTTTTTCCGCAGATATCAACACAAGACAAATCAGGCGTTCAGAGCGGCCCAGTTGGCGTTAAACGAGGAGGAATATGAATGGGTGACGGGGTTCCTGGAGCTGAGGCCCTAAATGGTGGGGGGGTGGGGGTGACCCCACCTACTTTTTTTTCACCTCTAAGCCCAGCTCATGCAAAAATCTAAATCAGTACTTTCAGGATGCATGGGCTGGGATGGGCCTCCCAGGAACCCCAAACTTTACCGAAATCCGGACGTCCATCGCCACCCACGTAAGTGCTCCCGCATGGCTTGAGTTTCTGAGGTGTGTGTTTGTTTCTGACTATGCTTTCCACTCTATCCACACAGGCCAAGAACACGCATAACCCCGGGAACCGGCACAAGGTGTCCCAGTTTATGTGTCACGATACCTCCATGGCTGACCGGTTCTACGCCCTCAACCTAGATGCCACACAGGACAGGGACCACCGAAGACTGTTTGAGGCGGCCGTGGAGGGAGAGGACACCACCCCGGGGTCTCCGGAGAAGAAAGAAAGGAAAAGAAAGAGGCCCACCAAGCCGGCCAGGCGAGCCCCCGCCAGCCCGCCGCCCTCCGACAGCCAGGGAGCGCATGAAGAGGAGGTGGATTCTGCCGCTTCCGTAAGTCCATCATTCTCATTGGTGGGAGGATTGTTTAACCATTCGTTGGCTGGCGTGTTTGCTGACTCTTTTTTCTTTCCATTTCAGAAGGGACCCACCACCCCCAAAAAACGGAGGGTCTAACCCTTTAACCAAATAAAATGTTGAAAAGTTCATTACTCTCATGTCTTTTTTTGGCTGCAAAGCAAGTGTCTGATGCACTGAATAAAAGAATATTATCACATATGGTGAAGTACACCCTTCCGACCCTTCGCGTTCCCTGTGGCCGCTCGTACAAGTATCCTGAGAAGCACCTGGAGAGGGCTCATAGGGACTTGTCGGTAAGTCAGGATTAAAACTGAAAGGATTGACAGAGTTGTTTAACATTAATGTATGAAACTGCTTATTTAAAAAATATTGAAGTGTTGATTTTATAATTTTGAAGGCGAAGGCGCGGTTAAAGGTGGTGAGGTCGCTTGGGAGATCAGTGACCATAGGGAAGCTCCGGCTTCTTAGGGATTCGGAGCCCGCTGTCTCTATGGTCCCTGACTTCCCCCTTGCAGAGGCCCCACCTGAGGCCCCGCCTGATCAACCGGCAAGTCACCAGCCGGCGGAAGTCCGACCGCCGGACGATGAGCCCTGGCAGGTGCTGGATGGGGAGGAGGAGGTGTTCCTCACTGCAGCAGAAGAGGAGGAGCTTTTTATTTTGCTGAGTACGTTGATCATCATAATCCTATCTGTGCTGCAGTTACTCAATAAGGGAAAATAAATCAATTCTTTGTTTGTTTTTTCAGATGAGACTTTGTCATCAACTAATCATTTTTTAGAAGAAAAGTTCATTTTCTTCTCTTTTTTTTCTAAATAAAAACCCAGAAAATGTCTGAGCTGGTGTGCTTGTGTTCTTTTTTTGACTGCAAAACAAATTGCATAAACACAGTGTTCTTAGTCTAATGCATCCCAATGAGTGCACCGAGCATGAGGTGCACGGGTGGCCTAAACCATAAAGGTTGAAACAGCATCTATAAACACTGTGGTAAGGGACAAATTCTAGTACCACAATAGACGGTTCCAACGGAGACGAGTGCTGGCAGGGTAGCTTTATGGGGCCCAGAGACAGAGCCCCTTTTCTGGGTAAAGTTTAAAAATGTATTTCTCTGTAACGCAAAGGCCCCTAGGGCTCCCGTTCGGGAATGCAATGGCCCCGACGCTCGTGCGGGGTCTTGTTGGAAAGCTGCTGCCCTCCCCATGTCGAAAGAGTTCTCCTCGAGTTCCTGGGCCCCGTGGTTCGGGGGTAACGGGCGGTTAAAAAATGTTGGATTCTCGGTCTTATTTCTCGTGAACGCAGGGGCCCCGGGCCTCGTGTGAGATCTCGTTGTAAAGGTCTCAATGTCCTCTAAAGAACGCACTCACCCTCGACGTCCTGGGCATCTCTCTTCGGGAGCTAGAGCCCTCGGGAGGTTAAAATTCGCGATCCGCCAGGGGGCACCCCGGAGGCCCGCGACTGTCACATTCAGGTCGTGGGGCAGCGGGGAGTTTTTGACGTAAATTTGAGCCCGATTGGGCCTCGCGTTCCCGAGCAATGAGCAAAAGTTGGGTTGAGAATGGAGACCTGCACAGTCGCCACCATTTTGAAACGCGCCGCGTGCTTTTTGCCGATTTTCTCCGCGAGGACACGGCGGAACGTCCTTAAACTCGGAACGTGTGTAGAGCTCGACTATACGGTTTAAACGAGACGAGTGCTGCCAGGATCGCTATAAGGAGTCCAGAGTTAGGCCCTTTAAATGTAACAATTAATATCGTGGAACCGGGACGGCCCTGGGGACGGTGGGGTTGGAAGGGCCCCTAGGGCTGCTAAGAGCAACCGAATTTTGGAGATCCAACTCGGTTTGGTTTTCGATAAACGGCCCCTCAAAGCTGGACAGGAAGTCACGGTATCTCGGGAACCGAAGGCCCCAGGAAGCTGAAAGTTAGACGACTGCGTTCGGCTGAGTGTGCTTAGTACAGTAGAGGTGTTTTCATCCATGAAAAATTACATTAAATGTGAAAAATTCATACTGTCCTGTCCTTTTTGGCTGCATAACAAATGGCTTACACACATTAAACTGTAAAAAAAAGTACATTATAAAAAAGTATATGACAAAAAAAATATTAAAATCTATATTAAATATGAAATATCATCTACAAAAAATATTTAAAAATGACCATAAAAAAATATTTGTAAAATATGAATTATGAAAAAAAAATTATATTATAAAAAATAATTATTTTGAAAAAAATATATATTTAAAAAAAAAAAATAATAATAAAAAAATATCAATATAAAAAATTAATTATTAAATAAAATAATCATGAGAATTTTTTTTTATTATAAAATAAGTATAAAAAAAACTATTACAATAATTTAAAAAAAAAATACTAAAAGTGGGAGGGGCAATTTGGATTAGTGGGCGTTATTTGTTGATCGTTGTCATGGCAATCAAGGGGGGCTTCTCATGTGCTCATTAATCACGCAGATTCATCCGATCAGGTAAGACAATCGATCATTTTAATATTAATTGCTTACAAATGTGTTATTATAAATGCCATCTTGTAAATTTTTCGACATCTGACTGTACAGTTTGGTTTAGTTCACCAATATATGATGCTCATAAAGCTTGATCGTAAAATTATTATAACATGTATAAATATCTCGGCCTAATTGAGCCCACCCATCCAGGGGCGTTATTTAAGACCATTGTCACAGAACGCCATCCTTCCTTTGTTGACGTTTCATACATTTATTTTCATTTAAATTGCACGCCTTTCTGCACGAACTTTCGCAAACCTCTATTAGAAGTAATGTAATGTATTAGTAGTGTGTGTGTGTGAGTGTTTGTGTATATATATATATATAATATACATATATATTCATGAGAATTTTTTTTTTTCATCTAATTTAATCATCATCATCATCTTCTTCTTCTTCATAGAAAATGCCATATCGAGATAATAATGCTGGCTTGTTGATCTATTCAGTGATTGTTTATTAAATCATTTTGTATCATATACACTGTGTTCGAACTATTTTTTTCGTTTATCTTTTCAAACAGCAGTCCGATGCCCCCTATGCCAGTCGTGGATCATGGATATAAAAAGGCATGTAATTGTCGTCCAGGACATGGTAAATAGGGAGCAGAGACTCCTCCTCCTCCTTTATACGCACCAGAGTCAGGCTGTCCTTTTTGGACTGCCCACTCTGTGGCCGCTCGTACAAGTATCCTGAGAAGCACCTGGAGAGGGCTCATGGGGACTTGTCGGTAAATCAGGATTAAAACTGAAAGGATTGACAGAGTTGTTTAACATTAATGTATGAAACTGCTTATTTAAAAAATATTGAAGTGTTGATTTTATAATTTTGAAGGCGAAGGCGCGGTTAAAGGTGGTGAGGTCGCTTGGGAGATCAGTGACCATAGGGAAGCTCCGGCTTCTTAGGGATTCGGAGCCCGCTGTCCTCGGGAGTAACGGGCAGTTAAAAAATGTTGGATTCTCTATTATACCTTTATTTAACCGGGGAATAAAATCACATTGAGATCGATATCTCATTTACAAGTGAGCCCTGGCCAAGGTAGCAGCACACAAAATACAAAATAAAACCAACAACGTGAAAACAAAAATGACCACACACACACATTTCCAGCAATAATTCATGATTAAGAACAAGAACAAGTACAGAAAGCTTGAAATGTTCGATTAAGATATAACTTAAACTCATTGAGTGAAATAAATACACTAAGTTTTAGTGATCTTTGAATCTCATTCCAGGCAGTTGATGCACTATAAATAAAAGCAGTTTTTCCAAACGCTGTCTTCATTAAGGGGACATTTAAAAGAATGTATCTACTTGAACGCAGATTATGCCCTTTACTATTGACAGTTATTAAACTATTCATATACAGAGGAAGCTGGCCAACTATGGCCTTATACACAAATATAAGCCAGTGCTGGTACCTTCTTAAATGAAGTGAAGGCCAACCCACCATTTCATACAGTGCACAATGATAAGTATAATGATTTGCCCAAGTTATAAATCTTAAAGCAGAGTGATAAACAGAGTCCAATGATTGTAAAAGAGCCTTAGTGGTATTTCTGTAAAAAACGTCTCCATAATCTAAGACAGGTAAGAGTAGCTTCCACCAGCTTTCTCCTGGCTGACTGTGAAAAACATGCACTATTCCGAAAGTAAAACTCCAGCTATATTAATATTGATTGATATTGCACTGAATAAAATAATATTTACAAACACTTGCATGATTCCTACGAAATTGACCCAGAAAAAGTGCGGGGGATGAAAATACATTTTATTAAAAGTGAGGGGTACACGTCCCCCCCGTAATCTATGCCCATATATATATATATATATATATATATTAGTTTTGTCACTATACCAAAATTATGACTTTGATACTAAAATACCTCGATACCGATACTAAATCGATAGCACAGTAAAAAACAGATAATATGAATAATATGACAACAGACCTTATTTTAAATTGTTTTATTTCTTTTTTTTACTAAAAATGCACTTGGCCAGCATACTCCTGCGCTGGTTTTTGCCCATTCCTCCTCTTATTGCTATAATAACGTTGGCCAGTGTGAACATCCTCACAGAGATCACATTATCAATCATGTTATCATTCACTAACCTTTCACTTCTCAACAGGTTGAGATTACCAAAATCTTATTTCATGATATGAGTAATTTCTCACGAAAATGCGTATAAATAGTACGAGTGTGCAATGTCGTGGAATGTATACGCAAAAACTCATTTTGCCGTGTCTACGCCACGCTGTTTTTAACATTTTGGAACACATTTTTGCAGACAGTGTAGCCAAATTAATAAACTGGAAAGGAATGAATAACAAAAAAATTCAGCGAGATGGCAACCAAGGCCATTATGCTTTCTAGGCTGTAGCGACTCAGGCGAATCAAACACACAATCGCCAGTTACCTTTAACAAATATGTTTTGAAAGTGTGCTGATGGACAGACCTTCCCCCAACACAACAGAGAAGGATTCTTCAGCTACCCTGGAAACCATCTGATAAGATCTTTTATGACCGGAAAGAATGTGGCCACATGAAGTCTTATACACAAAGACTTTAAGACACAGAGCTTTTGCCTCAAATTACAGACAAACCATCTATAGATGAACATGCACCCCAGGACATTATATGTAAACACATAACTGTTTTGTAAAATGTTTCTTCTGTATGGTATTTTGCATCTTTTTGTCTGTGTCTTAACAAAGTACTAGTTCAGATAACCTCATATATGTCATGTCTCCTATCAAATTAATGCTCACTTCACGACTTACACTTCCATGTATATCACTTATTCAGAAAATGCAATGTGTGTTTGTTGCATTAATTATAGTATGAAGACTCAGAGACCCACTGAGTCGAACTTTCAAACAAAGAGCCATAAATCTGCTGAGGAATTTCCCGCCGGGAAATCCCAACAATCTCATTGGTTAAGTCTAACCCTGGAGGGTGGGACTACGGCCAGACCATAAAAGGAGGACCTCGGATGCCCTCCTCCTCTTCTTCTTGTTCTCTTACTCCTCTCTCTTCTCTCTCTGGCTGAACCAACACGTCATCGTGGCTGGCCCTTGAGCCAGGCCACCAATGCACGCCCTCCAAGTAGGCCTCATCTCTTCCAAAAATCTTCTCTTCTACAATCCGATCTTCAAGAACACGAAGCATCGCTAAAGCAAACAGCCGCTTCCCTCCCAACCTCGGAAAGGACCGCCGGACACGCAGAGACACGCAGAGACACACACACAAGCGAGAAGCCAAAACGAAACCAAAAAGAATGCAAGTATTCTTATTCTTACTGCTGTAAAGAGAGTGTGTTATTCTCCCGTTGGGATAAATTAACTCCGTGAAGGTCGTATCTGGTGAACTGAAGGAAAGTTGTTGCTTACCCTCCCCCACTCTCTTTGTCTCTCTCTCTCTCCCTCTCTTTGTCTCTCTCTCTCTCTGTTATCTCTCTCTAACTTCAGTCTATTCATTATTCTCTTTTATGTATTCTTTCGTTAATATCTATACTTCTACTCTCTTGATGCATATTTAGTATGTACTTTCTGTGTGAATTGTAGTGTTATTTTTAGTCTGTGTTTATTAAACCTTCAAAAGACATTTAATGAGTTGAATCTGTTATTCTGCCACATACACAAAGTCAATGAAACTTGCGATCTAAACGTTACCTAACTGCTTATGCTACTATGTTAGTAAAGTAAACTGTATGACCATTTGAAATATTGAACTTATCCTGATCAGTAAAGTTAATGTTTCTTATGCGCTCGTAAAGCAGTAATCCATTATTGAGAATTGATTTGAAAAGTCTATAACTAATTTGCAGGACAAACTTAGTAGGATAATTTCAAGCAATTTCATAAAGGGTTACTTGTATTTAATTAAACAATTTTCCCTATCGGAAAATTTTAATACGTAATGAACAACTGGCAAATCATATTCATAAATTCATGAATATTGAATATTAAATCCCTTTTGAGTTAATTATTCCCCGAGACATTAAACTCATTAGTCGTTGTTGTTACAAGGCATTAGGCTCTCTCATTTATTCACTCACTCTACACCACTTAGTCACATTTATTATTTATTTGCACTTTTACTATAATGTCATGTAAAGAATCTTTGAATATTGAATCTAATATTCACTTTTTGTTTCTTTGCTTTGTGTGCTTTTTGTGTCTTACAGGAGCTGTGAAGAAGAATCGCATGTCAATATATATATTTTAATTTGAATAGTTAACATTAATCTTTAACCATATTGTTTCTCACTTGATTGTATATTGGTTGGCATTGTTTTGTGTTTTCTTTTCATCTGGATTCACGTAGATGGTTGTTGATTGCCTTTTTAAAATAAAATAAAAATATTTTGAAATGTACAAATTGTGTGGGTCGTGTTTGTCTGACATCTTAAATATGCATCACACACCAGGGCCAGATCCGCACCACACGTCATGGCTTTAATAACTGTTCTGGCCCAGATCTGTCTCTGATCCGTAATTTAAACCTGTTCTGGTATTGGGCCGTTGGAAAGGATGACCCCGGCCTTTAGCGGACCTGTGCCAAATGCTAATGAAGACCTGGCCCAAATACATTTTGCTGTCTGGGTAGCCTTGACCAATTATACAGAGATCTAAAAAGACCACAATATATATTTTTACTGTAGTTATATTATTGTTTTTATATTAAAGATAACAGTAAAAAAAAAAAAAACATTTTGATCACAGCATGTGTGAAATCAAGAACCAGTTTGACCGTGGTAAGTACGTTTCTACAGCGTTGGAAGGAGATATGGACGTGGTAGGTGATATAAATGTTTTTGCAACGTTGGAAGGAGAGGAGTCATTCTACGAAACGGGTGCCATTTCCACGTTGCAATTTAAAAAAAACTTTAATAAGAACAAACTTTAAAAAACAAAAAAACTACAACTTGAAAGATATCTTAATCTTCCAAAATAACATATTTTCCCACCTCAGGCACAAAATTGTTATTAATATTATCCCTTTTATTTATGCAAGGGAGCCTTTCTTGGACCACCCCGTTACGGACAATATGTATGCCATTAGAGTAGTAAGACAACATATAACATTTTAATTTTTAATGTTTTCCTAATAGTAAAATGTCCTTTTTTTAGAAACAAAAAATAGAAACTCTGTAATTTATTCAATTTTTTTATTTTTAGGTTTTTAATCTTGAAATATTAATTTAACATTTCAATAACCTCATTGTTTGTACTGAAAAAAACAAAAACTTTAAAAAAATACACATTTTTCACATTTAGTTCATTAGTCCATACAACAAGAACATCATTCAATATCATTTTATGGAAAAGAAAATTAAATGTTACATAAATTTAAACAAAATGACCCTGTGACGGGGTGGTAACTGATGTGACGGGGTGGTACACTGTGATGATGGTATGGACAGTGTTTCGGTGATCTGCTGGTTTTAAACTTTAAAAACTATATAGGGGAGACATGAACATTGGAGATGTAATGGAAAACTGGAGAACTTTGGTCATGAAAAACTCTGAACACTGGAAAAGAGCATCATAACAGTGACTGGGAGAGTCGCATCCACACATCCTTCTGAATTTCCATGTGCCGGGAAGTGACAGGCTGTGGTGCCGGAATAATTTCGAGCACGTCATCAAAGAGATCCCACAGGAAATCATCTCTTGGAGGCCAGAAGAACCTGTTGGCACCAACATGGTGCATACATTAGTTTAGCACACACCACTTGCCAATGACATCTCCACTTTCCCAAGCAATTGCTTCTGTTGGCACTTTTTTGGGTGTTTTGTTAAAAGTGAAGCGCTGTGTGGTTGAGCACTGACATTGAAGCTGCTTTTGGAGTAAATGTGACCACTTGGTGGGTTTTCATCGTGGATGGCACTGGTGGTATCTGGCCTGGCATCTTTTCCATTGCCTGCTCCACTGCTTCAACTGATACATAAAACAACTTAACAGTCCTCTAGGACAGAGGTACTCAACAGGCGGCCCGCGGGCCGCATCCGGCCCGTCGGTATTAATTTTGTGGCCCGCATCATGCTGAAGATGAATGCAATAAAAAATAAAATAAAATAAAAATCAACTCAAATGTTGCACGAATATTAGACAGTTTTACTTATAGGCTATGATTATACCACGGACGCTGCGGAAAATCCACATGTCGGGTAGGTTAAGTAGGCTAATAAAAAAAGAACACTTGTTTTCAGTTTTCAGCTCATTTCACGATCAAAGACCATAATAGGAGAAAGATCAAGCTTGAGCGGAATCAGCACATTTTAGTCTCTCTCTCTCTCTTTTTATGAAGACAGCTGTGTGTTTAACTTCTGGATGCGACACTGAACATTTAAGTTAATAATATTTAAGGTTTGCGCGCGTCACACTTAAGCTTGCTGAACGGAGTTTGCACATGCATCAAAAAAAGCAAAAGCAAGCGTGTGCATGCGTGGGTTGGCGTGGCAGAATACGGGCAAAGGGTGCCTCCTTCATAATTCCAAAAAAGATATCTCAGTTTATTGCAATCTCACAAAGCTCTGTTATCAATGGAAATGACTGCACAATGAATCTTCCAAAATGTCAACACTTTCTTTGCTATAATCAGACGATTTGTCAGCATATAGAATTCAGCACTGCGCAAAAAACTCCTTTGAGTGGATTCTATCTTAAATACATCTGTTTGGCCATAACGTTCCAGAAATAAACACATATTGGTTACATTGCACAATGCAGCAAAAACCTGTTATACTCTGCCTGTGTGCGCCTGTAAATCTTTTTTTATTTCGTTTTAGTTGTTCTTTTTGGTTTTGTGCAATAGATGAATAACAATTTATTTGTTTCTAGATGTTTTATTTTTAGATATTTCTATTTTGCGGGAGTCCCGCAAATAGTTTTATTCACCCGCAATCCGCACACACGCGAGTAGCACACACACCTTACCGCCCGCGCTCAGCCAAATCTAGTTAAAAGCATTTATTTCACACTGGTTTTAGTTTTCTTTTTTATAAATCATTACTATGAATTTTATAAATAAATGAAAAGATATATGGATTTTTGTATACATTTTTATTAATTTACATTAGTAAGCTACAGGACATCGTCTTTCAATCCAGCTCAGACATTTATCTGTAGCTTACTTTGTTGTTGCCATTAAACAATGTGTTTTTTTCCTTCATATTTATGTTTAAATATTATTTTTACATATTTCATCTGATTATGATGAGTGAAAAGATGCGAGTGGGTCAGAAATGATTTTGGTGGTTATATTTAGTTTAATATTGTTTTGTTTTGTAGAAAGCATTTTTCATTTAGTTTAAATTGTATCTTAATTTAAAAAAAGGTTTCTTAGGCCAATTGCCTGGATTTAATAAATAAAAAGCAAATAGCAGACTATAATCGTGAGGTGAAGTCGTGGGAGTGATCGCTTTCATTGCTCATGAACTGGAGCGCGCGTCTCATAAATAAACCCAAACTCAGCAGCTACTCGCCTCACAGACATGAGAAATATGCGTATAGAAAGCTTGAAATGACCACTTTTAAACGAAACGATTCGAAGATATTTAATTAAGCAAAGTGCAGTGTTCACACGAGCAGCTCTTGACTCAGAGCGTTTCTGTTTATAATGCTGCGCTCCATCACTGCTCGAGCTGTGAGTTTAACACGCATTTTTACAATAATCCTGACTTGTGCAACTTTGTAGCCTACACATTTGTTTCTTAGTTGTTGTATTAGTTCTTACTTAGCTAAATAAATATATAATTTCTAATTATAGCAGAGCTTTCTGCCCAGCCAATTAGACTAGTAAAGTAGGCTAATGATTAAAAAAACAAACGCTTGACCACGGGCCCGGCCCTACCCGACCCGAGGATAGTGCAGGGAAATCTCAGCCCGACCCGTCCCGCATATTTTTAAAAGAGAAAGGCCGACATGATTTACTGGCACCTCTCGAAGACAACACTTTCACGCAAAATGCAGCTTTCCTGACTGATGTGACGCAACATTTGAATGCGCTCAATCGTAAGCTTCAAGGGAAACAAAAGATTCTTCCGATGATGCTGAACGATGTGGCTGCATTTGAAACAAAACTGGACCTGTTCGCGCAGCAACTTCAGGAATAACATTTCACTCACTTTTCTGTTCTGCAGTCAGAAGTGACAGGCTCATTTTCACCCAGTGCCTCCTGTTCTTATCTCAGGGAGCTAAAAGACGAGTTGTAGTGTAAATGATAAATCCCTTCTGACATTTGTGTTGGCTACTGTATACAGGCCACCAGGGCACAATACAGACTTTATCAAAGAATTTGCTGGGTTTGTATCGGAGTTAGTATTAGCTGTAGATAAAGTACTAATTGTTGGGGATTTTAATATCCACGTAGACAATGAAAAAGACGCATTGGGATTGGCATTTAGAGACATTCTAAACTCTATTGGAGTTAGTCAACACGTATCGGGACCCACTCATCGCCTTAATCATACTTTAGATCTAATAATGTCACATGGAATAAATGTTGATACTGTTAAAATTCTGCAGCAGAGCGATGACATCTCAGATCATTACCTAATATCATGTATACTTAATTTACCTAAGGCTGCAAAGCCATCCCCTCGCTTCAAATATGGTAGGACGATAACCGCTGCGACTAAAGATTGCTTTGTACATAATCTTCCTCATCAGTTCCATCTCCTCAGCATTACAGATAGCCAAGATGAACTTGATGCTGCAACCGAAACTATTGACTCTCTCTTTACTAGCACTTTAGACATAGTTGCTCCCCGGCGCTTAAAGAAGATTAAAGCAAATAATCCAACGCCGTGGTACAACGAGCACACTCGGGCCCTTAAAACAGCAGCCAGAAAAATGGAGCGCAGCTGGAAGAAAACAAAACTAGAGGTTTTTCGCAATTTGTGGAAAGAGAGCATGATTGCATACAGAAAGGCCATAAAAACTGCTAGATCTGCTTATTTCTCATCTCTTTTAGAAGAAAACAAACACAACCCTAAGTATTTATTCGATACAGTGGCTAAATTATCAAAAAATAAAGCTTCAGCTTCTGATGTTTGTAAACAACACAGCAGTAATGACTTTATGAACTTCTTTACTAGTAAGATTGATAATATTAGGAATAAAATTATAACCATGCAGCCGTCTATTACAGTATCACTTCAGACAGAGCGCTGTAGTGTCACTGAGGAAAAATTACACTCATTCACTGCTATAGGAGGAGAAGAACTGGCTAAACTTGTAAAATCATCAAAATCAACAACATGTATGCTTGACCCTATACCGACTAGGCTATTAAAAGAGATACTTCCAGAGGTCATAGATCCTCTGCTTAATATCATTCATTCATCTTTGACATTAGGATATGTACCGAAAACTTTTAAGTTGGCTATAATTAAACCACTTATTAAAAAAACGCAACTTGATCCTAAAGAATTAGTCAATTACATCTCGAATCTACCGTTTCTATCAAAAATACTAGAAAAGGCTGTGTCTTCACAATTATGTTCTTTTTTAGAAAGAAATGGTATATGTGAGGATTTCCAGTCAGGATTCAGACCGTATCATAGTACTGAGACTGCTCTAATTAGAGTTACAAATGATTTACTCTTATCATCTGATCGTGGTTGTATCTCTCTATTAGTGTTACTCGATTTTAGCGCTGCATTTGATACTATCGATCACAATATTCTTCTGAATAGAATCAAAAATTATGTTGGCGTTAGTGGAACTGCTTTGGCATGGTTTAAATCGTACTTATCTGACCGTTATCAGTTTGTAGCAGTAAATGAAGAGATGTCACACCGATCACAAGTTCAGTATGGGGTACCGCAAGGCTCAGTGTTAGGACCGTTGCTTTTCACCCTGTATATGCTACCACTGGGAGATATCATTAAGAAGCATGGCCTTAGTTTTCATTGTTATGCTGACGATACTCAGCTCTATATTTCCTCACGCCCTGATGAAACCTACCAATTCACAAGATTAACAGAATGCATAGCTGATATAAAAAATTGGATGAATAGTAATTTTCTGCAACTTAATTCAGATAAAACTGAATTTTTAATTATTGGACAGAAAAGCTCCACAAGTACTAACCGAGAATACTGTCTAACACTTGATGACTGCTCTGTCAAGCCCTCGCCGTCAGTGAGGAACCTGGGTGTGCTCTTTGATACCAATCTTTCATTTGAAAGCCACGTTTCTAGCATCTGTAAAACCGCATTCTATCATCTTAAAAATATATCTAAATTACGGCACATGCTTTCAATGCAAAATGCTGAACAGTTAGTACATGCGTTCATGAGCTCAAGGCTAGATTATTGTAATGCTCTACTGGGTGGTTGCCCTGCTTGCTTAATAAACAAACTCCAGCTGGTACAAAACGCAGCAGCTAGAGTTCTTACTAGAACCAGGAAGTATGATCATATTAGTCCAGTTCTGTCAACACTGCACTGGCTCCCTATTAAACATCGCATACATTTTAAAATCTTGCTTATTACTTACAAAGCACTAAATGGTTTAGCTCCCCAGTACTTAAGCGAGCTCTTAACGCATTATACCCCATCACGTCGATTGCGGTCTCAAAACTCTGGCCAGTTGATAATACCTAGAATATCTAAATCAACTGCAGGCGGTCGATCATTTTCCTATTTAGCTCCTAAATTGTGGAATAGTCTTCCTAGCATTTTTCGGGAAGCAGACACACTCTGTCAGTTTAAATCTAGACTAAAAACACATCTCTTTACTATGGCATACACATAGAACATTTTTAACTTTCATTATTCAATTCAATTGACTGATTGTTAGGCTGCATTAACTAGGTCAGCCGGAACCGGGAACACTTCCCATAACATCTGATGTACTCGTTACATCATAAAAAGAGTGACATCTACGCTAATGTTAGTCTCTCTGTTTATCCCGAGGTTTATCCCGGATCTGGGCCCTGTCCGGATCGGATGGTGGACCTGCCTGGACATGACCAACGCATCCTGGAGTGTCTGCTGAGCCGTGTCAAATGGTGTCTCCTCCGAATTTGCCTCACTGGCACGACATGCTCAAAACCCGTCTTCGGCGCAATAATTCCGATCTTTCATGTATTCATACTCTTGTGTAATTGACGCCCCATCCTAAATAAATCTGTCTCTTCCGTGATACCCTGAAAATTTTGAATAATCCGATCTAATATGATTTCCGACCTGTAAGGTTGCCAGAATAATAATCTTATACGGTGTGTTAATAGGCCAGAGGAGAACTGGCACCCCGACTGAGTCTGGTTTCTCCCAAGGTTTATTTTTCTCCATCACGCCCTGATGGAGTTTTGGTTCCTCGCCACTGTCACCTTTGGCTTGGCTTGCTCAGTTGGGGACACTAAAAGTATGATTAAAGTTATTCAACTTATTATATAAATAAAATATATGAATTAGGTCTTATTTAATTCTATAAACTATAATACTGATCTGCCAACATTGTCGCTATATGATAAATGAAAATAAGCTGATAACATCACTGTTTTCTCCAGTACGACTGTACAGCCAAATCTAATTTTGTCGCAATATTATCCTGTTTGACACTGTGAAGCTGCTTTGACACAATCGTGATTGTAAAAGCGCTATATAAATAAAGTTGATTGATTGATTGATTGAGTTTTCCTCACGATTTGCCGATGTTAAATCTCTCACACCTGTACTGGCATTCACAGAGAATCCATTTGCTTGTGACATACAGGCTACGTCTGTCGCAATCAGAACACTTCAGTGTGAGAAGGGCAGTGTTTGAGGAGCAACTCATAGAGCTGCAGCACAACAACATCCTTAAAGAAAGACACAAAGAGAGCATTGACACATTCTGGACCAAGTGTGTTCTGAAAGACACATACCCTGCATTAATCCAGTGTGCTGAAAAAATCTTGAGCTGCTTTGGATCTACATGTGTGTGTGAAAGTGCTTTCTCTGCAATGGGAATAATAAAGTCAAAGCAACGTTCTCGTCTAACTGACAGACATTTGACAGACTGTCTTAGAGCAGCTACCAGTGAGCAACAGCCAGACCTGAAATCACTGGTGAAAAAGATGCAGACTCAGATTTCCCACTAGGAAGGACTTCTTTCCAGCAGGGCTAGAAGTAACCCATATTTGCACAATGTTTTTCTTGTGTGTACAATTTTTATATATTTTAATATTTGTAATACTCTGTTTGAGTATGAGCTCTTTTTTTGCATTAATATTGCAAAAAAATTGTTAATCCACTTTTTATTCCAGATTTAAATTTACATTTTCATGTTCAGTATTAATTTAAATAGGACAAATACTAGCAAGACATACATAGCAAGATAAACTGCATTTCTAAAGTAAAAACTGTAAATATTGTTTTAAATAAAGTCTTACGATGCAAATTTGTGGCCCTTCACATTTTGTATGATTTAAATGTGGCCCCCTTGGCCTTTGAACTTGAACACCCCTGCTCTAGGATATGGTAAGGTGATATATTAGTTGAGTCCCAAAATAGATAAATAGCCCTGGATAAGATGCAGTAGGCATTTTTGAGGAAAAGTACTTCAAGTGTTGTTTCTATATGATTTTTAGGTGCTGAATCCATTTCTGCCGTATAACAAGTTGTAAACATTACTGTTTTGGCACAAACAATAAAAACAAAACGGCTGCCAAAAACAAACAAAAAAAACGTTTTAATGCATTTATTGCAGTTTAAACATTAATCATTAGAACTAAACTCTGCATTCTCAGAATATTTAAATATGTAAACAATGAAAAAACAACATTAACATGAAAGGGACAGTTTTTAATGTTTAAATGGCTGCTGGAACTCTGAAATTTCGACAATATCAAGTAACAATACTGTGATAACAGATATTCCAAAAGTTATTTGTTCATACAAGTATCATTGGACTTTCTGCATTTGCAAGATGCAGTGCATGGATTAGTTCATGCATCATAATGTTTTTGAGGTTGACTGGGCGTCCTGCCTCATATGCAGCAATGAGGCGTTGTAGAATGTTTGTGTCTGCCTTGACAGTTTTTGCCTTCCCAGTGATTGGGTCTGACTGTTGTACTCCAAACAGGGAAGCAAAAGTCAAATACTTGTTCTTTTTCAGTTTATCCCTGAAAGTGACTATTCTCCCCTCAGATGGCAACATCCTGTCCGCTACAAATGTAAACAGTTGACTTTGCCCTTTCTGTGTAGCTGTCAACCAGCCTGGAAAAACCCAGACAACTTCCGGCAAATTTAGATTTGCTCTGGAAGTAGTCTGGCAAAGAGCCCATTCAAGGCCATTTCTAATCCTTCGAAATCACGGACCAATCAGAAACGTTGCTTCAAATGGTAAAGACAGCACAGCGACAGTGACGCAGATTTTGTACATTACAAAGATGGATGCTGATACAAATGCCTTACAACGGGTGCCGATATGATGTTTTCTGTTCGACCGTCAATCCGAGATGTTTCAGTTGGTCTGAGATGCTATTAGGTTTTCCAAATTTTGCAAAAAAGTTGATCTAGTGGTGGTGGACACCAGCTTTTGTCATATTTTTTTTACAACAATGGCAAAAGTCGTCAGAAGCCACTGCTACATCTTCCTCAAAATCACAAACAGAGAATTGCCGTCTCAGATGTTTCTCCATCGCTCTGCATTCGTCATTGTCCGTTGGTGACGTCCCTTTGGACATGATTTATCTATGAAGCTTTGCCAGACCATAATCGAGTTATGACTCAGTTACTATTGAGAATGGTCTGGTTTTAACCAGGCTAGCTGTCAACAGCTCATCTTCAATATCCTGGGTGGCAAAGTCGTTGTTTGCAATGTTTGCAATGGGTTGTAGTGTCTGGGGCCGGTTAGCCAAAAAGAGACCAAATCTCTGCAATACTGCAAGCAAAGCATCTTCATCTATTGTGTCCTGTTTCATTCTGCCTTTTGTGGTTTCATTGTGGATGTAGTCATCCTCTGTATCCAGACAAAAGTCAAAGACAACTTTTGTGCCTTGGGCGAGATGGGATCGGAAGTTGAAAGACTTTGTCTTTGTGATACCAACAATTCCTCCTCCCTTATTTCCAATACAGCCTAGCCACCCCTGACTATGATTGGGATCCACTTAGTTAAAGCGATGTAAAGAGCGCTTGACTACAAAGTTTCCAGCCTCAAACTCCTTCTTCACAGGCTGTGGAAGTTGGTGCATCTTTGTTCAGGTAGAAGGTCCCCTTTTGAGCATAGTTGATGTGGTGATACCACATGAAATAGCGCAACATTTGCTGGACTATTGAAACCATCTTCATGTAGCTCCACCAAAACATTAGCTTGGGTTGTTGTTGGCTTTAATATAGGCTTCTGTGACTGCTTGAAATTCTTCAGAAGCAAGCAGCAAGCAGTGGCACAAGATCTTCTACAGGGCTGTCTTTGTCTTATCCAGTAGTTCGTTAAAGGGTTAGTTCACCCAAAAATGTAATTTATGTCATTAACTCCTCTCGCTAATGTTGTTCCAAACCATAGACCGTAAAAAAATATGGACGACTCGACATCATCCGTTTCCGCTTGCCATATTTGAAGCTTTCAGGCAGCCTTGCACGGCGCGGACATCTTGGGACCGAGTCTGCGCAGTAGCGATTTCGGGACCGGAGTTGCGCAGTAGAGCGCAGGAAGTAGAGCAGGAAGTACAGCTGCGATATCAAAAGCCCGCCCACACTCTCGCAGATGCAGAACAATTAATTATGGTGTGAAATAAACAGTTATGGAAATGTAGAAATTAAAGCTAAAGCTCTAATCTGCTCCCAAAAATTTCGAAAAAAGTCCGTTAGTGCCTCAGTGACAACTTCACTCACAGAAGCCGTCAGTCTTAGCTGTCAATCATGACGTCACACCCCCCGTTTTTATAGCATCAAATAACTAACTCAAACTAAACTTATTTTTAAAACGAACACCTGAAATGAAATCATCGTGATGATAACTGCCTTCAGTGACATAAACTAACTTTGGGGAAAACATTTTTGAAGTGTAATTTTATTATTTCGTTTGCCTCGCGTCCATTAGAAATCACAGAGGGGCGGCTATACTGGGACCGGTCACCGGGGGGCGATCGAGGCGCGAAAGCTTCAGTAAATGAGAGGGAGACTGCAGGCTTGTTCCACACCCATAAGACCTCCGTTCATCTTCACACACAGTTTAAGATATTTTATATTTAGTCCGAGAGCGTATGCAAGTGTATGCACACTATACTGTCCATGTCCAGAAAGGGAATAAAAACATCATCACAGTAGTCCATTTGAGACATCAGTGGGTTAATTAGTCTCTTGAAGCATCCAAAATACATTTGGGTCCAAAAATAACGAAAACTACGACTTTATTCAGCATTGTCTTCTCTTCTGGGTTTGTGTTCAATCCTCAAATAAAGATTCAAACGGTTGTGAATCAGTGAATCAATCGATGATTCGGATCGCGTGTCAAACTGCTGAAATCACGTGACATTGGCGATCCGAATGCACTATTAACCCCTGCATAATGCATGGCACTATTTAACTTGAAGGACAACCAAAAACCCAGTTGTTGTTTTTTAATGCAGTTGTCAAATGATATTTTGTTATTTTGCTTCCTTAACTTGTATTCCTTCAGATCAGTGCAAAGAAAATACACAACAATACAAAGCACAATTGTTCATTTCACTACACTTTGTCTATTCAATTCTGTGGATTTCAATTTCCGATATAAAAGTTTAGATTATGCAATTAGCACATTTAAATAGATAATGCCTCATTTGCATATGTGTAAACATTACATTTCAGAAAACTTGTAATACAAAAAATGTTTGTCTCTATGTAAGTGAAAAAATGGAAAAGTTTTATGGTGATATCTATAACTTAACATTTTTACCCTATCCACCTGTAGTGTTTCGGCTGTGATTAATGCACCTATTATCTCGATAACAATTACCAGAAAATGGGACCCTTATTTCAATGTTATACGGTGGATCCTTATTCAGGAGACATTGAACTTTCTAAAAATGTGGTATAACAACTTTTCCTCAAAAATGCCTACAGGGTTACACAATCTTGAAGATTCGGACCTGACTATATAAAGACTCTCTGCAACGTTGCAAAGGAGACGTGGCAACATGTTAAAGACGTCATAAGTACGTTTCTGCAACGTTGTGAAAAAAAACGTATTTATAACGTGAAAAAACCCGACATCTGTCGTATTAAATACGTCGGATAAAAACTTTATCGCGACCTTTTAATAACGTGAAAAACCCGTTTTTACAACGTTGCTGTGTTTGCTGGGCTAGTCGCATTCTACCAATCGCCACGTCTGAACAAACCCCACATTTACCAGAACTCTACTGGTTAATAAGTCCTACAAACAACCCGAAATAAAACACAAACCTGAAGCTGAAGAAACCGTAAACGTTAACGGAAAAGACCCGCGAACCTGAATGACAGACGGAGAGAGAAAGAGCGCTGTTCTCTTCTCAGTGCTCTGTGTGTGTGTGAGGCTGTGAGCAGAGCGAGACGCAGCAAATCTGTGTGTGTGTGTGTGTGTGTGTGTGTGTAGGGGAGGGGCGCTGTGAGCCTATCACAGAACACAGACACAGTCAGCTACCCAATGAGGATTTTTATTCAGTCCGAGCACAGATATTAAAATACTCGTACTCGGCAAAAGTGCTTTATCCGTTCTAGTGGTGGAAATGTTGATTCTTTTAAGAGAGTTGTTCATTTTCAGATTCGTGCAGTAACATTTTTTTTTAAATATTACATACCGGTAAATATGACCGCAGGTGACGAAAAAGAGTGTTTTATGTGTAATGTCGTATGTCAACGAATGTATTTACTTACAAAAAAACTGATTTGGCTTTATTAAAATGTGCATAATCTACTCATTAAATAAAATAAGTCTAAATAAGTGGTTTAGATGACCAAAGCATGTTTTCTTGAATGATTAACATCTAATAGTTTGGTCAGACATTTAGACATTCATATATCTGGGACATACCTGTCAAGTATCCCGTTTTGGCCGGGAAAGTCCCGTATTTTACCCTTCTTTCCCGCCGTCCTCCCGTATTCGTATTTTCCCTTAAATCTCCCGTATTTTAACCTGCGTTATTAAAAATAATAATACCGGAGTAAAAAAACAAAAAAACATTTCCAATCTGAGCTCTGTAACTAGCCTCGCGATAACTGCCATCTGCAGTAGCCTACAGGTGGCCGTTGTCGCGAGGTTATAGTGTGTGAGGTCAGATGACGAGTGACAACGCGGGGAAAAACAAAACAGACGGATGATGGACGTAACTAACGATAGAGATGGAAGGCACTCATGCCAACAAACCCAAACCCTGTGTAAATACCGTGATCAATGGGACAGCGAATTTAATTTTCTGAAGAGGAGCAGATGGAGGACAGTCACGCGTTTTGTAAGTTTGTAACTGACTTCATGTGCGACAGGGGAAGATCTTTTAAAGTGACAGCATTCACTTATAATGACAATATAAAGAACAGAAGTAATTGCTCACTAAATATGCTCTGTTCTTGAGTAAATAACTTCAGTACCTTTAAGAAGGATTAATCTATATATAATTCTTAACTTATGCAGTACAACTACAATTTCTGTATATTTCCCACTTAAGGGAAATATACATTTCCCTTAAGTTCTGATAAGTTGTTATACATGTAGGAAGAGCACAGGTACAAATAAAATGTATTATTATTATTATGGGTTTATGTGAGGATTTAACCCCCCCCCCCCCCCCAACTATCCCGGATTTTGATACCCAAAAGTTGACAGGTATGATCTGGGATTATGGTAAACATGGGGTTATAAACATCCCAGCTAGCAAAAAGTCGTCTATTAGATGTTGAATAGACGTAAACCTTCAACGTCTAAATACAGTCCACTGAAGGTTGAAAATGAAAATTGAAAAGACGTCAAATTTGTCCAACTTTTCAACGTTGAAAACGGGTCGATCTTTACTACTACTACTAATCGATCTTTACTAACTCTACTAAATGCAGTCTCAATTCTCAAGTCCACATTAACATGCCAAATAACATTTTATATTAACATATGAATGAAACAAAGCTTTAAAGGGATAGATTATAATAACTTTATTAAAACAGCACATTTTAAATAGTGCAAAGTCACAGATTTCACATAAGAGTAGTGCAATAAGTCGAGTAACCACAGATTTCACATAAGAGCAATAAACATAGGTCGGTCCAGTAACCAACACAGATTTCACATAAGAGCAATAAACATAGGTCGGTCCAGTAACCAACACAGATTTCACATAAGAGCAATAAACATAGGTCGGTCCAGTAACCAACACAGATTTCACATAAGAGCAATAAACATAGGTCGGTCCAGTAACCAACACAGATTTCACATAAGAGCAATAAACATAGGTCGGTCCAGTAACCAACACAGACTTCACATAAGAGCAATAAACATAGGTCGGTCCAGTAACCAACACAGATTTCACATAAGAGCAATAAACATAGGTCGGTCCAGTAACCAACACAGACTTCACATAAGAGCAATAAACATAGGTCGGTCCAGTAACCAACACAGATTTCACATAAGAGCAATAAACATAGGTCGGTCCAGTAACAGTTTACTTTCCAAGAGTCAACAAAACAACTAAGAAATATAATGTACACTAAATGTTCAAGCTTTGCGACCTCCACCTGCAGCTCTCCCTGGAGCATGTTTAAGGCCGGAGACACACTGCAAGCGTGGCGTTTCTGTTGCGTGTCAGCCGTGAGGCGGCTGCGTGGCGTTTTCTCCTTCTTTGCACACCAGAAGCGTATCTGACGCGGCGCTGCTGCTGGTATTGATGTACAGGGAAGCCCCATACTTCATGTTAAATATAAATATATTGCCTATTGATTAGGCCTGAACGATATTCTGTTTTAACATCGACATCGCGGTGTGCGCGTGAACGGTTGTAGCCCATGGTGTATTAAGAGAACGGCAGCACACAGTAAACACGAGTTTGTTGCTGGAGTGACCTGCACGTTCCTCATGCCTGCACAGTGATTGGTTCACTGTGCCACTGCTCACCGCTCACGGCCAAACATTATCTGCTAAAATGCGCGACGAAGAGAATCCGAAGTGGGGAAAAAAAGGTTTGTACCAGAAATCATCTTTTTGGGACTATTTTGGCTACATAAAGGAGGATGTTGAACAAAAAGAGGTACTTTGCATGGAGTGTCTTGTGGCCACAAAACAAGAAAACACCACCAATTTGTCTGGTCATTTAAAACGGCACCACAAAGATCTTTACGACGAATACAAAGCAGGGCTCGACATTAACGCTTGTCCGGGACATGTGGGTGTTTTGAAGGTCAAGTGGAAGAGAATTTTACTTGACTGACGGACAAGAGTCTGATTAAAACAAAAAATAACTAGCGAATCACCAAAATGCAAGAATGATTGTGCATTCATTTAGTGTAAGTGGCGATCGATATTAGTGGATATTACATATTGAACTGATGATAATATGGTCGCGCTGTTCCCTCGTGCAGCCTCTCGAGGAGAAATCGCAACACTAGAGCGTTTTCCTGAATACCATCACGACTGAAAATGACACTGATTTCATATGACAGCTCCATAAACAACTAATTAACATTCACTTAAAGTCACTTACATTTTAGATGCAATATTTAGTGTTGTTGTTCTATTTCAGCAGTGAAAATCGTTCACAGCAGACCCGTAACACGTCTCACTCATAGCAACAAGTGTGAACTATTCAGCGTTCGAATGAATCGTTTGAATGAACGACTCAGTGACTCGCTCATTAAGACGGTCACCTGCTGCCACCTACTGGAGGTTTAGTTTCATGTTTGCACATACTTTCCATCATTTCTTTTTGTCACTTGTAATGAAGCTTGCTTATTAGTGAAATTATTAATATCACGGAATGGTATTGCCTTTAGCCTGGATTGATGGCTCTCAATATCGCAATATATATCGTTGGGGAAAAAAATATCGCAATGTAATTTTTTTCCAATATCCTGCAGCCCTACTATTGATACAGCAAAGACAACTTTGGCAGTAGCCTATCGACCATACAGATCTATGGTATTGACGGCAAAATGGGCTACAGAATACTTTGTTCTGTATTGACAGGTTTAATATTTCAAAATCGATAATTATGTTGTTTTTTATTATTACAATTAGGCCTATCTCTGCATTTATGTTAACCTACAGATCGACTTTCATGGATGGACTGCATTTATATAGCGCTTTTATCCAAAGCACTTTACATTTTGCCTCACATTCACCCATTCATACACCGACGGCGATGTCAGCCATGTAAGGCGCCATCCAGCTCGTCGGGAGCAGCTGGGGTTAGGTGTCTTGCTCATGGACACTTCGACACTTGGTCAGGTGGAACCGGGGATTGAACCACCAACCTTCTGGTTTGTAGACAACCTACATGAACCTGAGCCGCTGCCGCCCTTTCGACTTTAAAACATGAAAATGTCATGTGTGTGCGTGTCGCGTGAAAAATAGGCGTCTCTTCTATTTGAAGCATGCACGCGTTTTCCGCAGGCAGTATGCAAGCTCTAACCGGTTAACATGGGAGCCGAAATAAAAACGGACACGCCACGCAGCCGAGACGCTCACGGCACGCTTGCAGTGTGTCCCCGGCCTAAGTGTCTCAGCCATGGCAGCCCTGATTTCCACTTCTGTGGCTGTTTTACTCCACTTCATTACTGCGGCTGCAAAAGAAAATATATTAGATGGTGCATGAATAAACCACGTCTTACATCATTAAGGCCCCTACTACACGTTGTATTTACATTTTATCAATTAACAATTGCATGGATTCGCATACCTTTCCAAAATAAATACAATCGGTAAGATAAATTAGATATATACAGGTGCTTTTCAAATTAGAATGTCATGAAAAAGTTAATTTCAGGAATTTGACTAAACAGGTGAAACATATTATATAGACTCATTACATGCAAAGTGAGATATTTCAAGCCTTTGTTATAATTTGTATGCTTATTGGCTTACAGCTTATGAACCCCCAATTTGAAAGTCTCAGAAAATTAGATTATATTTAAAAAAAAATGTAAATACAGAAATGTTGGGCCTCTGAAAAGTATAATTATGCATATGTACTCAGCAAGGACGATTATAGGATTTAATAAATGGGGGACCAAGAGAATTATTGAGGGGTGCCATGGGAAATCAGAAAATTAAACTGGATATAAATAATTTATTTAGAAAAATATTTAAATATTTGAAATGCCTAGTGCTTTAATATAGACACCACAGTTTTCTTCTAATACATAAAATTAAAATAAATTCTGCTTAAAAAAACAAGTAGAGTACATATGCATGATTATACTTTTCAGAGAGCCAACATTGCTGGATTTTAAATCCCCCTTTTTATCAATTTTGATGTAATATTCAAATTTTCTGAGATTTTGAATTTGTGGGTTTCATAAGCCATAATCAAAATTATAACAAATAAAGGCTTGAAAATCTCTAACTTTGCATGTAATGAGTCTATATAATAAATTATTTTCACCTGTTAAAGGTCCAAAATGTAGGAATTTTGCAATAAAATATTCCCATATCACTTGAACAGTGTTATATATTACCTGCAGTTGTGTACTTACAATATCCCAAAAGTCCCCAAAGATTTTTAATTTCAGAGAAATTTTATATTATTGTCCGTCCCGGCATTTTTTTCCGCTTGTCGCCTGTCACTGACGTAATATCCACGTTCTCCCTGGTTTCCGCTGTACAGTAACCAGAGCCCTGTGATTGTAACCAAGGCGACAGACGTGGACAACTGTGTAGTTCGAAATGTCCATCTGCACGCTTGTTTCATTCAAAGATTATAGACCATGGCAAGCAGACTTTAGATTTTTTTTAAAAGGGATGTGGATCAACATCAGCGCTGTGTTTGAGATGTCGAGAGCTCTACGTCCCAGACTAACTTCCACTTGACGCTGCTCTTACATGTGCTTTATTAGACAGGTAAATGTACGTAAAACTAATCAATGCTATATAGTTTACCTAACGAAATGTTAGAATAGGATTCTGTATGTTATTCTAATGTTGAAATTACTGCTACTCTTATACAGAAAACTAACACATAAAATAACATTATAACTTACAATATACTAGTTTAGTTTGATCGTGTAACGGTTTGACCAGATGAAATAGCGCTGCAAGTTTCATTCATCTAATAAAACGACCTGTGAGTAGTAATTCAGCTAGGGATGTCAACGATTAATCGATGATCGATAATTGTCGATAAGACTTATCGATCATCGATTAAGCAGGGTCATGGGCGTGCGTGCGGCTCAACCGCGAAACGGGAGGAAAAATGAAGCGAGCGTGCCCGAGTTCTATTTTTGGACCATTTTACAGCTGGAGTCACACCTTCATCATGACTGCAAGTTTGCATGTGCATTCGCAGCCTTTTGTTTTGGGCAAATGTAAGTTGTAATATTGTGTTTATATTGTGCAGGCCTATCTACAGCTGATTTATCTCATAAGGATGCATTTGGTTAATAATTAACGTTAGAGGCGAGCGGTAGTAAAAGCGTGGCGGTGATCAGCTTCAGCAATGCACAGCTAATAATGACTGTGATTGGGACTGTCATATTACACAACATTAATGAGAACACTATTGTAATAAAACATCGTGATTGTTAAGTATTTGGGTTTATTTGCCGTGTGTTTCATTGCGTTGATCCAGGAAGAGCGCATGCACAACATGAGTCACACACTCTGACTCGCGCATGTAACTTAGTTCAAGTGCACTTGTGCATTCGCATCAGATTGTGCTGAAGTAATTTGTAATATTACATTTATTTTGTAACGTTATATATGTGATCAATCATATAGGATGCGCTTCTTTTAGCGAAATAAAACGCACTACCAAAGGCCTTTAGTCAGTGATGGCTAGCGGTTTTCATTCAGTGCTTCGGCTTTAGCACATACAGAGCAATGCATAATAACTATGATTGGGACTGTCATATTATATAACAGAAATGAGAACACTATTTTAATAAATGGTTGTTAAGTCATTGGCCCTCATTTATCAAAAGTGCGTACACCAAATTTCCAGCGTACACCCAAACCCACAGTGACTTTGAGATTTATCAATATGGACGTTGGCGTACGGCACGCTCAAATCCTACGCCAGCTCAGGAGGTGGTGTACGCACACTCACACACACACACACACACACACACGCTCAAATCCTACGCCAGCTCAGGAGGTGGTGTACGCACACTCACACACACGCACACACACACACGCTCAAATCCTCCGCCAGCTCAGGAGGTGGTGTACGCACACTCACACACACGCACACACACACACACACACACACACGCTCAAATACTCCGCCAGCTCAGGAGGTGGTGTACGCACGTTTGAGTTAGAGCGAAAATGCGCAGAAAAACAAGTCCTAACACCACAAAACGCACTGACAAAGATATGCTATATGACCCACTGTTAAAAACCACAACAACAACATTCAGTGTTTATTTTTGTGCAACATGAACGTCAATGTTTAATTTGTGTGACTTTACCAAAGCGTTTGATCTGTAGGCATATGTATTCCTCCAGTCGCGAACCTGTGCGCTATATCTGACATTTCAGGGTTAGGCCCGGCAGCTGCGCACGGACTGGGACTAAAATAATTCAGACTGACAAAATAATAAAAATGACCTTCTTCTTTTAAATAATAATAAAATCAATAAAAACGACATTCTTCTTCTAAATAACAAGCGTCATTAAGAATAATAATCATAATAATAATATGAAGAATCTTACAAATTATGTAATTATTAATGTGAATGAATCTTACTCCACATCACATCATCATCACTATTGTACACCCCAATACATGTGCGGTGATACGAAATTAAATGCTAATTGTTTCAAAACGTGCTGTAAAATAATGCATTGTGATGGTAATTTATCATCCAAACAGCTATTTAAACTGCTGGAGTGCGCTTCTCAACCTCCACACTATTAAGAGTACTCATAATTTGGGTCCATTTTTTATTTTTGTAGGTGCCTTTAATCCCACTCTTTAAACTCCCAAATAAAACAATTTCGGGGTTTTTTTCCACTTCCCTGGTGATGGTCTTGATGGGCATGTCTCAATCATCTCACTAGTCCAGTAGTCAGGGCACTGATCAGGGAGTCAGCCCATTGACTTATGTCCTAATCAGTGCCCTGACTAGTGGACTAGTGATGAGAGGATTGAGCGCGCCCGATCTCCACGTCGGAGAAGTTTCGCTTCTTTGCCGTCTTCTGTTTGTCCATGGCGTAAAATGAGGGCATGGGGGAGGCGGAAAGTTGAATATATAGGGGCGTGCAAGGCCGGACTTACCATTGGGCTTGACTGGGCTCAAGCCCATGGGCCCCGCCCGATTTGGGGACCCGTCATTTTACGTTTGGTTTTTTCAATAATAAGTCAGTCATTTCATTTTTATTTTAAAGTTTGTGGAAAACTGGCAGCCAAAAGTGGCCCGCCAGTGATAATATCTGGCCCGCGTCCGCATCTGCCGAATCTGGCAGATTGTTTTAATAGCGGCTGGGTCTGAAACATATTTGCCAGTGTAACGGAAGCAAGGTTTTTTTTACGGTCTATGAGCCAAGCTAACGAGAACTGTGCAGGTAAACTCCTGTCATTTCAAGAGATGCTTTCCTCGTCTAGTGTGCAAGCGTGGTGTGAGCATGGCGTTTCTGTTGCGTGTCAGCCGCGGGGCGGCTGCCTGAGGGAAGCCCTATACAGCAAAGACAACGTCGGCAGTCGCCTATTGACCATACATATCTATGGTATTGACGGCAAAATAGGCTACAGAATATTTTATTCTGTATTGACAGGTTTAATATTTCAAAATCGATTATTATGTTGTTTTTTTATTATTATAATTAGGCCTATATCTGCATTTATGTTAAGACTTTCACACATGAAAATGTCATTTATTAATATGTATTCGTGTTAAAATGGCATATACATCTTTTCCTATTCTATTTTGCCTGAAAACGCTTCCAACACGCTCGCATGTCGCGTGAAAAATAGGTGTCTCTTTTATTTGAAGCATGCACGCGTTTTCCGCGCGGCTCGGACTGCACGTGTGACACAGGCAGTATGCAAGCTCTAACCGGTGGGAGCCGAAATAAAAACGGTCACGCCACGCAGCCGAGACGCTCACGGCACGCTTGCAGTGTGTCTCCTGTGCGAAAAGACCCGAGTTCGAGCCCTGCCTGGAGCGGGCAGTGCGAAACTAGGTAGGCTACATCAACATACACTTATCAAATTTTTCTTTAGTGATCTTGCCTTCAAAATAATACGAAAAGCTTCAATCGGTGGTCATATAAATAAATTATCAGTTGGTTTTTTTTGACATGTAACACTATATACTTTACCAGTCACCGTTTGAAATTAGCTTTCCACTTCAAATAACGACTGGATCGATTATATTGTTAAGCCACCAGATGGCGACAAATTACTTTTAAAAAACATTTGTCATTGAATCGTTCATTCAGGAGATTCGTTCAAAGATGGTGATTAATCAATGAAACAGTTGTATTTGATTGAGGAATTGAATCATTCATTCAAACCCAAAATTTTTTTTAAAAATAAATAATTCTGATTAATTTTTTTTTATAGACTTCAGCAATTAGCATACATTATGTTATTTTGTTAAGTTGTTTGTTCAGAATCGTGATCTATATTTTTATTCTCAGTTTATCCAGAATTGTGTTGCTCTAATACATAGCTTGTGTATCATTTTGTTCTATCTAACGTAATGTATAGAAGGTAGGGCCCGGAAGTGACTCAAGCCCAGGGGCCCCCACCACCCTAAGTCCTGCCCTGGGGGCGTGTTATTCTAATGACGATCGTTTTCAGCTGCGACATTTATGAAGGGCAGGTATTGCGTACACCTGGATTGCAGAGGTGTGCACAGCTTCATAAATCAGGCGATGAGAGGAGTGTAAGCTGGGCCGCATTAATGCACGGGCTTACCTGGGCTTAAGCCCAGGGCCCCGGGCTGGGGGAGGGCCCCCGATGATGGCGGAAAATATTGTAACCGGATTTTATAATATGTTGGCTGTCCCTTTAAAATTACGCTTTATCGCGTTGAATGCACACGCGGGCTTTGCAAGTCCTGCTCGAGAAATGTCAGTCAAACCCTCTCACTCAACGAACCCTGCAATCAACAGTCACAGTTGGAGCTTAGAGCTCAAAAAAATCAAGCCGGACCCTACCGAGCCCCTTCTTTTGTCCGAGCCCGGCCATGCCCGACACATTAACTGTAATTATGAGCCCGATTTAAACCCGACCATTTGTCAATACAAGGGCGTTCTGACGAAAAAAATGATCGAGCCTGTAATGAGCGCAGCGGACCGGTGTGACGCCGCTCAATAATCCGCAATCATCATGATCCCTCACCGGTAAAATTATGTTCGCTCAAAAGACGTATGTGAAAACTGGTGACACTTCTGTTAGATTCCGAGAGAAGCGCAGCCGCGCTGTATATCACTTCAAATAAAGCACAATAGAAACTACCAACATGCAAAATCGTAGTATTTCAGTAACCTATTAAGGTATAAAATAATAAAACAAAACGTGTTTAAAGTTGCATCAAAACTGTGCTAAAATATTCTGCCATGTAATATAGCAATATAGCCTAAGGCATAAGCTGATAATATGATTTTTTTAATGCTCAAATAAATGTGAGCAATCTGCATTTATACTGAAATATAGGCGCTTATTTTGCTTTAACTTGTAAAGTAGCTACACAAACAACAATGTATCAATGCATCAATGTTTAAATGCATCAAATAAAATGTTGACTTCTGTCCTGATTATATCATTTAAATAAATTCATATTCTTAGGGATTCAATAGAGAACACACTTTTTTCTTTTACTGAGTTTAATTTTTGACAGAACTGTTACAATTTATTTATTTTGACAACTAATTTAGAAAGTCTTTACTAACATTCAGTCTTTTCCTTTTCAGTTGCAAGGTTCAGAAACAGTCCTTACAGACTAACTCAGAACTGTTGAAGAGTTAATGGATTATATAAAATTCAAAAAAGATTGAATAATTTAGGCTATGTAGTTATCTGCATGTCTCATCCATGAAAGATGCAACAACAATGGAGAACAAGCTATTGGGTTTTTGAGAACCAGAACCAAGCTGACTGAGCAAGTTAAACTTTAGCTATAATGTAAGCCCCTTGCCTGGAGGTGGGGAATAACACTAAGAAAATGTCAAATTCACTCAGTACTCCATGATCTAATTCACTATACTATCTCATTTACAATTAAGTACAAATTAACTGTATTTATTTGTGTTGTAGTCACTAAAACAGTCCAGTATATAATAGTCAAACTAATTTTTATGTTTTTATGATTTCTGTGCCACCGCAGAATGGTTGCTGGCCCCTGCCCGGCCACCCCTATAAAAAAAAATCCTGGCTCCGCCACTGTGTGACAGCAATGTCTCGTAATATAGTGCGCAAAACAGAAAAACAGCGCAAGATAAAGTAGAACATCAGAACAGAGATGGTGAAGGGGAAAAGGAATCACGTAGGTTGTGCAGGCTATAGCAGTAGCTATAGATATGATAGTCTATCAAAATAATTAACTCCTTTTAAACTTAACAACTTAGTTGAGCTCCCAGTAGTTAGCTAGCCACCACCACACTAGAGCTGTGGAAAAGCTGATACAAAAAGTTGTAATAAAAAATTTGATACAAAAAGTTGATACAAAAAAAATCAGCATAGGCTACATGTAATTAAATAGGCCTTATCATACGTTTCCTACGATAATCTTAAGAACATTTTGAGATGCCATGAATATTGAACTAAAATGTGTTTTTTACTATCTCTGTATTTAAAAAAAAAAAAAAACTTCACTTATATTTGTGTATATTATATAACAGACCTATAGATTTGGATGTTTTTAAATACCATTTATTCCCACAAAATAAAAGGCTTTGTGATTAAAAATCATAGCTATCAAAATCCAGTGTTCGGCATTTTGCGTACATGAGTTTTTGTTGTAGATGTCTATAAAAAAAAATAATAATAATTGTGTACTGTGCTAATTAATTGAGACTTCTTACAGGTTTTTGGCCTTGTCTGTTCCGTTGCTTCTATTACTCTCCCCTTTTTTGTAAGTCGCTTTGGATAAAAGCGTCTGCTAAATGATTAAATGTAAATGTAAAAAGATTGAGTAAAATTGAGAATGATTCAATGACAAATGCATATTTAACAGTCACTTGTTGCCACCTGGTGGGGTAAAAGGGGTGGGACCATAACTTTTAACGATTAATTATGCAGTTTCAATGGATGAAGGGCCCCTCAAGAGGTAAAAGCCCAGGGGCCCCTTATAGTCTTGATGCGGCTCTGAGTGTAAGCATAATCTTACGCCAACATATACACCAGTTTCTACGCAAGATTGATAAATGAGGGCCATTGGGTTTAGGTGTGTTCAGAGCGTTGTTCCTAGAGCGTGTGAACACCACGGGTCTCCCATTCTGAATATCAGCAACTCAATTCAAGTTCACTTGTTGCATTTGCATCATTTTGTGAAGATAGATAACTTATAGTATTTTGTTAACTTTATATAAATCTGTTTAATCTAATATAGGAAGCTTTTTGTTGAGTTAAATAACACGCTTGCAAAGAGCTTCAGTCAAACTTACCGGTGTTGATTCAGCGCATCAGCTCGCACAGCTCAAACAGCAACGCACGCCTAATAATAACTATGATTGGGACTGTCACATTACATAACATTAATGAAAACAATATTTTAAAAATCATTCTGAATTAATTGGGTTTAGGTGACGTTTCAGCACGTTGTCCTTGGAAGAGCGTCCACACATTCTGAATAACAGATCTGAGGCGGCTTTGGTGTTGTATTAGGCCTACAGGTTATATTTGGTTATTTAATAAGTCATTTAATTAAATTATAAATAACATTGACTAATTTTACAATCCCATAGCCCTTTGTTTAGATAAAAAAAAATCCTTTTCATTCATTTGGTGAAGAACATGGCGTTTTGAGCAGCATTGCACATCCTGTCATGCTGTCGGCTATAAGCCACAGCTGTAGACGCATATTTCAGTATTACGGTTAACGATTAATCGATTAATTGATTGTTAATTTAATCGACGATCGATCATGGGAATTTGAGAAAACTGACATCCCTAAATGTATTTCGATATTTTTACATTCACGGGACTCGCGTCACGTGTCTTGTAAGAGGTTAGCAACCCCTAGCGGCAAAGAAATGTACATATTGGACCTTTAAGTTGAATTCCTAAAATGAATTGACTTTTCCACTATTCTAATTTGAGAAGCATCTGTATAAACATGAAAAAGGCAGTTACCTTTTACAACAGAGTAAAGAACGGTATCCTGGAAGGCTTTTTTGTCACTGCGACCCTGCCCCTTCATGTTGAAAGCAGCCATTAGGCTGTTGGTGAAAAGTCTGAGAAAAGATGCAAAAAATCATAGTGAGGTCAACATTCTACAACGCCTACATTCTACAAATATTCCTTTATGCTTGCATTATTCCTAATGAATCATCTCTTTCTGCATTTATGCTTTGCTACGTGCAAACAGAGCAGGCAATGAGTACAAATTTAACTGCATAATTACATTCTATATTCTGAGCATGTGACAGTTGTTTAATACCTGTCCATTACTTTATGGACGCAGTCTTTGTTATTCCTCCCTCCCACCTTTGAGAGCTGGGACACCTGTACATGACACATGGAAAGCTACTCAATACATTATGAATAAACCAATGGTGTTGTAAATATACTGATTGTTACCAGATTGAGTTTAAATGGGAAATAGTCATGTTGACTCATCCATTCAATAACACATCCTATAAAGCTGTGTGGATGTTAACAGATGCTGCAAAAAACCTATTTTTTGCACAATATAGATAATTTAGACTTTTTGGAGAGTTGGAGGTCTAGTCTTATTGAATTTCTGTAGAAATCATACCCTTTGTTCCCAGAGGTTGCGTTCCTTGAGACGTGCCTCTTCTTCAGCAAAATCATCAAAGGTTTCTAGCCTAGCAACATGGACAGCAGAATTCAGCGGCTCATAGTGCCTTTCGACTCTTTTTATCTCATCAAGAATTTCAACTAGCTTTCCAAGCACTGACTTCAGGTATTCTGTAGAAGAAAATACATTAATTTATTTGTGTTACTTTATGATTATTAAAGAATCATACAATAATAAATATTGACCATGGACGTACTAGCTGGAGACATGGGGAATAAGCCTCTCTCGGACTGTGATAGCATTTGAACTCCACGCTGAGGTGTGCGAGAGTGCCTAGATCCTGAAAAAAACAAAAAAACAGTTGAAGGTCATTCAAATTTAAAGACAGCTGCTCCTGCAATAATGTCCATAAGTGAGGTAGGAGAGTTGACAACTATGAAGATTGTAACTAGATCAACACCTAGATCCTTAAAAATAAATGTTGAAGCTCAATAAAATAGTTTTTTTTGCTCTTGCAATAATGTCAATGAGTAAGATAGAAGGGTTGACAACTATGAAGAATGAAATTGATCATGGACATGAAAAAAATAAAATAAAAATGTACTAGCCAATTCAATTTTTTTTTACTGACTTACTGGCTGACTCTGGACTAAATGCTTCTGATGATTCAGACCTTGTGGGTGATGAGTTGGAAAAGAACATCCAGAAACTGAAAAAGGAACAGGATGGTTGAAATACTTTGTTTTGAACACAGACGTAAAAATACTTTATATTCCATTTGCATTGTGAGCAAGTAGAAAAATAAAAGCATGAAATTACTGTCTGAAGATGCAGGACTCTCTGGTTGTCTAATGGTGGTGTTAGCCAGTTCTGGGGGTGCAGGTAACTCGATCAGCATTGCATTTTGTCCTGTGGTTGTTAAAAGAAATTCCAAAACCAGAAGCAGTACAGCAACTTAAATGACAGAAAAATTCATATTGCCAACCATTCCCTGAAGTTTGATGACTGAATTATACCACTGGACCAGCCCAGCTATTTTACTCACCCTTATGTGAGAGCTTTGGAGGAGGAACTGGAAGCAACGCTGTATCCTCTAGACAAGAACATGCACAATGAAAATAATCACAGTAAGATAACGATGAATACTATTTCAGTTTACACAAACAACTTAAACTGTACTCACCCTTTTTTTTGTCTGGAAAGGACTCATCCTCCTCAGGAGACATATCAGACTCTGCCAATATTATATTTGCCACTTATGATATGTAATGGTTTACATTGTACGCTCATTGTTTAATGCATGTTCTTAAATATGAACAAATGAATTACCTTGAACATAATCTTCAAATTTTCTTTTTTTTCATTCTCTTTTGACTGACTGTGTCCTCCTCTTTGGTTTGAGCTGAGGTGTAATTATATTTGTCACACTCCTGTCGGCTTACTAAAAATCAAGAATGAAAACAAACACTACTAACGATAGTAATACGTATTAGAGTATTATAGTATTGTAACTAAAAAATTACATTTAAAAAAGCCAGAAATAAATATTTAAATATTTTTACAAAATATTTTTTTCACCTGATGTCACTTTGACTTTAACAAATTCAAAGCTTAACCGGTCCTCTTGAGGTTGTAAAAGGTGCTTATGTGCCACAGGCACGTTTTTTAGTGGCCATCGCACCACTTTGGTCTCAGTGTCAATCTAGTTCAATGGCAAAACTCCTTCCATCTGCTTCCTATTCTCCACCCAAACAGCCCGTGCGTATACCATTGCCTGAAACACAATTAGATTATTTAATTTAGAACTACACATTTCCTTTTCTACATGATGTACTACTATTTTAAATAATAGTAAATATTACATACGTAATGTTCATTTCCTGTGCTCCATTCCATGGAGGAGAGGAAAAAGGACATGCCCTTGTTCAAAAGGGAGACAAGCAACCTTCCGGTAAAGGTCTTTGGTTTGCAGTAACTTTGTCTTTGTCCGTTTTCTTTGAACATAGACTATATTCAATAGCCTTGACTCACATGGCTTCTTAAAAAAGTCTCTCGTGTCCTTTTGGCTCAGCACATCACATA
Source organism: Pseudorasbora parva (assembly GCF_024679245.1). NCBI lineage: Eukaryota > Metazoa > Chordata > Actinopteri > Cypriniformes > Gobionidae > Pseudorasbora > Pseudorasbora parva. Next base: position 3,095,347 of record NC_090179.1, read on the forward strand.
CCAAATTTCCATTGTGAAGCATAAAGCAGTGGTCTTTATCTTTGGCTGATATAAAAAAACATGGCCGTGTCTCTTGAGGCTTGTTGATGCCTTTCTTTGCATTTTCGATCTCACTCATCTGCTTTGTTACTTGAGCGATTGGATTGTGGCTATTTTTGACCAATTTTTTTATTACTTGCAGATGATTTTCGAACGGGAAACATGAGATGTCATTTAGTGAACAGTTGAAGCGAGAAGCATCTTCATGCAGATGCAACAGGCAGTGCACATTGTAGGATGCAAATGTTTTTCCATAAAGGTCATCACACCTTTTAACAAAGTATTTTAGAAGCTCCTCATCATATGCAATATATGAACGTCGTGTGTTCTCATCAGAGCTAAGCAGGATTGATAGCCTGACAAGCCAGACCCACATCAAGATGTTTGGTCTGGAAACTCACCATTGACGGCTCAGTCCGAGGGGCGGGATAAACGGTTCTTTCAAACTCCCTCTGCACGCGATAGGATAGCGGTACACCAACCGGAGCAACGACGGTGAAGCAGAGCTCGCTGACAGATTAAACATTCGCCGTATCCGGTCGGCTAAACTCCGAACACATCTTCCCTTTTTAAGAATGACTTCAGTGCCGCTCTTTGTTCTTTTCTCAGAGGAAAGCTTAACTCCAAGTCTTCCGGAGGCGCGGGCAGAGCTGATTCGAAAGACCGCCGCCGTTCGCCAGTTTCTGTGTTACTAGAAGCACGCAAACGCAACTCGGCCGTCGTCATTATGGCCCCGCCCGCCGACTCTATACACGATGTGATTGGGCCGTCCAGATTCTGAGGAATACAGCTCAGATAGGAATTGAGAGTTGCTAGACCACACTTGCGGGCAAATTAAATTTGCTGCCGCTAGAGTGCGTCTAGATTTCTAGGCTACAGGATTGACAGATCCACTGTCAATATCAAAAAGTGAGTATACACTTCACATTAAACTACATTTCGAAGAACATTTGGTCCAGTATATAAAACAAACTGTCTAAATTCAGAGCCTGGTTAACCTACAAAAGCCAAATTTGGCGACTGAGAGGAAATAGGACAGAGAAGTTTCTTAAAGGACATTTGTGTTTTATTGAGCGGCCTTACTGGCTGGGATACAAGCACAAAGATGGTCCTCTAGGTCGTCTTCTGAAAGACATTATAAGGCATTACAGAGATTAAATATGCTAGAACCCAAACATTTTTCTTTTCTTCTTCTCCCAGTTCAGACATCAAATGGTTTGATGTTTATGTAAAGCTGATAAAATAAATAAAAATGGTACCAGACACATAATACATAATTATAAAGTGTATTATCTGTTTATTATAGTTGTTTGTATAGTTGTTTGTTACAGCCTAATGTTTACAGCAATTTTAGTCATGATAAAAAAAAAAAAAATATATATATATATATATCATTTGCAACCAAACACGAAAGTCGTTTCACGCTTTTGAGGTTTTTGGTGAATTTTTAAATAGTATACTTTTAGATAATATTTCTATCTGGATAAAGTAACACTTGAGTAATTACTAGTGGGTTACCATGATCTTCACTTTAGACTACTGATCCAAGTAATTATTAATTCCTTTAGAAGGATGATGTAATACTTGAGTAATTACTAGTGGGTTAACATAATTCTTATAATAGTTATTAATGAAAAGAATCATATAACCATTCACATATAACCATATATATATATAGTATAAGGGCACTTATGAACTAATGGTTAAATTCAGACTTCTAAACCAAAGGCTGCAGGTTTGAGTCTCTGTACCAGCAGGGGTTGTAGGTGAATGACCAACGAATGACCAACGCTCTGTTCCACCCTCAAAACAACGACAGAGGTGAGACCCTTGAGCAAGACACTGACCCACCAACTGGTACACACATTAAAAAAACAAACATTTATGTATGTATATATGCACACATTTATTATCACTTATGTTTTTTTAGTATATGTTAAATAATAAAATTACTGTAAATGGAATTTAGTCTTCATATGATACACGTGTTTGCATATTATACACATTTTGGTGTGCGTATGATATGTGCACATTGCTTGTTATATGCATACAAAACTTATTATATATAGTGCGTGAAATTTAAACAGTAAATAGGACATAGGTTAATGTACTGCTAGTCATTTGTCCTGCATTAGTTATTGTTTAGTTTTGCATGATTTATGAAACTTTCTCATTAGTCCTCTGGGAATAAGGAAAAAAATAGTAGTTATTGACTAGTTAATAGTAAACTACTAGTGTCATCTGTGTAGCGTCTGTGGTCTCTTACAATGAGGATCAAAGATGAACCCAATGTTGATTGTAAAAGGGGGGATAGCTTTTAGCCGCATGTAAATTAAGAGCCACGCCACAGAGTCTGGGGAAGTGACACCTTCGACAGCTTTACGACCCAGTCAAAATAAAACAGGCAGTGATCGGGTCACATGACAAAATGGGATTATGAAATGTATCATTAATATGTTTAGCAAACTTGGGAGTAAAACCATACAAAATCAACACCCCTTTACGACACCTCAGAAACATGCAAAGCAGGTCGTAAACCAAGACAAAGAGAACTTTTCCCGCTCAGAATTCACCCTCTGGATTGGGTAAACTAACCCAGAAGGGGGCGTGGATTAATTGTCTTAAAAGACCAGTGGAGACAACAATCTCTTCTAGCTCTTCTAGTCTTCTACCATCCACCTCTTCTTCTCTTCTACAATCCGATCTTCCACAATCCTCTTCTCCTCGCTTCCCTACTGCCTCATCAACTTACTAGCCCCAAGGGCATTCTTCAGAAGGAGGACACGGAGCATCTCTAGAAGCAACCAGCCGCTCCCCCCGACCTCGGAAAGAACCGCCGGACACGCAGGACATTTGAACTCGGAACACACGCACACACGCGAGAAGCCAAAACTAGAGCAAGTATTCTTATTTTCCAAATTCAAACTGCTGTTAAGAGGGTGTGTTATTTTCCCGTTGGGACAAGTTAACTCCGTGAAGGTTGTATTTGATGAACTGAAGGAAAGCTGCTTCTTATCCCTAATTCTTTGTCCCATCTCTCTCTCTCTTTTATCTCTCTAATTTTAGTCTATTCATTACTCTTGTTTATGTATTATTTCGTTACTATCTATATTTCTACTCTCTTGATGCATATTTAGTGTGTACTTTCTGTGTGAATCGTAGTGTTATTTTTAGTCTGTGTTTATTAAACCTCCAAAAGACATTTAATGAGTTGAGTCTGTTGTTCTCCCACATACACAAAGTCAATGAAACTTACGATCTAACGTTACCTAACTGCTTATGCTACTATGTTAGTAAAGTAAACTGTATGACCATTTGAAATATTGATTTTGTCCTGATCAGTAAAGTTAATGTTTCTTATGCGCTCTTAAAGCAGTAATCCCTTATTGAGAATTGATTTGAAAAGTCTATAACTAATTTGCAGGACAAACTTAGTAAGATAATTTCAAGCAATTCCGTAAAGGGTTACTTGTATTTAATTAAACATTTTTCCCTATCGGAAAATTTTAATATGTAATGAACGACTAGCAAATTATATTCATAAATTCATGAATATTGAATATTAAATCCCTTTTGAGTTAATTATTCCCCGAGACATTAAACTCAGAGTCATTGTCGTTACATCTGTGTGCTATTACATACTAATTTGTTAATCAGAGTTTCTTGTTAGTTAACAGTACATACTAGATTGTTAATATTGCGTTACTCATTTGTTCCTTTGTAGTTATTGATTAATGACGGAACAGTATTCTAAAGTGTTACCATTCATTTTATTCTTTCGGATTGTTTCGGTGATTGCCAAATCTGTTATTTTCCTTCACCCTCCCCGGGTCCATTGCGATCGACACCCTAAAATTAATTTGAGTATCATTTGAAATCTCGTTATTACTTTGAGCAGCCCGTTCTATCTGATCTATGAATAAATCTGCATTGTGATTATTTTCAGGAGTTAAAACCGCATTAATAGCCATAGGTAGATTGTCCCCTGTTATAGTAAAATAATGATATATCCCGTATCGCCAGCCATTAACCTGGAGAATGTAACAATTTCATCTAAAATAGTATTGAGAAGAATGTTATAGGCAGCTAGGTCCGTAGTAGCTATACTGTGAACTCTCCAAAAGTGCCCCCTTCTGTGACAAGTCTACGAATTTCGTCTTGGTTTAAATTAATATTAGACATTGACGATTCGCTAGTTGATGGGAGCAAACGTCCGACCTGTTCATTATAAGCACCATTATTATTATTTTGTATAGTCAATTGCAGCCATTCTTGTTGGTTGCTTTATGAGATTTTGTAACGTTTCAGCTCTGTTAAGGATATTGGGCCTTATCATAGTTAGCTGCTGATTTATCAAGATCTTTTGTTTTAGTTTTTATTATAAAAAGACAATTTTATTATTGCAAAACGTGTGCTCCCGATGCCATACACATACATGAATGTCAAGTGTTTTACAAATAACAAGTACACCTGTAATACATAGAAATACCCGATAATGACAGTACAAAATAATAGCAATATTGTAAATGAATCAAAAATGCATAAATGAAATACAGATGAATCAAACGGTTACATCAACAACATTGATAAAATTAACCAAATCAGTTACTGCTACAACACCAAGCGAAATTGCAGAACTACAAACACAGTATCATCTTCTATCCCTCATAATTATATAATACAAATCAGTCAACACTCTTTGAATGATGTTTAATCTCTCGCTAAATAATGACAGTGTTATTACTGAAAGTTGCTCGTCTCTTACTCCATGTAATGCACCGGCCAGTTCCATGCGTAGTCCTCGATTTTCCTGAATAATCTGCTGGGACTGTTCATCCAGAATTCAACTGCACGCTCTGGGGTTTGCTGATATTGTTGCTGCTGTCCAATTATGGTCTGTAGATTAGTGACGATAGTGCTTTGTGAAGCATGCACGATATCCTCTGTCTCTTGATACGACAAGGGTCTTCCCACAAGATCTAATATACATTCGAAATTATGATTCGTACGACGCAGGGTGTCATAAGACAACCTGTGTAGATCTTTTTCGTTGAACAACGGTTGTATTTCCGCAGGGCCCGAATCGCTCTCATCAGACCTCGACTCGGCTGAGTCTGAGAATTCAGCGCCGTTCCACGCATCCAGCTGGGAACTCGTAAATAATTCCAGTCCCCTATCTTCGTAGTCTTGTCCTGTAAAAAATACATAATAATTTATTATTATTATTAAATATATATAGCCTATATTTATGCTAGGTAAAAATTATGATTACGCATTGATAACGTACCGTTACTTTTTGATGTTCTTAAACGTTGTGTACCAGGAGGTTACACACGTTCGCCATAAATTTCCCTGAGACATTTTTCCCCACAGGTAGACGTGCTTGGGACCTCTCCATCGTCGACCGGAAATGCTCACGAATTGCTCGGTCCGAGCGATGACGTCTTCAGTGACGCTACACGAGCTGGAATCTGGTACGTCATTAGAAGATGCCTCTGACGGGACACTTCCATCCACTGAAATATTACAAATATATTATTATAACAATAAATAATCCTTTACAATATAATGACAACAATCTGTAATACGTAGCCTACGGACTCTTACCATTAATAATATCTTGAACGACATCCCTGGGGGCCCTATCTTGCACCCAGCGCAATTGACTTTGTACACCGACGCATGTGTCATTCCTATTTTGCACCTGCGCAAAGCGCGCTTTTCCCTCCACAGAAGCACGTCGCTAAACTAGTGAATGAACTTGCGCTCCCTGGGCGGTTCAGCGCAAAAAAAGGAGGCGTGTTTCGGCGCTAACAATCCCTGGTGCTATTTTGCTGTCCCATTAAACAATTGCGTCACTGACAAGAAAAAACCTGGTCTAAAGTCAGTGGCGCGCTGTTCATTATGCTATTTTAAGGGCGCATGCTTGACCATAATGTATAGCGTCCACAACGCGCATAAACTTTGCTCATGTAATCTACACAGATGCAACAGTTATTATTGGAAATCATAAATTGTTACACTAAAAAAATATTAACACATGAGATGACGGAAATCATTGTGGTGTGCCACGAAGATGTGAAAAAATAGGCATAAATCTAGCTTACAAATTATTCAGGCTAATTGTAGTAATTAAGGATCAGACCTGTTTGCCCAATAGTGGCAAGACATATGTATATAAGGACATCTGACAAATTGGTTTGTCCGTCAAAAAAAAAAAGACTGAAAAACTGAAAAAACTGTTTAACCTACGCCTGTTTAACCGACGCTATTTTGGGTGGGTTTCTCCCATCCCCATACAACACAACTTCTCTGTCTTTCACTGCTCTTACAAGAACATCAGTCTCCTCGGCTGTGAACCGCTCCTGGTGTGCGCCTGGTAAATACGCCATAATAATAGCAATCCATAATGGAACTTGCGCACCTGCTTTTAAAGGGAATGTTGGATGACGTTTTGATTGGTTTATTCACGTTACGCCCAAACCACACCTATGAATAATGAAGCTACTTCAAAACAAACCATTTTAGATTTGTGCCGGGTGCAAGAGCCATTTATCCCGCCGGGAAAATAGCAACAACGCCGAGACCCGCCCACAAAGTTACTTGCACTTTGACACTTGCGTTTCAGATTGTTAAAATAGGGCCCTGGGTGTTTTCTTCTGCTCTGAGGGGGAATGTTAGGGGGCAGAGACTGGGGGGGTACGTGCTAATTTTGCACGTACCCCCGGCTCTCACTGACGATTTAGCCATCGGGGGGAGAGGATGCTTTTGCACTGAACTCCATAGGAAAACATTGTTTTGATTAAACTAAATAAAAATGTAATGTTAAAATGTAATGAGAAAACTGCTTAATATTATTTTGCTTTTATTTTTTATTGATTTTAATCACTGCTGTGTGTGTGTGTGTGTGTGTGTTGAAACAATTAGTCTTGAGAATGTCAAGAACAAATAAATGAACTACATTGAACTAAACAACACATGTTAAAACAAAAATAAGTATTATTAACTTTTATTTACCATTATTGAACTCTAACTGATGCATTCTTCTGCTCTAAGAGGAGTGTTAGGGGCGGAGACTGGGGGTGTGTCTTTACACACGCTCCCACAGCTCATTCCAATTCTGTCATCAGAGAGAGAGAAGATGCTTTTACACCCGAGCTCCATAAGAAAACGTCCCTGGTTACGACTGTAACCTTAGTTCCCTGAGAACAGGGAACGAGACGCTGCGTCAGCTGACGCTACGGGGGGAACGCCTCCAGCGTGACCGGTGTCTGAACTACTATCAAATCATGGAAATCCTACTGACCGGCGACAGCCTATGATGTCATCAAGGTGCGATCAGGAAGTATATAAGGGCGCCTTGCAAACATGACACTAGCTTCTTTGTCTGAAGGGACTGTTTGGCAGGCAGGCCTTGAAGCATGGCAAACTGACGAAGCGTCTCGTTCCCTGTTCTCAGGGAACTAAGGTTACAGTCGTAACCGGGGACATTCCCTTTCGAAAGGGAACTCGAGCTGCGTTAGCTGACGCTACGGGGAACGATATACCCACGCCGCCATGCTGAGGGGAGTGCATGCCCCTTACTAGCAGTGATAACTGCCTGGACAAGAGTTTGAAAAGGAAAGTCTGAACCACTCCCCCTCTGGTCACACTAGGCTGTCAGTGACAGCATTACCTACGGTCATAGCCCAAGCTATATGCCTAAGGTAGGACCTTATTAAGTTTTTATCTGAGGTCTCTTACCCTCGGCTGCTCAAAGGCCTGGGACCAACTACTTCAACAGAAGGGGTCCCTTTAAGGGAATGTGGCTAGGGGGCCTGAGGGCGCCCCAGCCGGTCACTATTCGGGAAAACCTTCACCGAATGCCACCAGGGAAGGCCTGACCTAGCATCACTTATGTGGGACACCCTGGCTTGGCCAACCCTGTCTGTTTAGAAACAGAGCCTCCGGACTTTGCTTACTCATGAGCATCCAGACTGAGGGACTGCAAACTGGCAATGTCCTCCTCAAACCGGAACTCAGAGACGGGAATCCTGGAGAGAAGTACTCAGCATAGTGCTTCTTACCCCTGCCAGCGAGGGGAGTCTCTTCTGCTCGGGGAACTACAGGCCCACTCTTCTCTGTAGAAACTTGTTTCCTATATCCATCATCCCACAAAACCCCTCAGGGAAGCATAGAGTCCAAACATACAGGAAAGAAAGAATGTTTGCCCTATAAAGGGGACTCACCCGCTCTCCTCTGGTGCCTCATCGCTTTCATGTAACATGCATGCTTCGGCGCACCAAACCTGAGGGGGGCGCTTCTCACATACCTGCCAGGCGGGACCTAGAGTATCATCACTTCATGGCCCCACCACAGGCCGATTGCAAGAAGTGCCTGGGAAGATGCTGAAGAAGAGGAGAAAAAGTCAGTTGTAATTCTTAACCCATATTTTCATCCATATCACCAACCGCGTTGTGATAAACCTTTCCTCTTCTCCGGGAGTCCGCCTCTTTGCGCACCGCCCTCAACCACGGGGCGCACGAGAGGCAATGTTGGCCCTCAGGCCCCGCCACTGGTCTATGACCGCGACGCCTACCGCCTGCCTGGGACTGGGATCTCAGCGGCGTGCAGGTCCTCAGACACCACCGCACACACTTTCTCGATGCTGGCCCGAGGGCCCTGCTATCGCTGGAGTGTCGCGTGTCCGCCGCCCTGCATCAGGGTTTTTATTTATTTTATTTTATTCCCTGATGAGATCCCTCAGCAGACCTTCCCAGTATACTTGTAGCACCGACATTGTGTATAAAGTAGCACCGGGCTGACCCGCTGCCGTGTATGCCCTGCCATCTAAAACAAAACATATCGTTAAAAAAGCTTAGATGGCAGGGTTGGAGCTCTCAGTGTTCAAACTGGAGATGGTTTCTTCAATGCCCTCCCGATCTCAGTAAGGAGATCAGAAAGGAATGGAAAGCTCAACCTTAGCCAATGATTTTATGGCGGGGAGAAATCGATCGTAAATCTAATACGAGTGATCTCTCCTCTAACGCGCCCACATGGCAGTCGCAGCCCTTGCAGAGTGTACATAACATTCATCGACTCCGCATACACGTTCAGGACGGCTGCTAGCTAGTTTATCTTCTTCCCAGCCATCCCTAAGAGCATTTCTCATAGATATTGTCAGCCGCCAGATCGCCAGAGGGAACCGCCCTCTGTGACGACCGGCAAGCTCCATCCGAGGAAACATGACATGCACCCGCGCTCAGCCTCGGCGTGAGTGGGACTATGTCACTTAGTCTCAGATGCAACCATCCTCTTCCCTCAGGAAGAGAGCCAGACGAGAGCGGAGCGATCTCATACTGTGTTTAACAAACGCTCCCGTTGCACACAAACAAACAACTCCATAAGAGCTTGCCTGTGCACGCTCTTAATCCCAGGCAGAAATCAAATGAATTCGGATTACCTTAGACTTGAAGCATTCAGACAAAACAGTCCCTGAAGACGAAAAAGTTAGTGTCATGTTTGCAAGGCGCCGTTATATACTTCCTGGTCGCACCTTGATGACATCATAGGCTGTCGCCGGTCAGTAGAATTGCCATGATTTGATAGTAGTTCAAACTATCGGTCTACCGGTCACGCTGGAGGCCTTCCCCCCGTAGCGTCAGCTGACGCAGCTCGAGTTCCCTTTCGAAAGGGAACATTTTTTTTTCTAAAGAAAACTGTAACAGTGTAAGTGAAATAACTTAACATTATTGGTACTTTCTTTCTTTGATATGTTTAAAACATATACCTTTTTGAGCCTACTCTATAATCTATCTTTCTTTTTCTGGAAAAAACTTTTTTAAAATGATTGAACATTGAATTTATTTAACAAAAAGCTATATGTTTGTATGTCAAGGAAAAAACTTTAACTTGTCTTTATCTTAAAACACCATACCTGTAGTGACTTGGCTACATATATTAATAAATTAAATTAGTTCAATAGGGAATTATGGGGATTAATATTTAATTATTTATTATTAATCATAACTGGTTATGATCAAAAAATAAATCTTCAAATCACCCAATAGGACATACCTAACCTAGGTATTTAAGCAATATAAATTTGGTTAACAACAATGGATTGCAATTAACGAATATATATTAAATTATTACAGAATAACCTTTAAAGAATTAATTCAAAACTCATCTGATCCGTTCTTTTAACGAACGATCAGTACAATCTCTTATCAACTCTCAAAGCTTTTATTCCTTCTACCAAATCTCTGGGAAGGTTACTCTTCTGGCCACAAAGAATAAACTTTCCGAGCTATTGGGATATTAGTTAAAGTATTCAAAGATACTCATGAGAGCTGTAGCTAGATCTGAACATTAAAGTGACTTATGTCTTGTGAGCAGTAACAATGACAATTAAGCATGGATACAATGGTTTTAATAATTGATACTACGAATACATACGACTAGATAAAGAATACATGTATATACAGAATAACGACAGGTAACAAAATAGAAAAGGAGAAAGAAGAGAAAGGAAGGGTTCAGAATGGCATTTCACAAACATTACTACAGAGAGCCAGCAAAGAACAATATCACCTTAAACAGGGTTACTAGTCTTAAACGCATCTAAATTTCGATGGAATTTATACTTGCATGGGTTGCTTTGTGTTTAGTATAAAAGAATGCGTGTGGGTCCTCTCAAGAGTGTTCTGTGAGCTGGAGCGCTCTCTCTCAGTTCTTCCAAGTGATCTCCGATCAGCGGGAAGTTTGAAGGTAGTTTGAAAGTTAATGTTGCCAAAAGGAGAGGAAGGTTTCCTTCGGAGTTGTGGAAGTTCCTTGACCGTTGAGATGGTGTTCAGTGCCTTTGTCCAAGGACTGAGTAGCGGAGCGCGCTGACTTCAAGGGAAACAACCACTCTGACTTCACCTCTTAGCCAGGGCCGAAGCCTCATGGCAAGAGGTGAGCCGGCTTCAGAGGACAATAGGGAAGGTCCGAGGACGAGTAGAGAAGAGACCAAAGAAATGTTTCCACTTGTCTTTTAAGACAATTAATCCACACCCCTTTTGGGTTAGTTTACCAGATCCAGAGGGTGAATTCTGAGCGGAAAAAATTCTCTTTGTCTCTGTTTACGACCTACTTTGCATGTTTTATCAGGTGTCGTAAAGGGTGTCGATTTTATACACAGCAAAATCCCCAGTGTTAAATCAACACTGCTCAGAGTGTATTTGGTCCCACTCCACAGAGAGTTAAAATAACACTGAAGCATTGTTAAAGTTAATGAGATAATTAAGAGATGAATTAAGGGGTGATTGAACCATTAGTGATTAACACCTGATGATAATGAGCAGAATCACTGAAGGACAGAGAAACACGAGAACTACAACTGACTTCAGCCACAGCTTTAGATGAAATCAACTGAAGATAAAAGAAGACATTAAATCTCTGAAGATCTCAGCAGAGGAGGATTAAACTACTTCACAGTTATTCCTGTCATACTGTTCATCTACATAAGCTTTTATTGAGAATTAACAGATTTAGATGTTGATGTTTTGTGGAAAATGTTTGGTCACCATTATGCTGATCAGTGTTTCCTTTAGTTGGGCAGTTTGACTTGGCTTTTTGAAGAGCGGTGTTGCTAACAGTGTTTTCTAAAACACTTACTAAGTTACAATGGAAGACAGAAGCAAATCAGTTCATATAGTTTTCATAATAAAACAGAATGACTTACTAATCTCATCACTGACCAAATTTGCTATTTAGTAGATTTGTTTTGTGCCACAGATCAGATTTTGAATTTAGATTTAATTTTATTTTTTTCAAAATTACAGAACCAAAGGTTTTAGCCAGACATCAATAATCAGCTATGATTCTCAACAATGGTGACATGGTTCATGCTGCAATGCATGCTGGGAACCAATGTGTTTTATAATTAGGTGGCTCCCAGAATGCATTGTGACATTAAACATGTCACCATTGTTGAGATTCATATGTTGATTCTTGATGTCTGTGTCCAAATGATTTTTTTCCCCTTAAAATTAAGAAATCTAAATTCTATTTAATTTGTGGCAAGAATTTCATGTTGCCGAACAATTTACTTAAAAACAAATAACTGCTTTTGTTCTGTATAAGATTGGTGATCTCAATCTTTAAAACTTTATTTGACAACAATCTGTATGATGCATAAAACATTTTCTTTGCAAAAAAATGTGTTTTGGCAACACTGTTACAAAGATTGAAATGTTAGTTTAAAGTCAAACTGCCCAACTAAATGAAACACTAATCACCGTAATGGTGACTGAATGATTTCCATAAAACATCAGTATCTAAACCTCTGTTAATTCTCAATAAAAACAGATGTAGAAGTACAGTATGACAAAAGTAATTGTGAAGTAGTTTAATCCTACTCCGCTGAGATCTTCAGAGATTTAATGTCTTCTTTTATCTTCAGTTGATTTCATCTAAAGCTGTGGCTGAAGTCAGTTGTAGTTCTTGTGTTTCTCTTTCCTTCAGTGATTCTGCTCATTATCATCAGGTGTTCATCACTAATGGTCAATCCACTTAATGAAACTCTTAATCTCTTAATTATCTCATTAACTTTAACACCGCTTCAGTGTTATTTTAACTCTCTTTGGAGTGGGACCAAATACACTCTGAGTAGTGTTGATTTAACACTGGGGATTTTACTGTGTACAGTTTTACTCCCAAGTTTGCTAAACGTATTAATGATACATTTCATAATCCTATTCTGTGCATCGTTGATTAAGTCAAAGAGAGAGGAATATTTAGATATCAAACACGTTATGGCTGGGAGATATTAAAGCAGAGATACATTCTTACACAGGAATACAAGCATTTAAAATGAACTTACATTGTTTATACATCATGACTATGTTGGTATGACATATGGAGCATACATACACACAATGATACCTCATATATACACTGTAAAAAATGATTGTGATTTTAACGGTCAAAGGTTGTAAAAATGCTACAGTTAAAAACTGTTATTTGGTTAACACAAAGTTTCCTTACTATATACGGTGAATAACTGCAATAGATCTAACCTTATGCCCGTGAAATTTACAGAAAAACAATGTAAAATCCCAAAAGAAAATTATAGAAAACCCAAAAGCATATATTTTTTGTTTGAATCACAGTGACATTTTGTAAACTATTAAACAGAATATTTTGTTATATTTACAACATGTGATTATAATAAAATTTTATTTGATAAAACTACAAATATTGGTATTAAAAACCTGTACGTTTTTTGAGAAAATACTGTAAAAACTAGTTTGTTAATTTGACATGCAAATATTGTTGACAATTACAATTTTTTGTTAATCTTAAAAATGTAAGTCACTTTACACGTTTATGCATTTAAAAAATGTCTAAACATGTATTTGTATTGCATATAAATGTTCCATGCATTTGGATTATGTAATTTTAACAAACAAATTAATCAACTTACTAAGAATCACTATCTAAGAATCAGTAATAAAAATCTTATTTGTAAATCATTTATAAATGAAACGTTAAATGAACACTTCCTAGTGTTCATGTGTGTGCTCACTAATGAGTTAAAGTACCATTGAAGCAGTGTTGAAGTTTATGAGATAATTAAGAGATGATTGAGCATTAATGATGAACACCTGATGATAATAAGCACAATCACTGAAGGAAAGAGAAACACGAGAACTACAGCTGACTTCAGCCACAGCTTTAGATGAAATCAACTGAAGATAAAAGAAGGCATTAAATCTCTGAAGATCTCATCAGAGGAGGATTAAACAACTCCACAAACAGCATTACCAGCTTCACACATTACCAACCAGACTGATTTTATTTCTGTGGATGTTGATGTTTGATTGAAAATAATAGTTTTATTTGAAGTCACCATGATGGTGAGAAGTGTTTGCTTTAGTTGGGCTCTTGACCCTTGACTCTCCAACATTAGTTTTCTGGCTGCTTTAACTGTGTTTAGAAAGCACTTTAGTTACAGCATGGAAAGCCAAGAAAACACATGGTCAGATGATTTGTCTCTTTGTTCATGATTATATAATTGATTATGTAATCATCATCTAGTGATCACTGGTCTTGTTCAGAGTCTAAGACTCTGTTTATGTGTTACTAATTCTGTTTAATCATAATAGTGGCCAGTTGATTCTATAGCATGAGCGCAGTTGTGGCAATCTATTATGCAGAATTTAAAAAAAATAGTGCACAAAAGGTTTTAATCTATAACAAACATTAGACACAAACAGATATCAAGAATCAGTGTATGAATCTCAACAATGGTGACAATCAATTAAAAGCTTAATGCTGCAGTGCATGCTGGGTACCACCAATCAAAACTCTCCAATGAGTCCCAGCATGCATTGCGGCATGAATAAATTATGCATCTGAATTGTGTTTTTTTTTTTTTGTCACCATTGTAGAGATGCAAACACTGATTCTTGATGTCTGTGTTTGTCTAAATAATGCCATAGATTAAACCTTTTTTTTGGTCCTGCAAGTTGTTTGATTGCCACAACAATGCATGAGTTTATAATGTAAACCACATGGCTTTTATTACGCATGCTACACAATTAACACATTACCTCCATAACCAGAGCATTAGAATCTGAATGAGTTTAGTGATTCAGCCGCTACATGATGATTAATATAATCATCATTAAAGAGCCAAATCACCTGGCCATGGTTTTTTGACTTTAAATGCCATAACAAAAGTGCTTTACAAACACAGTTAAAGCAGCCAGAAAAATAATGTTGGAGAGTCAAGGGTCAAGAGCCCAACTAAAGCAAACACTGCTCACCATTACAACAATAAAATCAGTTTGGTTAGTAATGCATGAAGCTGGTAATGTTGTTTGTGGAGTTATTTAATCCTCTGATGGGATCTTCAGAGATTTAATGTCTTCTTTTATCTTCAGTTGATTTCATCTAAAGCTGTGGCTGAAGTCAGTCGTAGTTCTCGTGTTTCTCTTTCCTTCAGTGATTCTGCTCATTATCATCAGGTGTTCATCATTAATGTTCAATCATCAATTAATTATCTCATTAACTTCAACACTGCTTCAATGGTACTTTAACTCAGTAGTGAGCATACACATAAACACTAGGAAGTGTTAATTTAACATGGGTGTTTTTCTGTGTACTTTTACATAATTCCTAACTGTTTCATTTACGTATAACTGGCATATATTAATCATCTTTAGTTTATTAATTTGTCTATGTAAAAATAATCCAAATGCATTGAAAATGTATATGCAGTTTACATACATAAATTTTATGCTTTACATTTTAATGTAATACTTACTGGTTTTCTATTTATTTTTAATAAAAATGAAAAAAAAAAACTGTGCCTCCTCTAACCACAGACTTAATTTTGAATTTCATAGTGCGCATAGTTTCATAATTCTCTGGTAACCACAGCTGCCAGCATTTTCCTGTAAAAATAACATTTTTTTGTAGTTTTTTTTACAGTGTACACTGTAAAAAAGATCCCCATAAAATTTACGGTAAAAAAACGGCAGCTGTGGTTGCCAGAACTTTACCGTAAAAAATACGGCAGTAACGTTTAAGGTTTTACGGGACAGCAGCATATAATTTAAAGGTTTATAATGTAATAATTACGGTTAAAAAAACATTTATTTTACAGTTCAAAACAGTATAATTTAAAGATTTATACATTTTATTTTATTTTACAGTAAAATACCGTTAAATTTACAATTTTTCGAAGTGAAAAAGAACAGGTCATTGTGTAATTAACAGTGAAAAAACGTAAGTTGACATTCCCAGAATTCCCCACGTGACACTTCGCATTTGATGCATTTTCATTGAATTAACTATGTTTCTTCTTAGTTTTTTCTAATCACTTATGTACATTAAGGTTTTATGTTACATCTTATGTTGTTAAATTAATGTTTATTGCATTTTTAAAACATCATGTGTGCTACCATGATGGTGTTTGGTGTTTAGTGTTTGTGTGTGCACCTTCTATATGTTAATATTGTCCCACCAAAAGCTGTGTGTGATGAGCTTTGATTCATCATGTGATTCTCATCACCACTATAATTGGTGATTGTCAAATTATATAAAAGGAAAATAACAGATATTAGCATTTCAATTGTTTCAATTGAAAGTTGGTCATTTAATATTTCGGTTCAATATTTTTTTTTTTACCATTATTGTTTTATAGTGTACTGTGTACACCTAATTATTTCTATATAAACTTTCAAATTATAGGGTTTTTAACTGTAAAATAAACCAGTTTTAACCGTAATTACCGCATTATAAACCTTTAAATTATATGCTGTTGTCCCGTAAAACCTAAAACGTTCCTGCCGTATTTTTTACGGAAAAGTTCTGGCAACCAGAGCTGCCGGTTTTTTACCGTAAATTTGATGGGTATTTTTTTACAGTGTAGTCTGTAATAGTTTTAATTAAAGCTTCATAAGGAAAGTCAGTGTGTGTGTGTTATTGGCAAGAGTCTCTGCGTCTCTCTGTCTGGGAGAATGTGAAGGGGGGAACAGGGTTCAAGTCATGTGACCAGATAACAATCTGATTGAAGTTGCCACAGTTTTCCAAAGATGCAGCCTGTCTCATTTCAATTCGGTCACAAACCTGTCTAAGATGTCACTTGCCCACTGGCATCGGGCCCCTAATTTATATGTGGCTAAAAGCTATCCACCCTAAACATCAGAATTGACTCATCTTTGATCCTGATGAGAGAGACTCCAGACGCTACATACCCTTGTATTTAACAGAGACGTTTTTAATGTTTTAAAAACATCTAAAAAGCTCAAATGTATGTGAAATACAATCTTTGTTTAATAAAAACTGATTTCCATGACCTTATACTTGTCACTGCTATTCCTATGACATACCCCCTCATATTAAAAGTTCAAGCACATTTGAAACATTCTTTAATTGTTTTCAAACATTTACGAAAACACACACACAAAGTTACCAAAACAGTCATAAATTCCTATGAAGGGGGGGTGTATAGGATGAGGAGAGGAAGTACATATAGTGGGTTCATGGGAAAAATCAAATTCATATAAATTGCCATTGTACAAATAGTGCCCCGGATGGACCGTAGGGTGAATTTGGATCCACTTTGCCCTTTAGGTAATGGGCTATTGGGATGTTTCTGCTTACCCCACCTTCCGCGCCTCTCAAACTGCTGACCCCGGAATAAGGGGGTAATGGACACCTGTAGGGGGTGACACTCGTCTGCTGACTTCCACCCTCATCCCTGGGACCTTTTAATTGTCCATTTCTGAACATCTTTGGGGTTAAATTGGGTATTTTCTCCCACCAATGCACTTTGTCCATTTTACCTTTGAGTGAATGGATGGGGCTCTTACTTGGGGGCCTTTACTGCCATGTACCATCTATTTGTCCATCTCGCTCCTGGGCACATGGGGCCACTCGGGCTGCGGGCCTCTTCCCACAAACCCATTATTTGTCCGCTTCCCTACTATAGTGGCGGAATGACCTATTGACCCCCAATGACCGCTCGCCCCACTGCCACAACTTCTGGGACCGCACCCCTGAGTCCCACTAACCCACTATTTGTCTGCTTCCCTACTATAGTGATGGAATGGACCTTTGACCCCAATGTTCGGTCCCTGCGCCTACCGGGACCCCGCCCCCAGTCCCACTAAACCACTATTTGTCCGCTTCCCTACTATAGTGGCGGAATGACCCATTGACCCCCAATGACCGCTCGCCCCACTGCCACGCCATCCGGGACCGCCCCCCTGATTCCCACTAACCAACTATTTGTCCGCTTACCTACTAAGTTTACAAAAAGCTTGTCTTCATGTTCTTAGGGCAAGGGACAGGTTCGTTGGACCTACGGATGCTCACCGACGCAGCCCACCCAGCCGTTTTAGGACATCCAGTGTAAAGTCGCTCAGAGTGACTGCAGCTCTTGTCGAGGCATTACAGGGAGCCCCACGAAACTCCTTGTCAAAATTGGGGCCCCTAGCCCCATTGAAAAAAACTCCCACCCCCCATTTATTTGAATGGGCTTACGCTAGTGGTTTCATGTACACCACTTCGAAAGGGCGATTGACTAGGGGGCGCCATTTTTCTTATCGTCACGGGCCCCTGGAGTGGGTGGAAATAGCTCTGAAAATGAGTCTATTATACAAGTTCACCATTACTGCTTTCTGTTGTGTGTACTTATTTTGTCAATAAAAGGGATATCAAATATAATTGTGAATGTGAGCTGTTTTAAATCAGTTATGATGTCTGTTTTATACATTTTTGACTATCCGTTTGAACAGAAGATGGTTGTAAAGTGTCCATTATGCCCCACTAACATGGCAAACATCCGACAACACCTCAGGCTTTTTAACAGTGTGAAAAACATAGAAGAAAGAGCCATACTCATTAAGCTGGCAGACGTGTCCTGTCCGTTATGCTACAACGGGCACAAGTATATTGAAACCCACATTAAGAAGACGCATAAGGACATCACAGTATGTGTTAATTTTGATCATTTACATTTTAAAACAATTTATAAAATGGCTTATTTTTGATACAAGGGATAGCAATGTGAAATTTTACAGATGTCTAAGAGGTGTAAAGCCATCAAGGCTCTGGAGTGGCAGGAAGCAATAGGGCATTTGAGGGCGCTGAGGGCCACAGCACCATCCATCCCCATGGCCACCAATCTGGATGTAGGAGAGGACCCACCAGCTGCGACACCTCAAACGGTGGCCCCACCTCCACCTCAGCTGCTGGACCCACCACCACCGCAAATGGTGGCCCCACCTCCTCACGAGGTGGTAGACCCGCCACCTTATCAGATGGTGGACCTGCCACCTCAAATGGAGGTGAACACAGATGACCTGGAAACGGTCCGCCAGGAAATCCTGGACATACTGCGTAAGTGTCTATTTGTCATGAAAATGTTGCACATACAAAACAAATGTAGACTTAACGGATGTTTGATTTTATAGGCGACATGGACACAGGGGAGTTCGAAACATTGTATTTTGAAGACATTTATTTTTAAGTGTTCTTATAATGTTCTTAAATGTTTTAACTGTTGAAAGGTTCTAAAATGTTGTTTCAAATTGTTCTAATAATGTTTGTAATAATAAAAAGTTTGATAATCTTGAGTCAGGTAGTTTTTTTCATGGCCTCTTCATATGGACATACAGTAATCAGTTTTACAGGATAGTACACAATCATCCCACTTACCTATGATAACAACCCCACTGAATACACTGGCAGTGGACTCTTCCCACGTACACATTAAAACTATTCCATTCAATAAATGGCAAATGGACAATCTGTCTGCTTCCTTATCACTTTCTGGTCCATTAGACTGGTAAAAGGACCACTTTTCCACTTTCTGGTCTATCAGAGGGCAAAAATGCTTCCCTGACTCCCAGTGCTGGTCACTTGCAATTTGATCTCCAACAGGTCACCATGGGCTTCGAAGACATCCCCCTCTGCCACCGCCCTTACCGGCAATTAAGCCAGCACCTTCGGGTGTTTCACAAGGTGGTCAACCTGACGGAGAGGAAACTTCTCCTCGCCCTTTCATCTGGGAGGTTGAACGTCAGGAAGGCCACCTGCCCCTTTCCCTCCTGCAAAAAGGAGACCACACACCTGGACCGCCACTTAAAGGCTAACACAGAGCTCACCAAGGCAGCCCAGCCATGGAGGCCTGCAAGAGAAAAAAAATTCTTGAAGACCTCGCCGCCTTGAGAGCATCTGGCCCTAAAGACGCCGTGGTCTCAACCCTGGACCACAAGGAACTCTAAGATTTCTCAGACATTCCACCTGTGCCTGAAGAAGAGGAGGAGGAGGAGGAGTGCCAAAACGCCAGCTGCCAAAAAACAGTGAAGCAGCTGCGCGGTCAGGTGGTTGACTTGACGCAACAAGTTGACACTGGCAACCACTCTGCGGGAGGTGAGCCGCAGGTACCGGCTGCTGAAGCGGCGCGCCCGCCCAAAACCCTGTGCCCAGGTCGCCAGAGTGGCTAGACAGCTGCTCTCCGATCTCTCCGGGGCAGGGGGGGGGAGGAGGAGAAGGAGGAGGAGAGAGCGGCCGAGACTGAGGCGCAGCCGACCACCGGTCCCCCTAGAGCAGTCGGCCAATGCAGGGGCCACTGCCGGGGCCGTCGCCGGGACCGCGATAAAAGAACACCCCGGGCCCTCACGCTCCTCGGAGGCGCTACCCTTCCCAGACCACGTGGCGGTGTTGAGTGAGTATGACACGTGCTGATTCTTGCTCTTGCTCTGTTCCCTCGATCTGACTCACCCGTTCCTTCTTGTGTGTTCTTTTTTTTTTTGCAGATCAGCTGGTTGAAGAATTTCGGGGCCACCAGGAGGGTGCCGACCCCTCACCAAAGCTTATTAACAATGTTTTATCTAAAGTGTTTAGAATTAATCACTTTATAGCTTTCATGTCTGCTGGCATGTAATTTTTTGTGAAGAATCAACAACAAGTGGGACACAGTCATGAAGTGGAATGAAATTTATTGGATGTTTCAAACTTTTTTAACAAATCAAAAACTGAAAAATTGGGAGTGCAAAATTATTCGGCCCCTTTACTTTCAGTGCAGCAAACTCTTTCCAGAAGTTCAGTAAGGATCTGTGAAGGATCCAGTTGTTGACCTAAATGACTAATGATGATAAATAGAATCCACCTGTGTGTAATGAAGTCTCTGTATAAATGCACCTGCACTGTGATAGCCTCAGAGGTCAGTTTAAACCGCAGAGAGCATCATGAAGAACAAGGAACACACCAGGCAGGTCCGAGATACTGTTGTGGAGAAGTTTTAAGTCGGATTTGGATACAAAAAGATTTCCCAAGCTTTAAACATCCCAAGGAGCACTGTGCAAGCGATAATATTGAAATGGAAGGAGTATCAGACCACTGCAAATCTACCAAGACCTGGCCGTCCCTCTAAACTTTCAGCTCATACAAGGAGAAGACTGATCAGAGATGCAGCCAAGAGGCCCATGATCACTCTGGATGAACTGCAGAGATCTACAGCTGAGGTGGGAGACTCTGTCCAAAGGACAACAATCAGTCGTATACTGCACAAATTTGGCCTTACTGGAAGAGTGGCAAGAAGAAACCATTTCTTAAAGATATTCATAAAAAGTGTCGTTTAAAGTTTGCCACAAGCCACCTGGGAGACACACCAAACATGTGGAAGAAGGTGCTCTGGTCAGAAGAAACCAAAATTGAACTTTTTGGCAACAATGCAAAACTGTCAAACATGGCGGTGGCAGCATCATGGTTTGGGCCTGCTTTTCTTCAGCAGGGAAAGGGAAGATGGTTAAAATTGACGGGAAGATGAATGGAGCCTACTCGGGGTACCAAATTCCGAGCCCGGAGCCCTCTCCCGGACAGCACGCCAAATACGCATAATATTTACTAAAAATGGTTTATATGTAAGGGATAATGTACACCCAGCCGGTTGTTATCGCAGAATAAACCCAGACAGAGTGATCAGGTCTTGCATCACTCTGAAAAGGTTTTCTTCTGCGATAACAACCGGCTTGGTGTACATTATACCACTTATTACACGGCTCCTATTCTCAAATAAATTAGACACAAAATATTGTCTTGAGATTAAATATTTTATTAGCTCTCACGCAAAGCTTCCTCGAAGAAAAACAGTTCCAAACTGCTTTAAGCCTTTATCTATTGCTGCTAAATGTTGAAAATTAATGCTGAAAGGGTTAGTTCACCCAAAAATGAAACCAAGCCTATGATTTACTTACCCTCAAGTCATTATAGGTGCAGGGATGGAAATTAACTTTTTTGTCCACCGGCCACTGTGGCTGGTGGATTTCAAAATCTACCAGCCACTCAATGTTTTAACCAACCACTTTCTTGTTTATAACTGACAATGTGTAACTGCACGTGAAAATTAATACTACAAGTTCTACAATACTTAAGCTGTTTATTTAATCTCAAATCTCAAAGAAATACTGACATTTTTTCTTTCACTCTTATACACACACAAACCATGAACTGATATACATTTCATTAAATGAGTAGGGCTCTGTGTGCTCTTGTTTTTTTTTTTTTTTTTTTTTACCTGGATGTGGCATTTGGATGATTTGTGGTCTTTTATGGCTTCCAATTTTAGGTTTTTAGTACCAACAATGAAACTACTAGTTTTGACGACATTTGAAGCGTGTTGACGACATACCGAGCAGAACATTGTCAGTAGGGATGCACCAAACAAAAATTATTGTTTGTTTGTTTGTTTATTGTTTATTGTCCCCTTGGGGAAATTTGTTTGCAATTGTTTCCACATGCGTAATCACAACACAACAACACACATAATACACAGAAGAAAAAAAAAAAGAAAAAAAAACATCACTGAGACCAGCTCAGTAGACACTGCAAAAATATACTATTTTTCATTTAAAATTTTAACTGCTTGTGGCATAAAATATTTTTTCCCCCTATTTTTAAAAAACACTGGTATTCTAAATCTGCGCCCTGATGGTAATCTCTCAAACTCATTAAACAGAGGATGCCTATTATCCAATATAATTTTCATTGCTTTCTTCCGACATCGTGTTTGATATATTTGTTCTAAGCCTGACAGAGGAATGCCAGTTAGCTTACTAGCTGTACTTACAATTTTCCTAAGTGAACTCTTTAGCACAACTGAGAGATTTCCATACCAGCAGGTAATACAAAAAGTCAAGACACTTTCAATAAAAGAGTTATAAAACAATCTTAATATTGGGACACGTACATTAAATGACACCATCTTCCTTAGGAAGTATACTCTTTGCTGTCCCTTTTTACACACAGCATCAGTCCATTTATCCCACTTCAACTTGTGATCCAAAACAACCCCAAGGTATTTATACTCATTAACACTCTCAATAGGCTCTCCCTTAATAGTAGTCACACTCATCAATACTCATCATAATAGTAGTCACACATTTCAGCCAAAAATTATTGGCTGAAACCGAAGCACTAAAAGAAATGATGCCAATTATCCATTGCATTTATGACTAATGCTATGACTGTGTAACTTTACTAAAAATCAAGGCATTGCACTTGCATTAATTAATATTAAAGTTTCAAATAATAAATCAATTACAAATTATGCAAATATTTATTTAGCACATTTCACCCACAGTATAAATTATAAAATAAAATTCAAACTAAATTGTTTAACTCGACCTCACTCATGTGTACATTAAATAATAATTAATGTACAGGTCTACTGGCCTGCAGAAAGGTACAGAAATTGAATAAAGTAATCAAATGTAAAATAACTGCATATTTAACTGTTTACATGAAAGATTAATCCTTACTAAACTTACAAAAGCTATTCAATCAAGAGCAGTGAGTGATGTCCTTTTGTTTGACATTAAACATAGCAGTAAAGGCTACTTCCCCTTTAAGACCTAATAGAAGGATATGCTCTTCTTTCACGACTGTATAAAGTTCACTTAAGGCATATTCAGACTATGTCTGCTAGAATACTCATCAAGATGAACATGTTGGCATACTTTTTGTGCGAGTTTGTCTGTTTAAGCATAAGACTTGAAAGAGAACTCAATATTTGAGCGCTGTGAGACGGGTGCGCGCTTCCGGATGACAGTGACGGATCTTCTCTCAACGCGAGCGTGAGTTCTTATTCGCGTCTTCTGGCACTACATCCGGGTAATGACGGCAAAAACGACTGGTCATATTCGGATATACGGCCGCACTCGCATGCACTGAACACAGTTTATAAAGAGGGGAAACAGTATGCTATTTTTATTTACCCGCCACGGTGGCCGGTAGGTGAAGCGAGTTTACCCGCCACAACTCAAAATCACCCGCATTTGGCTGGTGGCGGGTGCTAATTTCCATCCCTGTAGGTGTATATGACTGTGGTGTGACAGGCAGCGGGGCGAGGGACCGCGAGAGCGGGCCGATGATTAATGTTCACGAGGGCCAGCTGCGTGGCACACCGGTCTCGTCTCGCGGCCATGTGACGGGAGCATATAAGGAGGAGCAAGGACAGCGGAAGAGGAGAGAGGACCAGGCCTGGAATTTATGTTTAGTTTTGTTTATGTGTTTGTGGGCAGTCGTCCGTGAGGGGCTGCCCGCAGTTTTACTTTCATTTTGTTTATTTATTTTGAATAAATGTTTGTTGAACGTTCGCCGGTTCCCGCCTCCTTCCTTCCCATCTACGAACTGTATTACAATGACATTCTTCTTTCAGACAAATTAAATCGGAGTATTTAAAAATTCCAGGCTAAGGTTAATCCAAGCAGTAGTTGTAGCTGTTTTTGAAGTCCATAAAAAAATGCAGCTGTCCGTCAAATAACGTGCTCCACACGACTCCGATGGGTTAATAGAGCCTTCTGATTCTAATTGATGCGTTTGTGTAAGAAAAATATCCATATCTAAAACTTTATAAAGGAAACCCGCCTTGAAGTCTTCCATTGTAGCCATAGCTGTTTATTTAACAGCCACAAGATGGCACCAGCGTTAAGCATAGAAGTAGTACCGGTACAAGATAACTCGTAGTACCCGTATGAGCGGTTGTTATCTGGGATTGACCAATCAGATTCAAGTATTTCACAGAGCCGTGTAATAAATATAAAATACATACTCCATTTAAGCAAACCTTGAGTTTTAATAAACCTGCTTGGACAGCAGTAAAATTAGATGCGTGTTATCTGTATGATTTTTGCTCATTTTTAAGTTCATATTTATTAATTATTTAGAAACCTTTCTGAGCCGTATTGGCAGCATGTCAAGGATGTTCTCCTTATCCCACTTCCACTTGTGCTGGGCAGTGATACGTTGGCGCAACATTCTGGGCAGATTTTGGAACATTGTGGAGGATTGTAGCTGATTAATCTGAAATATTAACATATCATGGCATAATATTATCAGAGCCACCTTATATTAATTTCTTGAATAAACAAATATAAACAAAAACATTTAAATTCACCGTCATCTTGTTTGCATTGCCAGTCATAGACAAGCTCCAAACTGCTAACATCAAGCAAGAAATGAGTGCAAAACACATGAAAAACCCAAATCACCATACTAACAAGAGCTAGCCACTGTTCATCCACACCTAAAAAAACAAAACAGGAAATTACTTTAGCACAATGTAAACTACTTATTTCATAGTTCTCCAGTGGAGTTACCAAGCCATTGCTTTTTTTCCCTTTTCTTTTTTGTCTGGCAGATGGAAATTATTTCTGACACATTTCAGATCATAGATTAATACTTTGTGTCAAAGGTTCTTGAAAAGTCCTCAATCCTGATAGTAAATGTAATGCTGGCCATAGAAAACGCCAATGATTAAAATGTTTTCAGGAGACATTATTCTAATTCTAATCTAAAAATGGATTCATGTTGAAAGAATGTTGTGCAACGTACGTCTTGGTTTCGCAAATGATCTCCAGGCCATTTGAGAGACAGCTCTGAAGGAAGCATAGGAGTATTTTTACCCGATTGAGGTATTCTAAAAAAAAATTAACAGAAAAAAAGAAGACATGTTGAACACATCATGTTAACCAATGACTGCATAAGAAAAACAAAAATTGAAACATACCACAATTTTCTCTTGTACAACCCATGAGTCTTCTGGAAACTCTTCCATTACTGATAGGAAGTAAGGCAAGGCAAGGCAAGGCAAGTTTATTTATATAGCACATTTCATACACAATGGCAATTCAAAGTGCTTTACATAGAAAGGAATTAAAATAGGGATAAAAATGCATAAGAAAAAGAATACAATGTAAAGAGAATTAAAAATAATAAAATGATGATAACCAAAGAAAATAACAAAGGTAAACTAAAAAAGTTATAAAAATAATTTTAAAAAAATGATGCATAGATAAGGTGCAATCAGTTGGACGTACAGTGGCTCAGAGCTCATTCAGTAAATGCACAGCTGAACAGATGTGTTTTGAGTCTGGATTTGAATGTGGCTACTGTTGGAGCACATCTGATCTGTTCAGGAAGCTGGTTCCAACTGCGGCTGGCATAATAGCTAAAGGCAGACTCTCCTGGCTTTGAGTGAACTCTTGGTATTTTTAACTGACTTGATCCTGCTGATCTGAGTGATCTGTTGGGTTTGTATTTAAAGGGGTGGGAAGATGAATCTGTATTTAAACTGGGTCATTAATGTAGTAGAAATGTGAAATTATTTTTTAATTTGGTGCTTTCTAGACTGAGAAAAGACAGAAAATGTATTTTTGTCTCATGGGGATGAAAGACTACAATTCCCAGAATGCTTCGCTGCCCTGTGAGGCCATTCCCAAAGCCACCGCTACTGGATTACAGTGACTGAGTTCAGGAAGTACAAGTGTTAAGAAGAACAATACTGAACGTGTGTGTTCAATATAACGATCGTGTTGCCGCGTGAGTCTCACAGCAGACTCAGATTAGGAGTCAGATTACATTTAACGTCATAAATGAGTTGATGAGCTCTCGTGATGAGAGCTGAGGTAAACGCGACCACATTCGCGGCATACATTCACAACGTGTTTTCAGTTCATGCCTTTGGAAGCTTAACTTTCATAGAAATTAATTTGAGAAGTTAAAACACTTACATTGCTTAGCATCCGTTTAAATTTAAACCTGTAGCTGAGCTGTGCTGTAAGTGTGATCTTCATTCCCCATGCACGAGTTGAAAACATTCGGAAATGGCTCCCTCTGCTGGCTGTAGTCTTTAGGCTCTGGGCAAACATTCCTCTCGTGACTCAAATATCGTCAATTTGCGTCACGAGAGGAATTTTTCCAGGAATAAAATGCATAAATCTCTCGTGTCAGGGGGATATAAGAGGGGGGAGCACGATCATTTGAATAAACTCCAGGGTTTCTACTGATACAACAGGGTATATGCAGGAATCCTGAAGTTAATTTCAAGACCTTTTTAAGACTTTTTAAAGACCTTCTCAAAATATTTTAAGACCTCATCGCACCAAGTTCTAATCGGCAACAAACCTTTAATAAACAGTTGTAGTCGAATGTAGACTTAAAATCTCTATCGTAGGCCAGTTCCCTTTCGGGGAACTCGAGCTGCGTCGAAACGCTGTGAGAACGCCTCTGCGTTAATGCGTCGTGAAGCGCCTGTAGAACCATTCCATCGGAAAAAAGATCGATCGTCGGCGTGATGACGTCATCGACCGGAAGCTATAAAACGTCCGTGAAAACAAACAGGAACTAGCTTCTGTGCCTTCAGTAAGCGATCTGTGTGAACCTGTCTGTCTATTTGGTGTTTTTGTCTGTCTATTGAAAGAGTTTTTCCACCCTTTGTTAAATATTCCATATATTTTACAAAAAAGAGAAAATAAAATAGATAGAGAAATGGCGAGCGAAAGCAGTAACTTTAAGAGGTGTGTTCATCCCTGCCCACGCTACATCACGAGTGGGGATACACACTCTCTTTGTGTTGCCTGCTTGGGAGCGCAGCATGCCCAGGCAGCCCTCGAGGGGGCTGCTTGCGAGCACTGTGAGCGTATGCCACTGAGAACGCTGCGCTCCCGCCGGGCACTCTTCGAGGAGGGTGCCTCGGCTCGTGTTCCCCGCGGCTCTGGTCCCGCTGCTGCCGAGGCAGAGCGGAGGCTGCAGTCGTGGGGTTCACAATTGGATGTTGCGGAGGGGTTTGAGACGGGCGCTGCCTTATCTCTGCCCTCACCCGCTCCATCCAGCGGTTCTTCTCGGGGCTTGGAAGCACGCATTGCGGTTTCTTCCCCCCCGAGAGAGCCGCCGGTGCTCCAACTATCCAGCTCCGAGGAGGTGGACGTTGAGAGCATCGCGACTGAAGATTCGCCACTTCAGTCTCCTGCGAGTGATGAGCTCGTTGAGGTTCTAACGCGAGCCGTGGCCAGATTAAACATTGACTGGCCCGTAGAAAGATCTGAGGCAGGAAAGAGACGTTCTAGTAAATTAGACGAAAGATTCCTGCCCGCTCGCGCTTCAGAACCTCAGCGGCGGGGCCTGCCATTCTTCCATGATTTGCACACCGAGGTGGCAACATCATGGAGGAGACCGGCATCATACCGTGTGTTCAGCCCTCAGACTACGGTCTATAGTAACATCATGGGGCTAAAGCACTACGGCTATGGGGCGATGCCAAAGGTAGAAGAGACGCTTGCGAGCCATCTCTCGCCTTCCTCGGCATCGTCCCTAAAGGCCCCGACTTTGCCCACCAGACCATTGAAAACAACGTCGGCACTGGTGGGCAAAGCGTACTCGGCGGCAGGTCAGGCTGCTGCATGCCTTCACACCATGGCAATTATGCAGGCTTATCAGGCTGACCTGCTCAGGGATCTAGATGGACGCGATGAAGTGGGGGGTGACGTCATAAATGAGCTTAGAACAGCAGCTGATATAACTCTCCGGGCCACCAAAGAGACGGCCAGATGTGTTGGCCGCTCGATGGCAGCATTGGTGGCTACGGAGAGACATTTATGGCTCAACCCCACCGAAATCAAAGAGAGGGAGAAGAGCTTTCTGCTCGACGCGCCGCTGTCTCCTGGTGGCCTCTTCGGTGACGCAGTACACTCTGTCACCGAGAGGTTCCAGGAGTCAAAGAAACAAGCTGCGGCGCTGAAGCAGTTTCTCCCTCTCCGAGTCCAGGTCCCTGGGGCTGCCGCTGACATCAGGCAGCCCAAGCCGAGTACGAGCTCAGCTCACAGGGCACAACAAAAGCAGAGCGTCGCCGCTCGGGCTCCCCCTCAGCGCGGGGACCAGGGGCGGCGCTCTCAGACGAAGCCTTCGAGGGGCAGGGCTGATCTGCGGACAGTCCTGATCGCCAAGAAGGCTTCGTCGAAGCGTTCCTGACGCCAGAAGCGTCAGGACGCTGAGGGTGGTTCCCCCCGTAGGGAAACGGTGCTTACCCCTGCCTACGGTACCCGTTTCCCTACGGCACCCTCGGGGGGCCGCGCTGCCAACCCTGCCGCAATGCCGGGGCGCAGTCGGTCTCCGCGGGCCACCCGAGGGTGGTCCGCACCCCCTTCGGGGGGTCCCCGAGCAGTCAAGTCAGTTGTTCCCTGCCGGTCCGCCGCTTCAGGGCACTGTGCTTGTTGCTCAAAATACACCAGAGGCCAGCCTCGAGAGGCTGGTTCCCTTAGTAGATTTTCTAGACGAATGGAAACGTCTATCAAATATATCTCAGTGGGTCCTGCAGATAGTAGAAAAGGGGTATGCCATTCAATTCAGAAGTCGGCCACCTCCTTTCTGCGGTGTCCTACCTACAGTGGTGGGCCCGGAGCAGGCTCTGGTAATGGCACAGGAAGTAGAGACACTCCTGCAAAAAGGGGCTATAGAGAGGGTTTCCCCTCCCAGCAGGGAGTCTGGCTTTTACAGCCGTTACTTCATCGTGCCGAAGAAGGATGGGGGCTTACGCCCGATATTAGATCTGCGGCTATTGAATCGCTCGGTGGCCAAGCTCAAATTCAAGATGCTTACACTCAGACAGATTGTAGCGCAGGTCAGATCGGAGGATTGGTTTGTCACCATAGACCTCAAAGATGCGTATTTTCATGTCTCCATCCGTCCACATCACAGGAAGTTCCTGAGGTTTGCCTTCGGGGGAGAGGCATACCAATATCGTGTACTTCCCTTCGGTCTAGCACTGTCACCCCGCACGTTCACCAAGTGTGTGGATGCAGCTCTGGCGCCGCTGCGTCTTCAGGGCATCCGCATACTGAACTACATCGACGACTGGCTGATTCTAGCGAATACAGAGCAGATGGCGGTTCAGCATCGAGATGCTGTTCTCGCCCATATGTCGAAGCTGGGGTTGAGGCTGAACGCCAAGAAGAGTGTGCTTTCTCCGGCTCAGAGAACCACTTTTCTAGGTGTGAACTGGGACTCGATAATTATGCGGGCGCAATTATCGCCAACACGCATAGCGTCGATCCTGGCAGCCGCCAAAGAACAGAAGCTAGGCCGAGCCGTCACTGTGAAACAGTTCCAGAAACTGTTAGGTCTCATGGCAGCAGCGTCCAACGTGATACCTCTTGGCCTACTGTACATGAGGCCACTGCAGTGGTGGCTCAAAACACAAGGGTTCTCCCCGAGGGGAAATCCGCTCCGCACGATCAAAGTCACGCGGCGATGCCTACGTGCTCTGGTCATGTGGAAAAACCCGGGGTTTTTATCTCAGGGTCCCGTGTTGGGGGCTCATGTTCGTCGCGTAACGCTAACGACAGACGCCTCCCTCACGGGCTGGGGGGCGACCATGAGTGGTCGCTCATCCCAGGGTCTATGGCAGGAACATCAGCGGCACTGGCACATAAATCGGCTGGAGATGCTCGCAGTGTTTCTTGCATTGAAACAGTTCCTGCCCGACCTCAGGGGCCACCACGTACTAGTCAGAACAGACAACACGTCCGTGGTGGCCTATATAAATCACCAGGGGGGTCTGAGGTCTCGTCCGTTGGACAAATTGGCACATCGGATCCTCCTGTGGGCCCAAGGGAAATTGCTGTCAATCAAGGCAGTATATATCCCGGGGGCCCTAAACCAGGAAGCAGACAACCTGTCGAGACAGGGGCCGAGGCCCGGGGAATGGAGACTCCACCCAGAGGTGGTGGAGCTCCTATGGAAGGTTTATGGGAAAGCAGAGATAGACCTGTTCGCTTCGGCAGAGAACTCTCACTGCCCGCGGTGGTTTTCTCTGACCCATCCGGCTCCGCTGGGGCTGGATGCCATGGTACAGGAGTGGCCGAGGCTGCCTCTGTACGCCTTCCCCCCGATTGTTCTGCTTCCAGGAGTTCTGGAGAGGGTACGCCGGGACGGGGCCCAGGTACTCCTAGTGGCCCCGAACTGGCCGACCCGAGTATGGTTTTCGGACCTGATATCTCTCCTGGAAGGCTCTCCGATGGAGATTCCGACCAGGAGGGATCTACTCTCTCAGGCGGGCGGGAGATTCCTGCACCCACGCCCGGAGATGTGGAAACTGTGGGCCTGGCCTCTGAGGGGGCTAGGCTCATAGAGGAGGGTCTCTCGGCCGAGGTCGTAGAGACCATCCTACACTCCAGAGCTCCGTCCACGAGGAAGCTGTACGCTTTGAAATGGAGACTTTTCTCAGCTTGGTGCAGAGAACGCCAGTGGGATCCAGTTAACTGCCCGGTTGGTACAGTGCTGGAGTTCCTGCAGGAAAGGTTCTCTGCAGGGTTGACCCCCTCCACACTTAAGGTGTACGTGGCGGCCTTGGGCGCTGTCCACGTCCCTTGCAGTGGAGTGTCTTTGGGAAGACACCCTCTAATTACACGCTTCCTTCGTGGCACATTAAGGTTGAGGCCAGTTATGCACTCGAGGGTCCCGGCATGGGACTTGGCCATTGTTTTGAGGGGCTTGTCCGGACCTCCGTTCGAACCTTTGGAGGAGGTTTCGGATAAGTTCCTCACCCTGAAAACTATCTTCCTTTTGGCCATTTCATCTCTTAAAAGGATAGGAGATATTCAGTCCCTGTCAGTAGGGCCCTCATGTCTAGAGTTCGCGCCTGGGATGGTGAAAGCATTTCTGCATCCCAGGCCGGGTTATGTCCCCAAGGTTCCTACGAGCCCACGGGGCCCCATCACTCTACAAGCCTTCTGTCCTCCTCCATTCTTGACGTCAGACCAGGAAAGATTAAATCTGCTGTGTCCGGTGAGGGCACTGGATACTTATGTCCACAGAGCTGCCCTGTGGAGAAAAACTGAACAATTGTTTGTTTGCTTCGGACCCCCTAAGAAGGGGGCTCCTGTATCCAAGCAGAGGATGAGCAAGTGGGTGGCCGAGGCCATTTCACTTGCTTATGAAGCTGCCGGGCAGCCATCTCCTTTGGCTGTCCGGGCACATTCTACCAGGGGTATGGCTGCTTCTAAAGCACTTTTGTCGGGGGCTTCCCTCCATGATATATGTAACGCGGCCGGATGGTCGTCTCCTTCTACCTTCGTCAGGTTCTACGAGCTAGACCTGGCATCTACAGTAGGGGCACAGGTTCTCTCGTAACCGTGTGCGCTTCGGTTTCACACATACGAGACACTTGGTCCTATGGCGATGTGGGTATAAGCGTTCTCACAGCGTTTCGACGCAGCTCGAGTTCCCCGAAAGGGAACGTCTCAGGTTACGTATGTAACCCTAGTTCCCTGAGGGAACGAGACGCTGCGTCGCTCTGCCATACTCCCGGCGTGTCCGTGATCACTTACTTCAGGCTTTATCAGAAGTTAGTTCCTGTTTGTTTTCACGGACGTTTTATAGCTTCCGGTCGATGACGTCATCACGCCGACGATCGATCTTTTTTCCGATGGAATGGTTCTACAGGCGCTTCACGACGCATTAACGCAGAGGCGTTCTCACAGCGTTTCGACGCAGCGTCTCGTTCCCTCAGGGAACTAGGGTTACATACGTAACCTGAGACGTTTTGTATCGTTTATATTGCATATCTGTTTCGCAACGTAAGGAGGACGACACATCCCCTAACTGCGCATTTCGCAAAATACATGACGTCACCCGTAGACAGCGCTCGCCAGGGATGGAAATTAACTTTTTTCAAAGTCTACCACTCAATGTTTTTACCAGCCACTTTTTGGTTTTTAACTGACAATGTGTAATTGCATGTGAAAATTAATCCTACAAGCTCTACAATACTTAAGCAGTTTATTTAATCTCAAGTCTCAATGAAATACTGACATTTTCACGATGATTTGTGGTCTTTTATGGCTTCCAGTTTTATGGTTTTTAGTCCCAACAATGAAACTATTCATTCTGGCATCTTTGAAGCGTGTTGACAACCAGTGTTGTGCAAGTTACTTCCAAACTGTAATATATTATAGATTACTTACTACTGCTATTTAAAAGTAATTCATTACACTACAATATTACTGTCTCAGAATTGTAATGCGTTACATTACTCCTGTATTACTTTTGAGTTACTTTCACCAAAATAACTTCAGAAGTAGCTCTTAACATTCTAAGACGTAGACAGAGAGCATTTTACATCCAGTAGAAGGCGATATGATGAAGAATAATGACATGGGCCATCCAGGCTAACAATAGAGAATTGGCAAAAAAGTGAATGCTCAAGACAATGCAAGAAATCATGACGATCCAACTCTGTTATAAGTATTATTTTAGAGGTAAAGCGATTATCTGGCAATATCTGGGAATAGCTTCTGTTCATAGACACAACAGAACTGTGTAAACTCTAAGTTATGACAATATGCGCATTTGTTATTTTCTTATTGTTGCGACATAGGCCTAGTTGCGAGATAGCCTAGTTATTTCGGTTTTAGAAAAAGGTTGTATTTGACTGCATTTGCATTTGACTAGCCTACGTTCTTGTCCTCATCTCTAATAAACTAAGCAATACGCATCCATCTCGCGAATGTACAGTAGGGATGAGTCGGTGGGGACATTTTCCCACCGGTTAATCAAAGTGTGATGACATCACCGGTATCTGGGCTTTTAAATCACTAGTCTATCTAACCGAAAGGAACATGCGCACTGCCGCTTGGTCATTAATAACGGGAGCGGAGGCAAAGCGAGTGCTTTCAATGAATTCCTATAAAAGTTAAGCTTCCATATGAACTGAAAACGCGCCAGTGCGCGCACACCGTGAATGACAGCTCGTTAAATGCGCGCTCTGTGTGCGGCCAAGCAGATTTTTAGTTTCGGTTTAAAATTAGCCTATTATTCTTAATGAAATACACAACACAATGACAAACCCCCTTTAATAGGCGCTTTTACATTTTACTTTGAAACCAAATCTTCCGCGATCATCTGTCAGCTCAAGATCACATTTTCGGTTCATGCTTCCGTTTTTATTTGAACGGCCTGTTCTCTAACTGAACTAAATTACTGTATTACTATAAAAAATCTAAACGACGGTGTCACGGTGTGCAGTAGTCTTATTCTGTCATCTTCACCCAAGTGTTGTTTATAGGCATAGGCCTATAGTTTGGCTCAGCAGCGCGCACCTTGTCTTTCGTCCGTTCTTCGACGCGCTCGCCGTTGTGCTATTCTTTGAAACGACAGAGCCTTTAAACCTTCTTTAGCCACTTTTCCACTGGCCAGTGCGAGCACAGAGACTGAGATCATGCCTGCGGCACTTCTGTAAAATCCGCAATAAACACGTACGCCTTCACTGGACTATGTCACACCATATCCAAAAGTACACCAGCAAGAGGGAGATGAATTGAAGTACTGAATTGAAGGAAAATTAAGTAAATCGCTATACAAAAACATATCAGAAGCTGTCATTTAGTATTTAATTACTAACCTGGACACCACACGCGGCTATTGAATGACCACGAACAGGTAATAACTTGCATTTTTCATGCGTTAATGTATCGCACCTTTTTTTCCTTTTCCTTTTTCGTTTTATTGTATTTCTTTCTTTTTTTGGGGGGGGGGGGGGGGGGGTAACGCACGCGTTACTGGAAATGTACCGAGTAAAATATTACTGAAAATTGATTAGTAATGCCTTACACTACTGCGTTACAGCAAAAAGTAATAAGTTACTGTAATGTATTACTTTTGTAATGCGTTACTCCCAACACTGTTGACAACATACTGAGCAGAACATTGTCAGTAGGGATGCACCGTAATCAAAATTCTTGGCTGAAACCAAAAAAGAAGAAACCAAAGCCGAAAACCGAAAAAAATAAAAATAAATTCAAACTAAAATGTTTAACTCGACCTCACTCATGTGTACATTAAAAAATAATGTTCATGCCTACTGGCCTGCAGAAAGAATTGAATAAAATAATCAAATGTAAAATAACTGCATATTTAACTGTTTAAATGAAAGATTAATCCTTATTAAACTTACAAAAGCTATTCAATCAAGAGCATTGTTTAATGTCAAACTAAATATAAGGACATCACTTAGGCAGCAGTAAAGGCTACTGCGACTTTAAGACCTGATGCAGGGATATGCTCGTCTTTCTCGACTGTGCACACTATATAGTTCACTTAAGGCATATTCAGACTATGTCTGCTAGGATACTCATCAAGATCGACATGTTGACATACTTCTTGTGTGAGTTTGTCCGTTTAAGCGCAAGACTTGAAAGAGAACTTAATATTTGCGCGCTGTGAGACTCGCGCGCTCTCTCGGATGATGCACAGCGTCAGATCTCTCAGCGCGCGCGAGTCTCACAGCGCGTCTTCACGCGAGTGATGACGGAGAAAACGACTGGTCATATGCGCACATACGGCAGCACTTGCATGCATTGAACAAAGTTTACAAAGAGGTGAAACAGCTCGGTAGGTGCTGTTTCACCTCGGCGAGTTTACCACAACTCAAAATCAGCCGCATTTGGCAGGTGGCGGTGCTAATGTCCATCCCTGGCGCGCGCACTCCGAACCGATCTCAGATTTTTTAATACTTATGGGGATGAAAATAAATATATTCATAAATACTTTTTGGAGTCAAACTCTTTTGACAAAGCTTGAACAAAATACTTTCAAAATTTAAGACTTTATAAAGCCGTGATAAGACTTTCTAATACTTTATAAGGGTCTTAATTTTCCCAAAATTGATTTATCACCTTTTAAGACTTTTCAAGACCCCGCGGATACCCTGTACAAAGCCATATGCTAATCGCTGAAGTAACCCTTTAATCAGCATATCTGCAATGTATTGAGGTCCTAGGTCATAAGTGAGAGATTTATAAACAATTAGTAGTACTTTAAAATCGATCCTAGATGTAACTGGAAGCCAGTGTAAAGACCTGAGGACTGGTGTGATATGGTCATATTTTCTGGTTCTGCTCAGAATCCTGGCAGCAGCGTTCTGTATGAGCTGAAGCTGTCTAATGGTCTTTTTGGGAAGGCCGTTGAAAAGGCCATCACAATAGTCCACCCTACTGCTGATGAAAGCATGAAAATATTTCTGGAAACAAAGCATCTAATTCTTGCAATATTTTTCAGATGATAGTATGCTGATTTAGTTATTGCTTTGACATGACTACTGAAACTCAGGTCTGACTCCAAAATCCCTCCAAGATTCCTGACTTGATTTTTTGTTATCAGACCTTTCACCTCAAGATATGCGTTCACCTTGAGAATTTCATCTTTGTTTCCAAATGTAGTGATTTCAGTTTTGGCACATCCAGTCGTTAACTTCATCAATGCATTTGCACAGGGAGTCAATGGGGCTTTAGTCATTAGGTGACAGTGCTAAGTAGAGCTGGGTGTCGTCAGCATAGCTGTGGTAAGCAATATTGTTATTTTTCATTATTTGGCTCAGTGGCAGCATATACAGGTTAAACAGGAGTGGTGGAAGAATTGACCCTTGTGGGACTCCGCATGTCATGGATGTCCACTCAGACTTATGGTCTCCTATACTCACATAATAACCTCTCCCTTCTAAGTATGATCTGAACCATCTGAAGACCATCCCAGAAAGCCCCAACCAGTTTTCCAGCCTGTCAAGAAGAATGTTGTGGTCAACAGTATCGAATGCAGCACTGAGGTCGAGTAGAACCAGAATTGATGTTTTGCCTGTATCAGTATTTAAGCGAATATCATTTATAATCTTTATGAGCGCTGTCTCTGTGCTGTGATGCGGTCGGAAACCAGATTGAAAATTGTCAAAGAATCCGTTTGAGTTTAAGAATTTGTTCAGTTGATTAAAAACTATTTTTTCAATGATCTTGCCAATGAAAGGGAGATTTGAGATTGGTCTGTAGTTGCTCAATATGGAGTTATCCAGATTTCTCTTTTTCGGGAGAGGCTTAACTATTGCAGTTTTAAGGGCGGTTGGAAAAGTCCCATAGATAAGTGAGGAGCTCACCACTTCTAGGAGATCTGCTTCTAAACAGTTAAACACACTTTTGAAAAAAGAAGTGGGGAGTGCGTCAAGGGTGCAGGTTGATGTTTTAAGGTAATAATAATAATAATAATAATAGATTTTATTTATAATGCACTTTTCATTCCGAAAAATCTCAAAGTGCAACAAAAGGGGGGGGGGGGTGACAACAAAAAATGAATAACAAGTAAAAAATATAGAATACTACAAACAATCAACCAACACAGAAAACAGAACAGAAACAGAGCTGATGGTGAACAGAAACAGAGCTGATGGTGAACAGAAACAGAGCTGATGGTGAACAGAAACAGAGCTGATGGTGGACAGAAAACAGCTGATGGTGGAAGTCTCTGTTAGCTCCGCAGCACACTGTTAGCTCCGCAGCACACTGTGGTCCACTCCATGTTTCAGATTTCTCCCAGCGGCAGTGTCCCGATGACATCGCCGAGGCACGACAGCTGAAGACCAGATGATGGGTCTTCTTCATGATGATTCAAACGATGGGGATCGCTGCAGCACCATGCAGGAGGCAGAACATTCCTCCGGGCACTTCTGTGGACACACCGGGGCCGGCGCAGATGTCCAAGCCGCTCCACGGTCGCAATGCAGGACGGAACAGCGGCGCAGCCGGGAAGCGGAACATCCCAACATCATGCCGGACGCCGACGACGAGAGCCCGGATGACGCTAGCCCGGTGCAAACTTCAGCCACCATGCAGCCCAAGCCCAAGGGAGACCACCAGTGAGCACCCGCGGCGAGAAACATCAAATGTCCTCCAAACCAGAAACCAACCGCAGCAATTCAAATGTAAACATTAGAGAAGCGGTTGAAAACGGCGAAACGACGAACAACGACCTCTCAGTGGCTGCCAGCAATCAGCAACAGTCCCAATTGTAGCTCTGTTAGACTAGTCACAAACATAAGGAAATAAAATAAAATGTAAATCTAATAGTACATTAACATGATTTGTTGTGGGTGGAGAAGCGGCGAACAGACAACGCCAGCGTCCTCTCCCCCACGTTCAAAGGTGCTGTACTGTGTCTTCTAAAATTTTACTGTCAATATTTTCGAAATCAGACATAGTAATTTTTCTGAGGTTTTGGTCTGATCTGACTGACCCCAGAGCAACTCAAGGATGTGCTGATTGCCTTTCTGATGTTTTTGATTTTCTCTGAGAAGAAGGAAGCAAACTCGCTGCATTTGCTGTCTGAGAGCATTTCTCTTAGAATGTCTACAGTAGCAAAAAGAGTGCGCGTGTTGTTTATGTGTCTGTTTATAATATTTGAGAAGAAGGTCTGTCTAGCTTTGCCCAATTCAACATTGAAAGCATGAAGGCTGTCTTTATAGATGTTATAATGGACTACAAGTTTTGTCTTCCGCCACTTTCGTTCAGATTTTCTGCATTGTTTTTTCATTATTTGAACTGCTGTTGAGTTTCTCCATGTTGCCTTTTGTTTGCCACTCTTTTTCCTGACTTTCAAAGTAGCAATATCATCAGTTACACTGGTCAAGAAGAAAATCAACAGAGTCTGCAGATATTCTTGTTTTTAGAGATAAAGCCCTCATAAACAGCACATCAGTGTTCTCGTTTAAGCATCTCTTTTTGACAGAGACAGATCTAGCTTCAATGACAGGAGAGATATGTCAAAGAAAATACAGAAATGATCAGACAGTGCCACATCCTTAATAACAATCAATGAAATGTTTAGACCCTTACTGATAAGTAAATCTAGAGTGTGTCCACAATTATGTGTGGGTTCATGTACATGCTGTGTCAAATCAAAAGTGTTAAGAACAGTCATGAGCTCTTTTGTTGTACTGGATTCAATATTGTCTATGTGCAGGGCTTGACATTAACACCCGCAAATGCGGGTAGATTTCAGCTGTGGCGGGTACGGCAGCCACTCCCACTAGCCACTTTGGCGGGTTGAATATAATTTACAGCTAAATGAAATGCCAAGACCGTCGTATCACAAAATTGGCTACCATTCAACTACAATTCTTTATACTTAGTGAAGGCAAGATAGGCGGAATCACGCTGAATGACACACAACAAAAGCGCTCTCTCGCGTGCGCGCTCTTTCTCTCTCTCTCGTGCGCGTGATCAGTTCTCCCTGCTCCTGAATACTCAAATACATGCGCACACTGATGTCAAAATGTCCATCGCATGAACACTGTCGGTTATGGCTTAAGTGTACGTAAACAGGTGGGTAATAACTGGATATGTGTCACAAATATTACAAATATTAATATAGCACCTTTTAACATAATACCCAGATATTCTAGAGAAAAATATTCACCAAATGAAACTTGCTTACATTGAAAGAAATCTTTAAAAAGAGCAGCAACACCCCCACCTCTCCTAACAGATCTGCAAACACTCATAAAAGTAAAGTTAGGAGGGGCTGCTTCATTTAGGACTGTTGCACTACAGTTTTCTTCTTACCACGTTTCATTTAGAAGCAAAAAAAATCAAGGTTGTTTGTGGTTATTAAGTCGCTGACTAGAAATGATTTGTTCTTAAGTGAACAGATGTTTAAAAGTGCTAACTTAACAGTATTAATTTTTTCACCCACATTAGTCTTAGTTTGACAAGTGATAGGCAGCAGATTATATTGGTTTGTTAAACGGCCTGACAAGGCCTTAGACTTTCTTTCACGTAACAGAACAGATAGAGAAAGGGGCAGGCACACTGGGTTCCCACTTGTTTTGTAAACATTTGATAAAGTTACTGTTATCATAGCGGGGACCCAAAACACATCACTGAGAGCTGGAATCAATTGTTTTTGGTTCACCTACAACAGATGGAGGAAGGTGTGGGCCCTGGCGTTGTGACCAAAGAAATCTCACAGGAGGAGGGGGAGCTGGGCCCACAGGCTTTGGTGGTTGTGGGGCTCGATGCTTTTTGGTTGATATCTGGGGGCTCGCAGCAATCGAGTGTGATAGTCTAGTTCCAACAAAAATCAGTTCCTCTATTTTCTCTGAGAAGCCCAGATGCGGGGATGCTGCAGAGAGGAATGACATGTCTGGTGAGAGGGGCTGTTGCTCTGGTGTTATCGGAAGCTGAAGTATGTTGTCCTGGCTTTGCTGTCCATTTTCAAGAAAGTAATCTTTGGGTGCTGAATCTTGGAGCAGTTCTAATCCTTCACAGTAAGTCTGTGGTGAGCTCTGTGGGCAGGGCTCAGCTGGGAGTGTGTCCATGAGCAATTGTTGTGGCTGCTTGGTGTTATCATTGTTCTTGTGGGATGTGTCAACCGAATGTCCATTCAGGAGCTGAAATGAAGTCCTGTGGTCATCCATACTCTGTATCAGGTTGAGTGGGTTAAAACACACAGCTGAAGGATGATGAAGGGAAAAATAAATATTGTCCTTTAGCACTCTTGCACCAAGTTTGTTTGGCTGGAGGCCATTTGATGTAAACAGTTGTCTCTGACTCCAGAAGAGATTGAAGTTATCAATGAAGTTCACTCCATTCATTTTACAGGTTTTTTGCAGCCATGTATTAAGCCCAAGCAACCTTGAGAACCTATTTGTTCCTCTTGCTGGCAGTGGTCCACTGATGAACGGCTGAACTTTCAGTTTTCTAATGAACTTCATGAGTTCTGACTGCTCTCTCTGAATATCGTTCTTCCCCACATGAATGATTAGTTGATTTGCAGTCTTATGTTTCATCAGAATGTTCTCAATTTCCCTGTTTACATCAGAAATGGTTGCTTGTGGAAGGCAACATGTTGTATCTCTGCTGCAAATGTTTCTGACTGTAGAGTCACCCACTATAAGAGTCCTTGGCTCGTCTGCTCTCTGAGCTGAGCAACGCTGTCTGCTCGACCTTGAGCGCCTGTTAGCATTAATGTTAGCTGCGGGCTGATGCAATCTGTGTTCGATCACATTCATCACGCTTGGGGATTCCTCACCCACATTCATTAATACTTCAAATCTGTTTTCGAGATGTATAGACGGTGGTAGAAAACTAGTGTTTGCAATCCTTGTGTCTGGGGTAGAGCATGCAACGGCAGCAATATATGAAGCTCGTGACAATCTGACGTCTCGAGTGCGTTTGGGTCTTGCCCCCTGTTTGTGACATCGATTAGTGTGTTGATCACTTTCTTGTTTCTCTATCTGTTGAGTAGCACTAAATTTATGGGACTCACCGGCTGTGTGCAGAGGGCGTTCGTGATGAAGCTCTGCTGTGTGATTCGTCCGGTTTGGTGGTTCCGCAAATAACTTTGTTTCAAGAACTGCAATCCTTTGTAAAAGTCTGTGGCAGTTTGTGCAGCAAGAAGATTCCTTAGCTAGAAGAGGCATTTTCTTATCCTTTCGAGAGCAGGCAGCTGTGTTTTCCCTTCCAGAATATAAGCTGATGGCAGTAAGAGGCTGGTTGGATGAAATGTTCCACTTTTTTGTAGTAATCCAGTCAACAGAGTTTCTAGTTTTATCGTTGAAGTCAAGCTTTGTTGTTTGAGCACTGTGTTGATTTGCTGAAGTTAAAATTATGAGATAAAATATAGAAGCAATAGAGCAAAGCGCAGAGCAGTAAGCAAGAGCGTCCAAACAATAGGGAAGCAGGAAGTGGAAAAAGCTTCGGATGGAACGCAAGAGTTCCAGTGCCAAATTAGGACCGTCATCAGGAATACGAAGAACACCCTGAATGACAGATAATATAACAGTCTCCATAGAACAATAAGGGTGTACAAAATACAGCCAAAATGGTGAGGACAATGTGAGAAAATACTACAAAAATGTAAAAATAAAAATCTCCAAAAATCACTGTTTTGGTTTCTTAATTCTTTACATCATCAGATCAGCAGCAGAGGAAGCCACCACAGTTCTTTTAATTTGTTCTCTGTGTTCTGTGTTCTTGTTTGAAGTACAATTTTGAAAAGTTCATTACTGTCATGTGTTTTTTTGGCTGCAAAACAAGTGTCTGATGCACTGAATAAAAGAATATTTGCTGTGACGTAGAGAGGAGCATTTCAAAAGGGCCCCTTCAAAAGGAAAATGTATTTCTCTGTAACGCAAAAGCCCCTAGGCTCGTGTGAGGTCTCGTTGGAAAGGTCTCGGTGTCCTCTAACGAACGCGCCCACCCACGACGCCCTGGGACTCTCGGTTCGGGAGCTAGAGCACTCGAAATTTCGAAATTCGCGATCCGCCAGGGGGCACCCCGGAGGCCCCCGACTGTCACATTCAGGTTGTGGGGCAGAGGGGAGTTTTGACGTAAATTTGAGCCCGATTGGGCTTCGCATTCTCAAGCAATGAGCAAAAGTTGGCCGAAAATGGAGACCTGCACGGTCGCCGCCATTTTGAAATGCGCCGCACGCTTTTTACCAAATTTCTCCGGGGAAACACGGCGGATCGTCCTGAAACTCGGAACATGTGTATAGCTCGACTATACAGTTTAAACGAGACGAGTGCTGCCAGAATCGCTATATGGAGTCCAGAGTTAGTCCCTTTATCTTTAACGATTAATATTGTGGAACCGGGAGGTCCCTGGAGCTGGGGACGGTGGGGTTGGAAGGGCCCCTAGGGCTCCTAAGAGCAACTGAATTTTGGAAATCCAACTTGGTTTGGTTTTCGATAAACGGCCCCTCAAAACTGGACAGGAAGTCACCGTATCTCCGGAACCGAAGGCCCCAGAAAACTGAAAGTTAGACGACTGCGTTCGGCTGACTGTGCTTAGTACAGCAGAGGTGTTTTCATCCATGAAAAATACATTTGATTATCGATTCTTTAGAACGTCTCGGTTACGTATGTAACCCTCGTTCCCTGAAGGAGGGAATGGAGACGCACGTCGAATGTGACCGACTGAAAGGGAACTACAAATTTAAAACATTTCTATTATTAACATGTAATAACTGTTTAATTACCACAAAACATAACATCTTAACTTCAGTTGTAATTTACCTAGATATACACAAAACCTTGCTTTTCTTTTGGTACTCTGCCCTTGCAACTGGATCACTTTTTAAAGGTGTCATGAAGTGGCTTTTTTATTTTTATATATACTGTTGTCTGAGGTCAACTAATGATGTTCGTGTGGTTTTTACATTCAAAAACATCATAACTAATAAGTGATAGTCTATTTTCTACACTGGTTTTGAGGCTCTCTCCTGAACGCTGGGTTTTGATGGGCGTGTCACTGGAGACTTAGAAGTAAAAGCTGTCAGTTCATTGAAGGGAGGGATTGTTTTGAAAGCGGCTACCAGAATGATTCTCTCGACCACAGGTCTCGTGAATGTCTTTATCAGACAAACACAATGATTTATTTCTCATCCACCCGCGATTAATTGAAATATTAGTTTTGTATTGCTTGGCCTGCCCGATTGGTGGATAGAAGCACAAACTGCACACACACACACGGATGTGCTTATTATTCTGTAGAGGCATGTTTAGTCAGTCGATGATGTCAGGATGAAGCACAAGACCGTTTGCTGGGCCTGGTGTTTATAAAAGCTTTTCTTTGACTAACAAGGAAGTTTTCAGCTCTGAAACTTACAGGATAGTCTTATATTACCATGACCTTTTATATATCAAAGGCTCAAGGGAAAGCTGATTTCTCCATTCATCACCCCTTTAAATTAGCTCTATGTTGTGCGGTTTTCACCATAAGGGTCAATGACGAATAAGGTTTTCAAGATCTTTTTTTTTTTTTTTATAAGCAAAACGGTTTTAAAATGCATTTTTATGTCCATACAAATGTTTGATGTTGCTTCATATTGGTTTTACAGCTTTTTAGGCAGCATTAATTCATTATTAAACAAGATTTCTGATTTTAGCACCCAGAAAATGTCAGGTGGTGCGACCTGACCATATTTATAAATAAATATACATTTAATGTACTTAGCACTACTAAGAACTTGTAAATATCAGTCCTTGTAGTGTCTTAAATGCATATTGCATTGTAAATTCCTCTTTCATTTCTTTATTTATTGTCTTTTTTTATTCCAATTCATATAAATGGCTACTTTTCTATGTGTTCAAACACCAATTTTTCGATAAGGAGTTTTTATTTTTGTTTTTAATTGTTAAAATGATTTGTATATGTTATATAAAGTTTTACAGTTATATTTCTTACTTTATTTTGCAATTGCAGTGGAAATTGATACATTTAAATTAAAATATGCTGGTTGCACCACCTGACCATGACCGGTCGCACCACCTGACATTGTGATCAATAATGATTGATATTCACAAGATAAAAGTAAAAATGTCAATGCATTTTATTCTGATTTCAATTGCCTTTATTTTAATCATCAGACCAATTTATGTAACTCCGTAATATAATAATATTTCATTAACAAGAAGTGCAAAACAATACAGACAAAACCTCAAGGAACAAGGAAAATAAATGAAAACATCTTTTAGGAGTCCACGACATGGCCAACAGGGAGCAGAGACACCTCCTCCTCCGTTTTGCGCGCCACAGGGTCAGGCTGTCCAATTTGGATTGCTCACTCTGTGGCAAATCATATAAATACCCCGAAAAGCACCTGGAGAGGGCTCATTGGGACTTGTCGGTAAGTCAGGCTTAAAACTGACAAGATTGACAGAGTTGTTTTACATTAATGTGTGAAACTGCTTATGTAAAAAATATTGAAATGTTGATTTTATAATTTTGAAGGAATCGGCGCGGTTAAAGGTGGTGAGGTCGCTTGGGAGATCAGTGACCATAGGGAAGCTCCGGCTTCTTAGGGATTCGGAGCCCGCTGTCCCTATGGTCCACGACTTCTCCCTGGCAGAGGCCCCACCTGAGGCCCCGCCAGATCAACCGGCAGGTGATCAACCGGCGGAAGACCAGCTGGCGGAAGACCGACCACCGGAAGATGAACCCTTTCAGGTGCCGGAGGAGGAGTTGTTTCTGACTGCAGCAGAAGAGGAGGAGCTGTGGGAGATGCTGAGTACGTTGATCATCATAATCCTATCTGTGCTGCAGTTACTCAATAAGTAAAACTAAATCAATTTTTTGTTTG
The DNA here is from genome assembly GCF_024679245.1 of Pseudorasbora parva. Lineage (NCBI taxonomy): Eukaryota > Metazoa > Chordata > Actinopteri > Cypriniformes > Gobionidae > Pseudorasbora > Pseudorasbora parva. The sequence goes on from NC_090179.1 coordinate 3,140,104, forward strand.
TATTTTCAGATGAGAGTCCTTCAACCATACATTTTTTACATTTTTCATGTTGAATATGTTTCCTTTATTATTTTGTTCAAAAATAAAAAAAACGTTCAATTTCTGAGGTGGTGTGCTTGTGTTCTTTTTTTGACTGCAAAACAAATTGCATAAACACAGTGTTCTGTCAAAATGACTTTGAATTAGTCTAATGCATCCCAATGAGTGCACCAAGCATGAGGTGCACGGGTGGCCTAATCCATAAACATTGATATAAAATGTGAAACAGAATCTATAAAAACTGTGGTAAGGGACAAATTCTAGTACCGCAATAGAAAGTTCCAACGGAGACGAGTGCTGCCAGGATAGCTTTATGGGGCCCAGAGACAGACCCAGCAAACAGGGGACGTCCCCCGGACGTTGCGAACGTCCGTTTAGGTACGCAGTAGGTCCGAGTTGTAACGTTCGCTGACGGACGTTCAGCGGACGTCCGCATTTTGTCTGCTTTGTAACGTTCGCTCACAGACGTTCCGAGGACATTTTGTTCTGGCCAGTTCGCGAACGTCCCTAACTTGTTAGTGTGGCCCGCACGTTTTCTTCCGTTGCGTGTGACGCGCTTTATGCCTTTGTGCCATTTGCATGCTTTTTTGTTTTCCTCGTCTCTCTCGTTGACTATGCGCGGCTCGTCCGTTTGGGGAGGTGTTTACTCGACACGCAGACCGGGTGTGGTGTGATGAGACGTCATTCTCAAGGGTGGATGCATATTTAACATACAGCTTCTAAATTATTATCCATACAGATAAATATATAATTCATGTTTAACATGCAAAGAAGATATGCATAGTTGACTTGAGTTTAGTTTTCATTATGTTGTTGTTGTTATTTTTTCCAGACTGACTGATCTGAGCACAACCTTTATCTTCTGCTGACCTCCTTGGTCAGTATTGATATGGTTTAGTGTGGTTTTCTTAAAAAGTATTATGACATGTTCATCACCTCACTATAATTGTAGTTCCTGTGACCTAATTTGTCTGTTTCTGTTTGTGTTTCTCTTTCAGGTTCCTTGTGTCTTGCTGTTTTCCACGGGGAGCAGTTCAGTTATTCTTGCTACTTTTTTTACTTAAAGGAAAACAAAACAAAACATTAAGGCTGTTATTTTTAGTTTTATTTTAAATAGAGCAGTTTATTTTTAATATTTGAATAGACAGTTGTTGTTTTTTATTTTTTACTAACATTTCTAAATCTTAACTAGTTATTTTACCGGCTCTCCTGGTTCTACACTCTCATACAGAGCACAGTTCATTTTACTATAGTTTTATTGTTCTTTTCTTGAAAAAAAAGAAAAAAATACACAGTGTATCTTTCTTTGTTGTTTAACTGATTTTTCTACCTGAGAGTACTGCAGGTTTTCTCTTTTCAGGCTCATCAGCTGTTACATCGGGAGAACTTTTCAAAGTAAGTCCCTCTTAAAGTGACAATAGTTCTGTTAAAATGAATTAAACTGACAAAGAAGTGTATTTCAATATGCGTTACTTTTGAGGATTAAAAAGAAATCAATGGTTGTTTCATGACTTTAAAGTAAACTGTGCTTTTAATCGTTACTAAATTTAGTCAAATTGGTCGATCGGATAAATTTATAATGCGTTCGATTTATATAGCGCTTTTCAAAGCACTCAAAGCGCTTTACATAGAAGGGGGGACATTTAATCCAAATTTACACAGGAGAAATTTGTCATGAATAACTTTTTTGTCTTATTTATTTTTTATCTCTTGATATTTTAAAGGATGCCACGGAAAGGAAAGAGATCGCAGGCTCAGCAAATGCATCGGCAAAAGGAGGACCTGAAGGATCAACCCTCCACGACTAACAAGGTACGACTAACTCTCTCTCACACACACTCTTCCTCACACGCAGTCACTCTTAAATTCAATCACACTCACTCTCACACACTCTCAGTCTCACAAACAATCACTCTTAAATTTACTCACTCATTTAAACACACACACACACACATTTTCTCTCTCTCTCTCTCTCTCACACACACACACGTAGTGGTTTTGTAAATTGTGGGGACTTTCCGTAGGCATATTGGATTTTACACTGAACAAACATTCTATCGTCCTAGCATGCCCCTGAACCTACACACACACACACACACACACCCACAAAGACACCCTAAACCTACCAAGCAACAGGAAACATTTACATTTTGGGGACCACTGACTAGTGATCTCAGGTTTATATTACTTTGTGGGGACATGTTGTTAACTGGTAACTTGTATAAACAAGTACTCTCACTCACTCACTCAGTCACTCATTCAAACACATTCTATAACACTAATTTTACTAATTCCATTAATTATTTATTTACAGGTTTAACAGGCAAGCACCAGCGCTGCTGTAGTTCAGTTTTCGGGTCAAATGTTTGCGGAAGGTAGGGATAGGGTTTTGTCCGTGCAGGCGTTGCATTGTCAGAACGATGTTAGGTATGATGTTTTCTCCAGGAATCACCAGTGCATGTGCGTCGCGTTGACATTCTTGGCTAATCAGAATGAAGGGTTTTCATTTAAAATGCCGGACCTCGATAGAGTTTTAGAGGAAGGATATGCATTGTACGTCGCTGTTAAAATGCAACTCATTGCTGAAGGGCGATTATATCAGGACCATCTCTCTATGGAGGAAGTACCGGTGAGCGTGTCATCGTTTAGTCAAACACACCAGGTACAGAAGTCTGAAGTGACATTGGGCTATCTACGAGCCAGAGGGACCCCTGACATGGAAGGGTGGTGGATTCCTCTCACTGAAAGACTGCAGTGCCTCACAACCGATGTCCGCCATGCACTGCTCATCGTTTCTCCAGAGTGCATCGCGGTGTTCAGAGACGGATGCGGAAGGTACGGATTCTTTGACTCCCACTCAAGAACTGCAGAGGGCTTGCCTCATCCTACTGGTCATGGACGTGCTGTCATGTTGACTTTTACACACCTGAGCGACATGATTGACAGACTCCTCAAGGTCTTCCAGGATCGTGGTGATAAAGCCACCTATGAATTCATGCCTGTATCTTTTGAAACAGAGCAGCAGTCTGGGCAAATCCATCAGTTTGTGAACAGACTGTCACAAGTGACTTCAGCTCCACCAGAACCAGAGACAAATGTTGGAGCCAAAGTTAGTCTTTGTTGACTCGGTAGCAAAAAAACAGGCTTTGGTAGATAAAAGAAATAAGCACAGGCGAAGAAAACAAATGCGTAAATTGGTGGAGAACTTAAAGGTGGAGAACTTAAAGACACATCCGCATCTTATGCCATCAGAAAACATAAAAAAGAGGATTATGAAAGAAATAGGTATGTCAGCAGTTTGCAATTTCAGACAAAAGAAACTGAAGTTGTTAAGAAAAAGTACGATCAGGATCGTTACTTCAGGAACAAAAAGAAAGACTATATGGCTAGGCGATACAAAATAGATGAGGTTGTTCAGACAAAAAAAGAGTACATGGTTAGAAGATATAGCACGGATAATCTCTTTTAGAGTAAGATGAAAGAGTACATGGTTAAGCGTTATAGGACAGATACTAATTTCCAAAATAAAATGAAAGCGTACGTGGTTAAACGATACAACACAGATACTCTATTCCAGCAAAAATTAAAGAGTACATGGTTAGGCGATATAGGACGGATACTCTGTTCCAAAGTAAAATGAAAGCGTACATGGCTAAGAGATATGCGGGTGACCCAGAGTTTAGAGCACATCACATCCTGCGATGTACGCTGCGCAAGACGGAGAAATGTGCCGGTGATGCCTCATATCGGATCCTACATCGGTTGCAATGCACACTCAGGATTAAAAGGAAATATAGACCGTACATCTGCTTAAGCCAGGAAACACCGCAGCCTTTGGGTGGCCAAGCGATTGAGAGTGCCATTAATGCGTTTCAATGTAAGATTCGACATGGGCCAACACATGTCTGCACCGTCTGTCACAGAGCCCTGTTTCCGGATCAGGTCAAGGCCTGTAACAGAAGGAACTATGTCAAAAACGTTCAAGTTGCCGTGTCTTGCTTGCCGGAAAGTATGTCCACGCTTGTGATCGTGCCTGCTCAAGTCCTTGCGTCGTTCCGCTAGAGAGAAGAGAGGAGTGGATTTGCGACACGTGTGACAGCCATCTTAAAAGAGATGTCTTCAATCGCAGCAGCTAACCGAAAGGAATTGCCACGCATCCCAGCGGAACTGCTCGAATTGAATGTCCTTGAACGCCAACTTGTCGCTAAAATTTTACCGTTTGCTAAAATAATTGCTTTACCCAAGGGAAGACAAGAGAGCGGTGCATGGCTCTGTTGTTTGTGTGTCCTCTGAAGTGGAGAAGACGGTCAACTCTCTCCCAAGACCTAGTTGTGAGTCCCAGCTACTGCAGGTCAAGCTAAAGAGACACATAAATTTCAAAGGTTACCAGCACTTCCTTACCGTTAACATGCGTAACGTGCTTTCAGCTTTAGCGACGCTGAAAGCGATACATTCCGAGTACCGGGACATCTCCATAAGAGAAACGGCGACATTCAACTTAGATAACGAAAACGACGACGATAGGGAGGAACAACAACAAGTCAATGTTGCTGAGCGGGACGAGCAACACGTTAGTGTAGAGGAAAAGGACGAACTCCGACCGGGTCTCACGTTAGACACGTATATGCAGCCGCCTGACATTGCGCAAGAGATCTTGTCGTACGACGAGGGAGTTTTTAGCATCGCGCCTGCGCAAGGACAAAAGCCTGTCGGGTTTTTCAAGATCCCTAAGCTGGAAGCCATGGCGTTCCCTGTTCAATTTCCGACCGGACAGAACACAATCGACGAGGCAAGACAAGTATCCATAAGTCCGAGTATGTATTTCAACGTCCGATTGTTCAGCGTGGATACTCGTTTCACCAAAGATCAGAGCTACCTTTTCTTCGCCCAGTTTGTGACGGAAACGCAACTGGCAAGAAACAGCATGTCTATCTAGTTGCGAAAAGGTAAACCGGTAACGAGAGATGGCAGACGAATTTCCAACAAGCTGCTTCAGGACAACCGCGAAATCGAGCGCTTGGTCCACAACAGAGATGCCACACGTTTTATGCAACCGTTGAGAGGTTCTCCAGCTTACTGAGAGAAAACTTTGAGAGATCTACAGGCTATGATTAGACAGTTAGGGACCTCAACATTTTTTTGCACGTTCAGCACAGCCGAAATGCGATGGCCTGAAGTCATAACCGCGATCAAGGCCCAGCAAGGTGAACAAATCGACTTTTCCGAGCTCGACTGGACGACAAAATGCGACGTGCTCCGGAGCAACCCCGTCATGGTAATGCACATGTTTGAGAAACGCGTCGACGCGCTGATGACTCATCTGCTCTTGTTGCCCGCCCAACCGGTAAAGTCGAGGACTACTTTTACAGGGTTGAGTTTCAAGCTAGAGGAAGCCCACATATCCATCTCCTTGCTTGGATAAAGGATGCACCGGAGTTTGAGAGCGAACAGGATAAGGAAGTGTGCGACTTTATCTACCGCTACATATCCTGCCGGTTGCCCGATTCCGACTCTGATCCTGAGCTTCATCGCATCGTCACCGAAGTTCAGCTTCACAGCCGGAATCACTCCAAATCTTGCAAGAAGGGAAATGTATTATGTAGATTTGGCTTCCCTAAGCAGCGGTGACTGGCATGGAACGCCAACATGGACATTCAGTACGTCATTGATGCTTTTAGCTGCATCATGTACATGTTGTCGTATATTTCGAAGCCGGAGCATGAAATGGGCGAATTGCTAAAGAACGTCGTCAAGCACGTGAGCGAAAGTAACGTGAACGAAGAGGACGAAATGAAGCACATAATGCTGGCGTACTCCAAACATAGGCAGGTAAGCGCGCAGGATTACCGTTGAAGAAGTGTTCGCGAAGCATTGTGTTCGTACCGACCGACGACGACGCGCTTAAGATGAGTCTCTTGCTTAGCGCCCTACTAAATAAAGATCCCAATTCAGAGGACGTCTGGATGTCAGGGATCATCGATAAATACAGAGCAAGGCCTCGAACCCGAGAGTTCGAGATCATGCGTCTGGCAGATTTCGCTTCCGAATGCCGCATCGTTTACGGTCAGCAAACTAAAGGAAAACATGTTCACCGGCTGCTAAACGGAATGGGATATTTCCAAAAAAGAACCGTTGGTAAGGCTGCGGTTATTAGGTACGCACGGTTTTCAAAAGAATAACAACCCGAAAATTTTTACAGTAGATTACTTAAGCTTTACTTGCCCCATCGTTCCAACGAACAGCTAAAACCTCATAGATTTCCAACGTATGAGCAGTTTTACACTAGTGCATCTGTGGAGCTACCCAAACACCCGGGTCTCCTGATGCCTGTTCATGCCATCGTGCAAGCACGCCAAGAGAACTTCAAGAAACACAGCGAAAAAGTCGACAAGGCGTTCGAGGACTGCTTTTGCACCTGAAGTCGAAGTCGACCGCTTGCACTGCATGAAAAGTGGGATTTTCGTCAGTAAGCGGCACTGTAGATTGTCGTGGAAGATCAGGTTTACGACTGTACACGGCAGTTTGGAGGGGACACCGAAAACTGCCGTGAATTGTCAGAAATTGACGTGGGCCTTGCTTGGCAGTTGTCCCCCCCAAGACCCCCCTTCCCTTAACTCCAGGGGAGGCTTTAACATGTAAATGAACATGCTGTGAGCTATACAAATGCAAATCAGGGTAGCAGGAGTTTTAACCCATGTGACATTTTTCTAAAAGGTATTAACTTCCTTCTAAGAAAATCTCTTAGATAGATCAGGCTCAGTATAGCCTAATTGTAAAATCTTAAACTTAAGCTTGAATTTATATATTTGATAAAAGTATTCTAGATTATTTATTGTGTGTCATTTGCAATCAGTCCCCGTGAATTCAGTGCGACTCGCAATTTTGACCAATCACCGCAACTTTGACCAATCATTGCGGTCTCCTGCTAATAAGCGGCGTCATACATCAGCAAACTTTATATATCATATATCATTGCCTGTCAAAATTAACGTGTTAATGCAAATTAATTTTAACGGCACTACATATATATATATATATATATATATATATATATATATATATATATATATATATATATATATATATATATATATATATATATATATGTGTGTGTGTGTGTGTAACTTTTTTGCTCACCGGCCACCGTGGCTAGTGGTTTTCCAAAGTTACTGGCCACTCAGCATTTTCACTGGCCACAATTTTGCTGTTTGGAAATTACATTATATATGTTTAAAGTTGACTTTGGCATGTATAAATTACTTGATTTTGAATCATTTTACTTTATTTAGAAGATTTAAAACCCTTTCAAACTTTCAAATGCAGAATGACCCCCCAAATCTTGTATATCAGCTGGGATGTGCAGGTGGGCAAGGGGTGGGCAATATAATAGGCTAATATGAGAAAGGTAATATGACAGGCTATGAGTTATTTTAGTTAGGATATATATAATTTAAAAAATACCCTAAGCAAATTACAAAAATAATAGTTATTAAAAATAAAATAAAAATTCCGATACTAATACGACACAATGTAATTTATTGAATGTAATTGTCATTGGATACGACTTTCATCGAAAAGAATGTAACAAAATGTGGGCGTGGTCTGTGTTGTGAAATGAAACCACATTAAAAATTCCCTTAAACTGCGTTTGAAACATACAGCAAAGCAGCGACAGAGGAAAACACAGAGCCTGATATTATGCAAACATTTACCAATAATGTGGAAAGCGTTTTAAATCTGTTCAGTGGAAAATCCGCTGTGACGAATCTGTCCTCGTCTAACATCTGCTGTAAATCCAGGTAAAACTAGCTGCGTGCACGCGCCCGTCCCCAGATAACATGATCCCCAGTTGATCCGTAACACCGGCGGGAAGAAACAGCTGAATGCAATCTCGTCAGCTTGCTCAGTTTGCTGCCGATTTTAACGAGCAGTTAACTTTAGTAATCTCCAGGTTGCTGTCCATAGATGATAGGTTGCTTGCTTTGGAGTCGAAAAACTGTGTGGAAGATACTAACTTTAAGAAGAGAAGACGAGTGCCTAAGAGAAGACCAGTCCTAAGATTGCGGTAAGACTGTTATCTAAGCTAAAGTAACCTTAAGCCAAGCTTTTTAAGTAGCACAAGCTGAAATTAGCCTTGTAAAAGAACAAATGTAAGTTGCTTTATAAAAGTGTTTTCTTTTTCTGGTCATTTTACAGGAAGCAGTACGTCGTCTTCACAACTTCGTCATAACACTCATTTAATTGTTTTCCAGCTGCATGTAAGACATAGAGACAGTACGCAGGAGGTACAAACATCCAGTTCTTGCATCGCACGCAGAAGCTGTGAAGAGTTCAGCTCGGAGTCGATTGAGAAGAAAGAGGGTAAGATTTATTAGATTAGATACGTTTTTGGTCAGTGTGACTATTTTTCAGGTGCATTTTACGCAGTACATCGCGCAATACTGATTGTCTTTATTGTTTGTTTTTACAGCTGCTACAAGCAAGAAAGAGTGTGTTAGCTGAGGATGAGGTGGGCCTTTGGAAGTGCGCTACCATAGACCTGATGTCTGATGAGGAAGACGGCATCGTTCGCGCGGTGTCTGGATGGACTGTTTGACCAGCCAGGAGCTTGCCGAGCTCTGTGCCACGCTGCAATCGAGATTAGAGGCGATTCCAAAGAACAGGGCAACGCACGACAGACGTCTGAAAAATGGACTTAAAACAGACAGAATGGCGCTAGTTACCTACAGCTCTGAAGCGGAAAACAGAGACTTCATGGTGCTGTAGGATTTTGGGCTTCTCGTGAGCTTCCTATTGTTGTGTGGGCAGATCTCACACGTTTTGCATTTGGTTGTGTGTTTGTGTTTGTTCTAATAAAGCTCTTTCTTTGAATAAACTGCACGTCCCTGGCATATTTTCCTTTCCTCAATAAATTAATGTCCTTGATGGTTATAATAGCATAGTCCATAGGATAACAATGACATGAATATAAAACATAATAGCATATCAAATGAATATGAATATATACAATTAAAAAATAATATGCAAATCATAATTTTATATGTGTGTAAAATTATTATAATTTGGGGGTTTAAATTTATTAATTTATTACCCAGGTTGACCAATAGTAACAGATCTGCTAACCAATCACGAGTGATATTTCTTGTTTCAATGTAGTAGTTTCAACCAATACTGAGTGAGGAAATTCAAGCCATTCCGGCAAGGCGCCGCCCAGAGCTGCTATTCATATGCTAATTAGAGCCATTAGCGCCGGCGCCAGCATGCCATATGTGGCACAGACGAACGCGACGTTCACAGGCTGTAAACTGACGTTAATTGTCGAAAATCAGGGAGATTTCCGGCCGTTTACGGGGACGAAAATCCCACTTTTCATGCAGTGTTGGAGTGCGTTGCAGAACAAGAAGACGTCAATCCGGAGGGTGAGAGTGCTGTACAAGATGATGTTCCAGAATACCGGATTCTTGAACACGGAGATGGAGTTGTACCACAAGTAGAGGAACAGATGAGTGCCGAATTTGTTAGGGCGTTGTTTCGAAGTCTCAACGAGACGCAGGCAGCCATATTCTACACTGTCTGCCAGTGGTGTCAGCAGCGCGTGTGGGGTCAGAATCCAGAACTGTTTTACTACTTCGTATCAGGTGGTGCTGGTTGTGGCAAATCGCACGTCATCAAATGCATCTACACGGAAGCGTCAAAAATTCTGAGACAACTGCTTCGACTCCGAGAGGAAGGGGATCTCTCCGTGCCCATGGTCATCTTGAGCGTGTTTACTGGAACGGCAGCGTTCAATATTTCGGGCAAAACGCTGCATTCCATTCTAAAACTTCAGAGGAACCTGAAGCCCCCGTATCAGGGACTCGGGAATGCTCTAGATGAGCTACGAGCTGTATTGCGTGACGTCGAAATTCTAATCATTGATGAAATATCCATGATTTCAAAGGATCTTTTCGCCTACGTAAACTGGAGATTTCAGCAAATCAAAGGCAGCAAGAAACCTTTCGGTGGAATCTCTGTTCTCACGGTGGGTGACTTTTACCAACTGCCACCTCTGGGTAAAGCCAAACCACTGTGCGTGTTCCAAGAGGATGTTTTGGACTTCTGGAAAGACCATTTCCAGATGATTACCCTAACAGAGATTATGCGTCAGAAAGAGGACCTTGTTTTGCCCAGCTTTTGAACCGGCTGCGAGTTAAGCCCAAGTCCGACGACCTTCGAGAAGGCGATAGAGCGTTGTTACTTCAGGCCGTGAAGAACCCTGAAGACTGCCCGCGTGATGCACTGCACGTATTTGCCACAAACAAGGAAGTCCACAGACACAACTCCGAAACGATCCACGCTCTTCACACTGACATCATCACCGTTAACGCCGAAGACTACAGGAAGGACCCGAGGACGGGAGGGATGAAGAGGCAAATGAAGCCCGTTGTCGGGAAAAAGGACGACTTGCTCGATTGTAGTGACTGGACCACATATATTAATAAATAAAATTAGCTCAATAGGGAATTATGGGGATTAATATTTAGTTATTTATTATTAATCATAACTGGTTATGATCAAACAATAAATCTTCAAATCACCCAATAGGACATACCTAACCTAGGTATTTAAGCAATATAGATTTGTTTAACAACAATGGATTGCAATTAACGAATATATATTAATTCATTACAGAATAACCTTTAAAGAATTAATTCAAAACTCATCTGATCCGTTCCTTTAACGAACGATCAGTACAATCTCTTATCAACCCTCAAAGCTTTTATTCTTTCCACCCAAATCTTCGGGAAGGTTACTTCTCTGGCCATAAAGAATAAACTTTCCGAGCTATTGGGATATTAGCAAATTATTCAAAGATAATCATGAGAGCTGTAGCTAGATCTGAACATTAAAGTGACTTATGTCTTGTGAGCAGTAACAACGACAATTAAACATGGATAACAATGGTTTTAATAATTGATACTACGAATACATACGACTAGATAAAGAATACATGTACAGTCTTGTTCAAAATAATAGCAGTACAATGTGACTAACCAGAATAATCAAGGTTTTTAGTATATTTTTTATTGCTACGTGGCAAACAAGTTACCAGTAGGTTCAGTAGATTCTCAGAAAACAAATGAGACCCAGCATTCATGATATGCACGCTCTTAAGGCTGTGCAATTGGGCAATTAGTTGAAAGGGGTGTGTTCAAAAAAATAGCAGTGTCTACTTTTGACTGTACAAACTCAAAACTATTTTGTACAAACATTTTTTTTTCTGGGATTTAGCAATCCTGTGAATCACTGAACTAATATTTAGTTGTATGACCACAGTTTTTTAAAACTGTTTGACATCTGTGTGGCATGGAGTCAACCAACTTGTGGCACCTCTCAGCTGTTATTCCACTCCATGATTCTTTAACAACATTCCACAATTCATTCACATTTCTTGGGTTTGCTTCAGAAACAGCATTTTTGATATCGCCCCACAAGTTCTCAATTGGATTAAGGTCTGGAGATTGGGCTGGCCACTCCATAACATTAATTTTGTTGGTTTGGAACCAAGACTTTGCCCGTTTACTAGTGTGTTTTGGGTCATTGTCTTGTTGAAACAACCGTTTCAAGGGCATGTCCTCTTCAGCATAGGGCAACATGACCTCTTCAAGTATTTTAACATATGCAAACTGATCCATGATCCCTGGTATGCGATAAATAGGTCCAACACCGTAGTAGGAGAAACATGCCCATATCATGATCCTTGCACCTCCATGCTTCACTGTCTTCACTGTGTACTGTGGCTTGAATTCAGAGTTTGGGGGTCATCTCACAAACTGCCTGTGGCCCTTGGACCAAAAAGAACAATTTTACTCTCATCAGTCCACAAAATGTTCCTCCATTTCTCTTTAGGCCAGTTGATGTGTTCTTTGGCAAATTGTAACCTCTTCTGCACATGCCTTTTTTTTAACAGAGGGACTTTGCGGGGGATTCTTGAAAATAGATTAGCTTCACATATAGTGACAGATGGTCCTTTAAAATGGCTTTTTATATACTTGTTATATACATGTCTGAGGTTCAAACTAATTTAAAATCACATATCCAATGAGTATTTGTTCAGTGTTCACTGCACAATAAAACATCCATCAGTCTTACTTCATGCTAACAAACTATCATTTGAAATATGTAATCACTGAAATTTAAATTAACTTTTTAAAGTCATTTAAAATAAAATATAATTTGTATGTGATTTTCATGCATTTTGGGTTATTTTCACAGCAATAAAGGATATTTAAATGATGTGTGATTTGCTGCTGAAATGCATGTCAATGGGAAATTTGCCTTTAATTTTACAAATCCAAGTGACAATAGTGCAGTTTAGTTTAAGAAATGCATTTCTTTGAAATCCCTGTTAGCATCATATGCTCAGAGCTGCCAACTCTCACGCATTGGCCGTGAGACACACGCATTTGAATGGTTTCACACGCTCACACGCCACACTCTTGATTTCTCACGCTGAAGTGTCAACCCTGTCGGTCAAATGCCTGAAAGATAAGTTTATCTATAGATCTACCTGATGAGCCACTCGTAATCGATTAGTTATGCTTTCGGTGAGGGGGTTCAAGATAAATGTGCAACTAAATAAGTGTAGCGCGACCAAAAGCTACATTCCGTTTTGAGTTCTGACGAGAAGCTAACTTCTCTAGTCTCTAGCTCTAGCTAACTATGGTCGCAAGTTCCATCATTAACGTTAAACGAGTCGGTGTTTCCCGAAACATTGTTCCAACAAACGTTTGCAAACTGCATCACAAAGTTGGTTGGAATGACAGCTCTCGACCTGTGATTATAGCAGAGTATCTTGGTTTCATGACATGTGGACTTAAATGTCCATTCTTTTAACGAAACAATTCGTAACGAAAATAAATTAGTCAAGCAATGCGCACGCGAGCAGCTCATGACTGGAGTCTCAGAGCGGTTCTGTTTGCGCTTCATCACTGCATGTGCTGTGAGTAACCTGCATCTTTAGCCTAATCTCATATGAGTATCTCATTTAAGTTGCATACATTTTGTTCTTGCACTGATGTTAAATTTGTAGCCATTTTGCACTTTGACAGCCAGTTTGAGATATAGGCTATATTTCAGAATTTCCCATTGAAATGACTGGGAAAAAGTGTTCCAATAAACCCGAATTCACCCCATGCATACTCTGTGAAATCATAATTACATTGCATTATGTTGCTTGGAACCCCAAATATTACAACATTCTTCATTAACAGTTATTCAGTTATTTGTAACAATCTCATTGTAAAAAAAGAAGAAGAATAAAGTAGTTTCAATATAGCCAGCTACTTTTTGAAAGTAGTGTAGCTACTTTTTCATAAGGGTAGCTTGAATGCAACTTAACTACTTAAAGTAGTTTTACTACAAACATTTTTTTTATATCACCCATAGCAAAAAAAAGAGCCGCACAACAGACAGGACAGACAGATTTTTTCCCTTTTCTTCCCTGTAAAAGTATGCTGTAGGTTGATGATGTATAATCAATTTGTTCTATTTAGAGAAAATCATGGCTCTAGTCAGGGGCGTAACTTCAGTGCAAACCTACCCACATCGGGGTACTGGCGACAAAGTGACTCCACATGATATTGTGACACTCACATTTCAAATGAAATGCACTGGTTTCAGATTCGAAAATCACACGGCATTCGCACTCAACCGCCACGCTTAGGATACTGACCACCTTTTCATCAGAGCATGTGAGCGAAGCAGACTGGTGTGACGCTGCGCTAGATATTCCATTGTATGCCAGTGCGCTCCACTCACACTTCCCTCTAAAATGTGAATTGTTTGATTTAAAAGTAGCAATTTCAAGCTTTCTTTAGACGTATGTTTCATGTTTATGTCATGTGATAAGTATTCAGAGTTCCAGATTCTCTCGCAGACAGAAAGTGCACCGTTTTTATTTTACAAAAGCACAAAGTTTTGTTGTTATTGTAAGTTTATTATACATTATGTCTCACATTTATCTGTATGACCAAAAATGATATCCTCTATCATGATTAGTGAGGGAAAAAAAAACATCAGAACTCGCCGGCGCGATTGACGAGTGTAACGAAACCTCTTGCCTGTTTCCGGGGCCTTCCAGTAAAGCTGAAATGATAGGCTAAGTCTTTCTTGAATACATTTTTTAATTAGGCCTATAGATAGTTATTATATGTGTGCCTTTAAAGCAATAGGCTATGCTATATTTTATAAAGTGTAATAGATGTAACTTGTCTGGAGTGCTATATTGCAGAGCTGGTGCAAACGTATCCATATTGATATGATCAGATCAGACGCTTTCTCTTTAAAATGTCGAATTTGTTGTTGTTTTTTTATTGTTGTTTTTTTTTAATAATAATTGCACAGCACATATTCACATATAGGCGATTCATCTAAACGGTGTCGGGATGTTCATTAACCGTATAACGCTGTGAAGTTAGCCAGTTTTTTTTAACCCCAAAGCAAAGTATGATCAAGAATACGAGCGTGTGTGTTGGAGAGAGATGCACGAAAAAATAACTACCAAACTAAGCTACTGATTTTAGTTGGTCTCAATCATGGGCGGCCAACTAAAATGGTCTAAATCAATTCCATTTGTAGCCTTAAATTAAATAGCTCAGTATTTTTTTCTGCCTGTATTGGGCATAAGATTAGTAGCCTAATGAATGTGTGCATATTGTGAATTAATTTAATAAACATAATTACCTTTCCCAGTAGCCTTCAATAAATTAACGTGTCTGCGAAAATGATTCATAAAACATAAATATCAGTTAACCAGATTTACTTTCTTCACTGACGAAAATTGTCCCTGACATGGTTTTTAAGCTATTTTTATCAATTTTTTTTGGTCTTCAGAACATATTAAAATGCACATATGTAGATCATAGAAATCAAAATTTTCTCGGGGGTGCATGCCCCCGAACCCCCCTAACTACCTCACATTTGGAATCTCAGTGATTATAAAACCGTGCCTTTATTATGATTGAGGGATGTAGGTCTTATACAGAATAAGGCCTTAATATTTGATTTATAAGTAGCAATAAACAGCCAATATCGCAATATAGAATTGGACGCTAAACTAAAGTGTTACCATTTTTGTAATACCCTCACTGGCCTCACTGGGCCCGTCATTACTAAGTTACGCCACTGTCTCTAGTGCTTTAAAATGTGTGTGTCTATAGGATGTATATACAAACCGTCATATAGATGCAAAAAACAAACAAACAATAGTACCCCATTCAAATGCTGATGCATATATAGAGAGCGCTATTATTAATATTATTTATTTTTGCAATTTATTTTTGCAATTTCTGCTTTGTACGGCAACATTTTGGTTGGCACCACCAAATCTCACTCTAAGTTTTTTTGAAAAGTTGGCAGCTCTGTATGCTTGTGACATCTTAAATAAAAATATAATATTTTTATTTTAGTTTATTGTGTAAAAAAAATAATCAGTAATGACCAGAAAAAAAATGTATGCTTAATGTGTGACTTTTAATTATAAAAGAGACTGAAATGCAATGAAACTCTTATTTTGAAAAATCTGCGCATTGACTGTGCATTAGTTTTTAGATGAGGGACATACAATTTGCTTTCTAAAAAGTCTAAATTACCATATAAAAACACCAACGTCAAAAGTGTCATAATTCATAAACATTAGTTAATATGCAATCGTTTGATATTCATTGAACTGCTCCGAAGCGCTGCTGGGCGGGGGTAGAAATGACACGTGACAATGACGTGCAGCGCTCATTATAAATACTGGTAACTGCTGCACCCGCACAGTTCGAGATGGCTGGTACACAGGAAGTTTGGATCGTAGGCAGCTCTATTGTTCGTAGGCTGGAGTCGCACATCCGCGGCAAGGGCCTAGACAGGAACCTTGGACTTCGCGCCAAGGTAACTTGGGCAGGGAGAGTGGGCAGACGCTGGGAGCACCTGCTTCCAGGGCTACGTTCTCTCTCTGCGACGGCTTTACTACCCCGGGTTCTCGTTATCCACCTAGGCGGAAATGGTCTGTGCCGGGAAGGCCTTAACCGCCTGGATTTCTTTAGGGAAATCAAGGCTGATGAGGTTAAGGTCTTAAGACTCTTCCCAGAAACCACGATTCTGTTCTCAGAAATCCTGCCCCGTCTGAGTTGGAGAGGTCAGGTCAGCAGGAGGGCCTACCCGATCGAGCGGAGCCGACGGTGGCTGAACAGAGAGGTGTCTGGGTTGTTGCGGGTCTATTCGACATCGCAACATCAGATTGCCTCATCTGTGCAGAGATGGGGTGCACCTGAGCCCTGAGGGTAACGAGCTTCTGCGAAACAACATCACTGAAGCTCTGCGGGTGGAGCTCCGAGGATGAAGCCACCAAACCAGCAACAACGGCTCTTTTAAGAGCCACCCAGTCATTCAAATAAAGAGCATTTTTCCAGGTGTGTTCATTTTTTTCTGTTTAGGTATCCTCACGTTAACTAATGTTCCAAATAAACTTTAAAATGGTTGCTGTATGTTGCTAAAAATAATCTTTTCTAAACATAATGCTAGCCAAATGAGGTTAAGCAATGCCCAAGGAACTGCATAATAAACCCAACAAATGTTTCTATAAATGAAAGCTAATAAACATATGAGAACTTTTATTGTTATTTATTAGATCATTAGTGTATAGTGAATATTGTGCGGTGTGCAGTAACGTTACAGGTCTGCGCGGGACTTTTTTCCCCCTCCCGCTTAAAATTCACTTCGTCACCAGAACAATGGCGCTAGGGGTGTTTTGTTTCTTGCTCCTTTTCTAAATTGTGACCATATTATCGGTCAACAACAATGGATGGTAGTCTCTAGGTCCACAAGCTTTTTTTAACACCTATTAGAGCCATTTATAAAATGTCTTCAGTGGCGTAAGTTACGTAGTCACTAACATAAAGCGTATGTTTCCTAAAAAGGCTTTTTGACGGGTTCTAATACACGCTGAGTTCACTCTTTTCCCTTTCGACATCACTTATTAAATTGTAAAGGTAATTACTTTAACTAAAAATAATAAACCCAAAGACAACAATGTCATGCAGCGATAGATCTAATGTACAGGTTCTCTTTTAAACACATATTAGCGCTGAGTTAAATAAGTGTGTCTTCAGTGGCGTAGTCAGTAGCGCGTCTGCCTCTGACATACGTTGTTGTTGTTTTGACGCTACCGACCGGTTCGAATCCGCCTTTTGCAGAGCTTACTTTTCTCATCACATATTTCATTGAAAAGGTATTTACTTTCAATAAAAATGATGACAATGACAATTAACACTTATAACAATTTTCTAAAAGTGGAATTAAAGTGCCTAAAATGGAAGTTTTTTTTTTTTTTTTTTAGTACATATCCTGTCCGTCTTGGCCCGCGAAAAGCTTTTCTTTTAATCCCTATTATCGCCATATCTTTACGTGTTATCTAGTGGTGTAGTCAGTTAAGCGGGTGGTTGCCGGCGCATAGTTTTGACGCGATTGACATGGGTTCGAATCCGCGATCGGCAGAGTCGCTCCTTTTGTCATCAAATATCACACTGGAAAGGTATTTGCTTTCAATAAAAAAAAATGATGGCAATTAACACACATAACAATCATTAAAATAAAATATAATGTACAATTACGAGAGAATATGATTTATTTTCATGCTTTGGGGTATTTCACAGAGCAGGTGTTGCGATTAGCTGCTGTGATGTTGAAATGTGTGCCATTAATAAATATAAATGTACATTTTACGAACACTCCTTTTGCCATAATTGTAATGATCCAGTGATATCCAGTGCTTCTATTGTGCCGGTGCTAAAAAAAAAAAAAAAAAAACACCTCACTCGACACTCGAGGCTGGGCTCTTTTGACTCGGCCTATCAAGCAGACAATATGTAGAGACATCACAACTCCATAGCCAAGCCCTAGCAACCATATCTCAGCATTAACAAGCCATATATCAGCACAAGAGCATTGTTCAAATACAGAGTTGGGCTCTTTTGACTCAGACTGGTAAATAGCCTTTAAATATCACCCAATATCATATAGGGTGTTCTTGACAGACATGTTGCTTGGCTTTTTTGCCTCATGGTAGCCACCGGGCCCCGAGTTTTGCCACGGCAAGCACCACTCACAATTTCTTCAGGAATTGTACTTTCTAGTTATATTTTGTTATTTCTTTCGTTTTTTAGACTTTGTAACAGCCAGCCACAGCCTTTGCATTTTGCACTGCCTCCTCCAAGATAAATTCTGTTATCTTTCATTTGAAGGTAAGTAATATTCTTTAGCTTCACTTAAAGGTCCTCTCAACAATGTTTGATTCACTATTTTAATTATTTATGTAGTGATCTTGGTTGTCATGTGTTTTCAGTAGGGCTGTGAATTTTTTTAGGTAGGCAGCGAATTGATTCGGTTCGCGATTCACAGGTTGATTCAATTCATTTCAAGAACGATTTTTTCCAATTCAGAAAGATTCGCTTCGAGATGATTCATTGTAATTCGATACGCTTTAATTAATTCGATTTGCTTTTGACTTTTTTTTTTTACTAATATGAACAAACTAATGTTAGCCTGACATGGTCATACTCAATTCTAGTCAGAATTTGAGTCTGAAACTGCTCCATTGGGCTGTGATTATAGGGTGTATTTCAACCATTTTTCAACCCAACCACGAAAGACATCAATTGGACAGACCAACAACCAATCAGAGGAAGCAACGCATTGTCAAATGCCAACAAGCTCAACTGCACTGTGTTTCCAAGTCCGCGTTTTTTCTATGTCTGCAGGTTGAAGGGACTATTATGTGATATATAGACCCATGAGTGTGAATTTTAGCAGGCAACCTTGCCAAAATAACACACATTTTATTTAAAAAAATAAAATAATTGAATGATACACAGAGTACTTACCCAACATGATTATCATTTCTGAGAGAAATAGTGAAGGTGATGCATATACAAACAAGCTCTCCGTTTAGGATTCAAACAAATATAACCCAAGCCCCTCTGATGACGTGATGATTACGTTACTGTTGATCATCTGTCCGTCATTGTCTAAATGCCGCCCTGATGATCTCATTGGTCCGAACAGTTTCTGTTCGGGGATAATCACTCCTCTATGGAGCAAGGCCAGACCGAACTGCCCGACCTAAAATATTTGTGCCACCTCTAAAACTATGCCTTACTGCTCATTGATGTGCTGCGACCCGACACAAAGGATAATTGTGAACACATTAATTGTTATTTTAACTGTATTTAGTCTGCTTATGATGAAATGACTCGCGCTCATGAGAGGATTTTAAGCGCAGCTTTAGCGCAGAAACAACAGAACTGATGATGGCATATATATATATATATAGGGGCGTAGTCTTCAATGTCACATGATCCTTCACTAATCATTCTCATATGAGGATCTGATGATCAACACACATTTAGGATTATTATCAGTTGTGCTGCTCATGGTGATGCTTAATTTTTATGGAAACCATCTAAACATTTGTGGTAAAATTAAAAACAGAGAAATTAATACTTGTATTGATCAGACATGCTTTTAATTGATCACAAGTGATATTTTTAATATTATAACAGATAATAATTTATTTAATAAATGCAAATAATGATGTCTATTGAACTTTCTATTCATCCAAAAAATCCTGAAAAACAAAAAGTATCATGGTTTCCACAACGTTTTTAAGCAGCACATCTGTTTTCAACACAGATAATAATCATAAATGTTTCTTGATCATCAAATCCTCATATGAGAGTGATCAGTGAAGGATCATGTGACACTGAAGACTGGAGTAATGATGATAAATTCAGCTTTGATCACAGGAATAAATGACTATATATTCACATTAAAAGCTGATTTAATTTGTAATAATATTTCACAACATTACTGTTTTAACTATTTTTGATTAAATAAATGCAGCCTTGGTGAGCAGAAGATACTAAACATTAAAAAGCTGCATTATTCATATGATATACTTTATTGTCAATAATAGCCTATATTGAGATGACTTGAAAAACACACATTAAGCATATATTGTCGCACTCGTCTGATTGTCGTCGTCACGTTTCATCTCTCATAACGTTGTTTTCCTTCAGCTGCAGCTCCAGCGTGATAGGGTGTTACTTTTACGAATCCACTTTTGGATTTGGCACTTCTGGTTTTTGCCCATTCCTCCTCTTATTGCTATAATAACGTTGGCCAGTGTGAACATCCAGAGATCACATTATCAATCATGTTATCATTCACTAACCTTTCACTTCTCAACAGGTTGGGATTACCAAAATCTTATTTCATGATATGAGTAATTTCTCACGAAAATGCGTATAAATAGTACGAGTGTGCAATGTCGTGGAATGTATACGCAAAAACTCATTTTGCCGTGTCCACGCCACGCTGTTTTTAACATTTTGGAACACATTTTTGCAGACAGTGTAGCCAAATTAATAAACTGGAAAGGAATGAATAATACAAAAAAATTCAGCGAGATGGCAACCAAGGCCATTATGCTTTCTAGGCATTAGGCTCTCTCATTTATTCACTCACTCTACACCACTTAGACACATTTATTATTTATTTGCACTTTTACTATAATGTCATGAAATAAAGAATCTTTGAATATTGAATCTAATATTCGCTTTTTGTTTCTTTGCTTTGTGTGCTTTTTGTGTCTTACAGGAGCTGTGAAGAAGAATCGCATGTCAATATATTGTAATTTGAATAGTTAACATTAATCTTTAACCATATTGTTTCTCACTTGATTGTATATTGGTTGACATTGTTTTGTGTTTTCTTTTCATCTGGATTCACGTAGATGGTTGTTGATTACCATTGTTAATACTGTTCCTTTTTGCCTTTTTAAAATAAAATAAAAATATTTTGAAATGTACAAATTGTGTGGGTCGTGTTTGTCTGATATTTTAAATATGCATCACACACCAGGGCCGCACCACACGTCATGGCTTTAATAACTGTACTGGACCAGTTCTGGCCCAGATCTGTCTCTGATCCGTAATTTAAACCTGTTCTGGTATTGGGCTGTTGGAAAGGATGACCCCGGCCTTTAGCGGACCTGTGCCAAATGCTAATGAAGACCTGGCCCAAATACATTTTGCTGTCTGGGTAGCCTTGACCAATTATACAGAGATCTAAAAAGACCACTATATATATATATATATATATATATATATATATATATTTTACTGTAGTTATATTATTGTTTTTATATTAAAGATAACAGTAAAAAGAAAAAACATTTTGATCACAGCATGTGTGAAATGAAGAACCAGTTTGACCGTGGTACGTTTCTACAACGTTGGAAGGAGATGGACGTGGTAGGTGATATAAATGTTGTACCGTTGTGAAAAAAACATATAACCTGAAAAACCCGACATCTGTCGTATTAAAATACGTCGGATAAAAACTTTATCACGACCTTTTCATAACGTGAAAACCCGTTTTTACAACATTGCTGTGTTTGCTGGGCTAGTCGCATTCTACCAATCGCCACGTCTGAACAAACCCCACATTTACCAGAACTCTACTGGTTAATAAGTCCTACAAACAACCCGAAATAAAACACAAACCTGAAGCCGAAGAAACCGTAAACGTTAACGGGAAAGACCCGCGAACCTGAATGACAGACGGAGAGAGAAAGAGCGCTGTTCTCTTCTCAGTGCTCTGTGTGTGTGTGAGGCTGTGAGCAGAGCGAGACGCAGCAAATCTGTGTGTGTGTGTGTGTGTGTGTGTGTGTGTAGGGGAGGGGCGCTGTGAGCCTATCACAGAACACAGACACAGTCAGCTACCCAATGAGGATTTTTATTCAGTCCGAGCACAGATATTAAAATACTCGTACTCGGCAAAAGTGCTTTATCCGTACTAGTGGTGGAAATGTTGATTCTTTTAAGAGTCGTTCATTAACATTTTTTTAAAAAATATTACATACCAGTAAATATGACCGTAGGTGCCGAAAAAGAGTGTTTTATGTGTAATGTCGTATGTCGACGAATGTATTTACTTACAAAAAAACTGATTTGGCTTTATTAAAATGTGCATAATCTACTCATTAAATAAAATAAGTCTAAATAAGTGGTTTAGATATGACCAAAGCATGTTTTCTTGCATGATTAACATTTAATTGTTTGGTCAGACATTTAGACATTCATATATCTGGCATAATGGTAAACATGGGGTTATAAACATGAGGTTTGTCTATAAGTGTCGCTTTCTGCTGATTGCTGAATGAGACTGACACGCATGCTAAATGACCGAGGTAGCCTACCAGTTCGTCTGTCTCTCTCTCTCTCTCTCTCTCTCTCTCGTTCAGACTCAAAACAGCGATTCGGTCAGTGAAGTTCGTTCAGTAGCTCAGAATGCTATTTACTGACGTGACACGAGATCTTTTTAACCATAGGCTACTGTCACATTTTTTATTTGTTTTACAGTTTTAAGAGAAGAACATGCCTCAAAAGTAATAAAGAAAATGGTTCAAACATAAAACATAAAATACAAACACACTTTACTTTACTCTGTCGTAATCATTTAACCATCAACCTGCATTATTACCCTGTTTTCATTACAGTGGTAAAGTGTGCATTTCTTTCTTTGCTGCCAAATATGCCACCTACAGGAGCCAAGCTGTTCGCTATCAGTATCCTTCAACAACTGGTTAGTTTCTTTCACGAACAAACAACATGTACCAATTCGTTCACGAACGAGATTTCTCGTTCAGAGTCAGACTCAAAGCCTCTCGGTCAGTAAAGGGCGTATTCGTTCACTGAATTCAACAAATCACATGCTCCGTCACATCTCATACTCGAAAGCTTTGAGGTTGTCATTCTTTGACAGAATGAAACAGTCGACAGAGCTGCGCAATGTGCGCATGCGCTCGCTGCTAATAGCGCCATGCACGCTGCGGTGGCACTGGGAGATGACCTTGAAAATTTATTTTTTACTTTTGTTTTTGCAAAATCAGTATAATTTATTTTAACAACCCACAAATCACACATCGATCAGTCATTTATTATTTCAATTAAGATGCTTGCTCGCCCCGTCTTCGCCGCCCCCCATTCCTGTCCCTGCTCAGCCGCAGCCTAGCCTGACAAGCCAGACCCACATCAAGATGTTTGGTCTGGAAACTCACCATAGACAGGACTCAATCTGAGGGGCGGATAAACGGTTGTCTTTCAAACTCCCTCTGGGAGCAACGACGGTGAAGGGGAGCTCGCTGACTGATTAAACATTCGCCGTATCCGGTCGGCTAAACTCTGAACACATCTTCCCTTTTTAAGAATGACTTCAGTGCCGTTCTTTGTTCTTTTCTCAGAGGAAAGCTTAACTCCAAGTCTTCCGGAGGCGCGGGCAGAGCTGATTCGAAAGACCGCCGCCGTTCGCCAGTTTCTGTGTTTACTAGAAGCACGCAAACGCAACTCGGCCGTCGTCATTATGGCCCCGCCCGCCGACTCTATAGCCTACACGATGTGATTGGGCCGTCCAGATTCTGAGGAATACAGCTCAGAAGGGTATTGAGAGTGCCTAGACGACACTTGCGGGCAAATTAAATTTGCTGCCGCTAGGGAGCGTCTAGATTTCTAGGCTAGCCGCAGCCAGTTTCTCATACTCATCTCTACATCAGCCTTGGTGGAATTTTGTGGGGCGGGATTTCTTAATACAGCACCTAAACAAAAAAATATATTAAAAAAAATAAACCAACAGGGGGAAAAAATAAGACAGTAGCACAAATATAAGTTTGATTGTTTCTATAAAGACAATTCAGAAAAGTCAGAGCATTTAAACAATAAATAAACAAAAAACTTAAAGACATTTGGTTGAGAATAGTGTGAGGACAGTATAAATATCAAGAACAACTGATACAGACACCACATATGGGTTGATTAATGACAAAATGTTGCTTCAACACATTGTAGGACTTACTAAGGCCAGTATAAGGTATAGGCTTTCCTGATGCATAGAATAGAATTTCCTGATTTTTTTTTTTTTTTTTATAGATATTTTAACTGATGGGCTCAACAAAAATCAAAAGTTCACAGTAGATGCTTCTCATGTATGAGTATATGACAATAAAACGTGAAACTTGAAAATATGTGTCTGAACTTCTTGAACATACATAGTAAAACAAGTGCATGAAATGGATAAGTGCACCACAAAGTACTCAGAACTGCTGAGAGACAACAATACATAACAAATCTATGACTAGCTTAACCGACTAACAACACCACAGCTGAAGACTACAGTAGGCCTAAAAAGAAGAGCTGTAACTATAGTCTCCCTCTATTTGAGAGACATAGAGGGAGAGCATACAACTTTTATGCTAAATACGTAGAGCAATATTATTTGG
Source organism: Pseudorasbora parva (assembly GCF_024679245.1). Lineage (NCBI taxonomy): Eukaryota > Metazoa > Chordata > Actinopteri > Cypriniformes > Gobionidae > Pseudorasbora > Pseudorasbora parva. Next base: position 3,164,504 of record NC_090179.1, read on the forward strand.
ATTTTAGACACATTACTTCCACATATAGCAAAGGGGGGCTTGGCCATAGCGCAATCAAGCCTAGGAACAAAATGATTTAAACTGGACTCCGTGCACATGTAACAGGGCAGTGGATTTCTGTATATAAGGTAATGTTTGAGTAATAGGCTAGTTAGATCCATCTGCTCATATATTGTGTTCCTTATGACAAACTTCACATGACTGAGACCAAAGTGAACTTCAGCTAAGAACCAAATTATAGATTAAATGTTAGGGTGATGATGGGCACTGTGTACCAGTGTTGGAGCTGTAAACTGGACAGGATCTGGAATATGAGGGGGGCTGAACATTACCTGTGGAACAGATAATCATATTATATGTAGGGAGCATTAGTTTATAGACAATTTGAGGACCCTGCAACCACTGGTCCCTCTGATTCAAAAGAAAACCAGCCATGTTGACGATATGTGCCGAACTTCACCTCTGCTATGACTCTCCCTGTTATAGCCAGCAAAGTGGCAAGCTAATTATGGTAACGTTAACGCTTGCTGAAAACACATCCCGTTAAAGCATTTTCTAACCACAACAGATGTCATAGGATATACAATATCTGATTTAAACACTTCTACAATGAGTTTACTTATGTGTTATCCTCTAATGGTGATGAGACACAGGGCAACCTTGGCGAGCAATGCGGGCCTAAATGACTAACCTTAAAACAAGAGATGCCAGGAAACAATTCTGGAGGCAGTGGAGGATGAAATAAAATCTAATAAATTAAAGAAAGAACATTAATATGTTGACACACAATATTACAGTACAGTCATTACCAAAATGTTGAGAATTCATGTTATTATGAATAGCTAAGACAAATCAAATGTCAAACTCAAAGAATGTGCCAGGCAGTTAAAAAAACTGCAAAATATGTGCAAAATAACTTTAACTAGATTCATTAAAGATAGTGTTTCCCATTTAGGGCTGGACGATCCAACTCCAAATCTCTGACACAACATTAATAGTTAGATTAAGGTGTGTACATGTCTGTAATGCTCTCCGATAATGCGACTAAAATAGGCATGCTCCACATGTCTTAATCCGATTTATGTTTAGTTAGCTAACCTCTTAAATGAGAGTATTGTCTTAATCAGATTAATATCGGAGTATTGTTGTCCATGTAAACGTAGTCACTGTCAAACAGGATAATATTGCATCAAAATTAGATTTGGCTGTACAGTCGTTCTGGAGAAAACAGTGATGTTATCAGCTTATTTTAATTTATCATATCGCGACAATGTTGGCAGATCTATATTATAGATATTATGGTTTATAGAATTAATTAAAACCTAATTCATAAATTGTATCTGTATAACTAGTTATAACTAGAATAACTTTGATCATAATTTGAGTGTCCCCAACTGAGCAAGCCAAGCCAAAGGCGACAGTGGCAAGGAACCAAAACTCCATCAGGGCGTGATGGAGAAAAATAAACCTTGGGAGAAACCAGACTCAGTCGGGGTGCCAGTTCTCCTCTGGCCTATTAACACACCGTGTATGATTATTATTCTGGCAACCTTACAGGTCAGAAATCATATTAGATTGGAATATTACATCAGATTATTCAAAATTTCAGGGTATCACGGAAGAGACGGTTTTATTTAGGATGGTGTGTCGATTACACAATAGACACAAAGTGCAACGCTGTTTAGCTTTGTTAACTAACGTTAGATGGTAATTGAAACTAATCCGAAAAACGTAGCATATAAAAGTGTAGTAATTCATTCAGACACCATCGATTGTTGGTGTTTGTTATGATCAGTTTAAACTACTGAATAGACAGCTTACCATTCTGAAACATCCAGCAAAAGTCTTTCCTGAGCAGGTTGTAATCGATCCTCTTCGATATTCTCCGTGTCTGATTCTGACTCAAATTGATAAGGCATGTAGCGTCTGGAGTCTCTCTCATCAGGATCAAAGATGAGTCAATTCTGATGTTTAGGGTGGATAGCTTTTAGCCACATATGAATTAGGGGCCCGATGCCAACGAGTCTGGAGAAGCTGACACCTAAGACAGTTTTTATGACCCAGTCGAAATGAGACAGGCAGTGATCTGGTCACATGACTTGAACCCTGTTCCCCCCCTTCACATTCTCTCAGACAGAGAGACGCAGAGACTCTTGCCAATACACACACACTGACTTTCCTTATGAAGCTTTAATTAAAACTATTCCAGACTGTATATGAGGTATCATTGTGTGTATGTATGCTACATATGTCATACCAACATAGTCATGATGTATAAACAATGTAAGTTCATTTTAAATGCTTGTATTCCTGTGTAAGAATGTATCTCTGCTTTAATATCTCCCAGCCATACAGTGTTTGATATCTAAATATTCCTCTCTCTTTGTCTTAATCAACGATGCACAGAATAGGATTATGAAATGTATCATTAATACGTTTAGCAAACTTGGGAGTAAAACTGTATAAAATCGACACCCTTTACGATAAAACATGCAAAGTAGGTCGTAAACAGAGACAAAGAGAATTTTTTCCGCTCAGAATTCACCCTCTGGATCTGGTAAACTAACCCAGAAGGGGTATGGATTAATTGTCTTAAAAGACAAGTGGAAACATTTCTTTGGTCTCTTCTCTACTCGTCCTCGGACCTTTCCTCCCATCCTCTGAAGCCGGCTCCCCTCTTGCCATGAGGCTTCGGCCCTGGCTAAGAGGTGAAGTCAGAGTGGTTGTTTCCTTTAAAGTCAGCGCGCTCCGCTACTCAGTCCTTGGACAAAGGCACTGAACACCATCTCAACGGTCAAGGAACTTCCATAACTTCGAAGGAAACCTTCCTCTCCTTTTGGCAACATTAACTTTCAAACTACCTTCAAACTTCCCGCTGATCGGAGATTACTTGGAAGAACTGAGAGAGAGCGCTCCAGCTCACAGAACACTCTTGAGAGGACCCACACGCATTCTTTTATACTAAACACAAAGCAACCCATGCAAGTATAAATTCCATCGAAATTTAGATGCGTTTAAGACTAGTAACCCTGTTTAAGGTGATATTGAGCTAATCTAATTTATTAATATATGTGGTCCAGTCACTACAGGCAATATAGACATTTTTGCAATAACATTAAGCGCACGTATCTACCCGATATGATAGGAGGCGGGACCTTTCCGGCAACGTGCGCTAAGCTGCTGTCCAATCACAGCGCAGGAAGCGCTGGCCCAATCAGAACTCATTACGTATTTTTGAAGGAGGGACTTCATAGAACAAGGGAAATCATCAGGCCGTTTTTAGGACAGAGGAAACAGCGCTGTACAGATAAGTCAACTGTGTGAAAAATACTGTTTTTTTACACGCGAAACATTAACTCATGTTATATTGTACACTGTAAACATAATCAAAGCTTCGAGAACACGTCAAGAATGGGACCTTTAAGTAAATCCAACGTATATTTTTTTTTGAGTGAACGTTAATATATTTCATTAAAAAAGTAATTTATTCTACAGATAAAAAACACTGTGTACTGGTCTGTCTTTTCACACACTGCTCAATGCTGGTGCAACTTGGACACACACCTCACAACCTTCAACAAACAAATAAATCTTATTATCATTATGACAATAATGATCTAGATTTTCTTCAATAATCTGTATCCCTGGCCTTCTAGGTAATGATTCATCAGTGCATGTTATTAGTCTTCATAATCCTACTTTTTTTTCACCATGTAACGTTACAGAAGTCGAGGTTTTATCATGTATATCAAAGCACTCATAATGTAAGGCTTACTTTCGAGAGCTGATGGCCTCAGTTTGTTCACAACATCTGGGAACTTTTCCGCAATCTCCTGAAACTTCTAATGACAGGGAGAAAAGGCTGCAGGCGGTCAGAGCAGAAACTATGGCCAACTGCCTTCCACCAAACAGGAAGCTGATCTCTGCTGAAACACAACTTCTTCAAATTGTGTGTATGAGGCTGGTTGTTTGACACAAATCGGAGTTTCCGAGCGAATATTATCTGACTGACTGTCTGATCAAGCCTGACAAGCCAGAGCCACATCAAGATGTTTGGTCTGGAAACTCACCATAGACAGGGCTCAATCTGAGGGGCGGGATAAACGGTTCTTTCAAACTCCCTCTGCACGCGATAGGATAGCGGTACACCAACCAGAGCAACGAAGGTGAAGCAGAGCTCGCTGACAGATTAAACATTCGCCGTATCCGGTCGGCAAAACTCAGAACACATCTTCCCTTTTTAAGAATGACTTCAGTGCCGTTCTTTGTTCTTTTCTCAGAGAAAAGCTTAACTCCAAGTCTTCCAGAGTCACGGTCAAAGCTGATTCGAAAGACCGCCGCCGTTCGCCAGTTTCTGTGTTTACTAGAAGCACGCAAACACAACTTGGCCGTCGTCATTATGGCCCCGCCCCCCGACTCTATACACGATGTGATTGGCCCGGCAAGAGTTAGGCGATTACAGCTCAGAAGGGTATTGAGAGTTGCTAGATGACACTTGCGGGCAGATAGATTTGCTGCCGGTAGGGTGCGTCTAGATTTCTAGGCTATGTCTGATCAACAGCTGCATACAAAACTGGCAAATGCTTATAATCTGATATAATGAGCATATTGAGGAACCATTGGCCATGTGTGAATATACCGTATTTCCCTACTATATGGTAGGTAAAAAGAGTAGTTTGTCCAAATTCATAGTATTCATAAAACAGACCATGAGTACCCGTATGTCTTTACTACTTCCCATGAGATTCTGAAGTGGCATCTAATGGATTTTACACAAAGTAAGCAGCACCTACTCAGAGTCTAGATTTGCAAATAAATTGTCAGGTTCATGGCATTAAATGCTTTTGGCCTTTTTTGTTTGTTTGTTTGCCACACCTCTTTCAGTTTTCATAATTCTCAATATGATCACGAAACAAATTCATAACTTCAATGAATTAAGCGATTTGTACTACCGGTATAGTGTAGCAAATCTCAACAGCATGATTACTATACTGTCAAAAAAATTGAAACTATGTCACCACCCAACTAAATGTAATAAAAATATAAGTACATTTTTCTTCACATGCATACATTTAGTATGCGATACTAATGATACAGCATATCGCAAAAATGTAAACTGTTAGGGGTGTGAGCCATAAGATCTTGATATTAAATCATGATGATATTTCTTGTGACGCGAATCACGAACGATATCAAGATGATTTTGAGCTATCACACTATATATTTATATATATTAACATTTTTAATGGTTGAAGGTCCTCTTGATTTCCAAAGTGCTCTTGGCCTTATGAAAAAGTAATGGGTCCTGCACACTGTGCGATTGTTCAAAATCCTTTGCGAATGTCCCTTGTCAGACTGTACGAACATGATCGCCATGTCACACTGTAAGATCTCAGTTGGCATTAATGTCAGACTGCACGATGTTGAAGGCGCGCTAAAAACGGACGCGCGCAAGATAAGTGTCCGGAGTTTTATATCATCAATGAATGACGCGCTCGGAGTCGGTGACAGTGACATGTTCTGGACTGAAATGCTGGCTACAAATAAATCTCTAGCTCTCGTTTTAGTCATAGTTTGTCTTGAAAAACGGAGATATTTGACTGTCGTCGTAGGAGAAGTCACACTGCAGGATTGTGTGCCAAATCTTCTGACACTGCCAGAATTTCGTCTGAGGTAAAATTTGATCGCAGCGCTCATTAATCGGCTGCCGGTGAACATGTCAAACTAACGACCAAAGACGGCCAAATTGTGGCCAAAATCGCACAGTGTGCACCCGGCTTAACATAGATCTTGTAATTGTTTAATTAGCATTTGCTACAATAAAGCAGTAAGATCATTGGTGACAATGCTAAGGTCAATTTGAATAATAATAATAACTAGATTAAAAAGTTTGAAGACAAACTTTAAGTTGGCTTGGAAGAGAGTTGAAAAGGTTTGAAATAGTTTAATAAGTTTAAAGTTTGAAATAGTTTGATAAGTTTAAAATAGTTTAATAAGTTTAAAGTTTGAAATAGTTTAATAAGTTTAAAATAGTTTAATAAGTTTAAAGTTTGAAATAGTTTAATAAGTTTAAAGTTTAAAATAGTTTAATAAGTTTAAAGTTTAAAATAGTTTAATAAGTTTAAAATAGTTTGATAAGTTTAAAGACAGACAGACAGACAGACAGATAGATAGATAGATAGATAGATAGATAGATAGATAGATAGATAGATAGATAGATAGATAGATAGATAAATAGATAGATTATTTTTTTTAAATAGTTTGATAAGTTTAAAGTTTTAAATAGTTTGAGTTTTGAGAGAGAGAGAGAGAGAGAGAGAGAGAGAGAGAGAGAGATCTAATGTGCTGATGGATGCACGTTGTCATAGTCACAGTAACATAGTGAAGGCAATGGGGAAATTCAATTTCTACATTATAAGACACAACTGCCCTGCTTCCTTCAAAAATGGACAAAACTGCATATTCGACCAGGGTTGAAAAAATCCAACAACACAATCAAAATAATTCTACTGATAGATGCTTACGTGGCATTTACTTTCAGCGTTGAGCATTACAACCAATCACACACATCTCTGGTGAGGTAATGATGGAATAACCAATCAGATTAGTTTAGATTAGTTTCAGGTGAATTAAGCAATAGCAGATTCGCGGGAGTTTTCACCGCCAGTCAGTCAGTCAGCCAAGCGTGTGCGTGTCAGTTCCAATTCTCTGGAAAAGTGCAGATACGGTGTAAGTGAAATATTAATTTATAATCCTGTTGTTTTTCATGCTACTAAAAAAGTTATTCGATTTTGTAATGCATAAAAAGCAGTTAACTAATATATAAACATGTTTTGTCTGTGCCCACACAAAAACGTTTATTGTATTAACTCAATCGACATTAGTCATTATTACTGTATCACCAGCAATAATCGACAATAAGTATGTTTTTGAGTTACAAGACAATCAAGCTGATGTATTCAGTATCAAAATTCATCTTTCCATTGCTGAGAACATCTGAAATAGCATGGTTTAGCATAATTCAGCTCAAAGGGGATTAATAATTACTTAATTAAGAGCTAATTAATAAAGGGTATTAATAATGTTTTGTTTTAAACATAAAACGTTTCATGTATTTAAAAAAAAAAATGAAACTCCACTCTAAATGTGTAGTGACTTGGTCGGAGTCTGATCATGGAGAAAAACGTATGGTTTCACCTTTATAATAATATCAGCATCATGCAGTGCATGTTTAATTCTGTATTGCACAGGCTTTGGAATTGTAACTAAATTTGTATTGTACCGGAATTTTCTATTATTCAATCGTAATCATTGCAAAAAGATATGACGTTTTGTTGGGCGTTCACAGTGATCCCGACCAAGTCTGTTATTTAAAACCGCCACTAGATGACAGCAATTCACTTTTATTGAGCGAGTCACTGATTCAACCATTCATTCAAACGGCTTATTAATTTACAAAAGAAATAAGTTTAGTTTCAAATAAAAATATCCTATATATATATATATATATATATCAGTAATTCTTAAAGTGTGGTCCGCCATCGACCCCTAGTGGTCCGCGAAAAGATGACCTAAACTAGGCAAGTGTTTATAAAATCGTCGCTTATTTAAGTAGATTTTTAATGTACTTGCGAAACAGTTCTTGCCATTCTGTTTTAATAACGTAAAAGTGGATCTAAAATCTACAGATCTATTAGTTTTGTAATGTACTAGTTTTTGTTTCATGTGTAAAATCCCAGTAATTTCAGTGATATTGGACATTAAAGGCCCTTTCACACCGGACGCGTAACGCATGGGAATACTTCGCGTCAAAGCCATTCACATCAGCCGCGACACGAATTTGCAACGTTCAGAGCTCCAACATTCCAAAACATTTGCTGCGTCAGCTAAGAAAACACGGACAGTGAAGATGAGCTTTTCATTTTATTTAAAAGACGGTTTCGGGTGCAACCCGGTCTTGAAGGACAGAGAGTCTGAAGGGGAGTATGCCGATCATGTACAGGAGCTAAAGCTTTATCATGGCCGGTTCTGCACTTAGTACTTTCTTAAGTCTGTGGGACAATTTGAGGATCTCATCCCGAGACAGCAGCGCATCTGACGAGACAAACCGCGCTCTTCAGGAACCAATCCATCCGGTCTGTTTCCAGTTCAGTCACAATGTAAACATTTAAGTGCCACAGACATACTGATGGCAGCACATTCACTTTCCATAATCGCGGACATAAGGTTAAAAAAAAACGATATATAAAAAGTTAACTTAGGTTATTGCTGTCTGTAAACACAGTAGTAAACACAGCTGCAGATGCACAGCTTTGACTAGACCTACAGCTGTAATCTCATGAGATATGCCATACCTGGCAATGGTTAATGTTGAGTGAATAGCTCATGACATCAACTTGACATTTCGTCACCTTAGTTTCCTTGTATGTGATTGGTTGAAGCCGTTTTTGACGCTGCTAGAGTAAAAAAAAAAATCGAAACTGAAACGAAAAAAATAAATGCCGTTTTTTTGCCGCAGCACATTTGTGTTCGGTGTGGAAGCGCTCATTACACAAACAGCTGACCAAAAAATAAAACCATCGCGCGAATTATTCGAGCGCAAAATCGCGTCCAGTGTGAAAGGGCCTTAAGGGAAACATTCTTTTCGGCATTTTATTGTTACCATAGTTACACAACCATAGACTTCTTATACCCAGCACCTCAGTTTTAAACTAATGGCTGTTTGGAATGGCATTAAGTGGGACCAAGGCTGTTACAGTAGCCTATGTTTAATTGCAGTTTTTTTTCTTCCACATGTGACGTTTGTTGTTTATTTTAAGCTGTAACTCATTTCACATTTACTTTTTCAAATTAAATAAAAATGTATATAATCATTTCTGATCATATCATTGCATTTGTGTTTGAATAATTCGTTTTTGACTTGAAACAGTTGCATATTAAACTAAAATTTAGCTTATCCTTCCTATTTTGTTGGTTTTTGGGGGCGTGTTAGAGTGGGATTCTGTAGGTGGTCCTCAGAAAAAAATTGGAAGATATAGTGGTCCTTGGGCTGAAAAAGTTTGAGAATGAAAATCATTCAAATGTTGCATTCGATTCTAGCTATTGGAAAAGATGGCAGTAAATTTAAAGCTAAATAAAATAAAATAATACATTGATTTTTCACAATCCATAACATTTGGTAACAATAACGTTTAGTTACAAGCCACATAAATTATTAGTTAATTATGAGCTAATCATTCACAAAACATGAACATACATTCATAAATGATTAATAAGTGAACACAATTTACAAATGTGTTTAAGTTATCATAAACATAATTTTTAAGTTATCATAAAATATAGCAAAACAGTTTATTTTAAAATAAACCAAACAGATCACTTATACATTTTTTTAGCATTTATAAATCACACTATATAATTTATAAACACAGTGTTCAATACCTCTTATGATGTGTAAATGCATGAATGAATCATTTAAACCATTGTAAACCATTCATCACTAGTAAATGTTACATAACATTCAAAGATATTTATGTATTTCTATGTATACAGTTAAGTATATCCATGTTTTTGTCAATGATCATTCATCATTAACAAATAAGTGACTTATAACTGATTGTTATTATAAAGTGTTGCTATATATCAAAGCTGCTTTAACGAAAATGTCTTAAAATGTCAGTTATTTCAAGTGATAGGTCAAAAAGGAAAATTCTGTCACCATTTACCTGCCTCCATGTTTTTTTCAAACCTGTAAGATTGGTTGATCTTGAAGGTGACTCAACTGAAGATATCGATGTTAGAGGAAGGATGGATGAGATATGGATGGTATCGAGAAGACAACACTTTGAAATATCTACAATTATATTTTTATTTTCTTTAACAAGTTATTAAAGAACAAATTTGGAACAAAATATATACAACCTAAACAAGAACACGCACGCTAAAAAGGGCTTAGAAAAAAAATTCAATATTAAAGGGGAGGGAGGCAAAAAAAAGGGGGTGAGGAACTAATCAATCTATACATAGGTGAAGTTTGTTTGGAACTAATTATACACAAGAACAAAGAGCTTATAAAAAAACATTTAATATTGGGGGGGAGGGGGGGAGAAACTGATTCATCTATATATTTTTTTTTTAAACTATATACAAACTAATTGTCCACTGATTTAATTTCAATCACCCTCCGATTTTTATGTTTGAGTTTAACCTGCAAGGGCAGGTTGTTTATTATGTCCTCTGGAGTACCCAGGACGATATTCTGAGGAACAATTAACACTTCAAGATCAGTGGTGAGGAGGTGGAAAGTGTCGCTGACCTCAGAGACACCGATAATTTCTGCCACAATCTCCTGGAGCTGCCCCCTCAGTGATCTGAAAAACAGTATTAAATGGGGAAAAGTAAGTACTGCAAGTTTCAGTGAATTAGTACTGGAACACCTCAATGTGAGTGTATTTCTTTTTGTATAAGTTTGCATTTCTGGGTATTAAATTCTTGTTTATTAACATGCTGTATATAAAAAAAACCTTGTAAATCTTGGATATTATCATATTACAGTCACGCTTATATTCATGTGATATTAATCCATTGAGATGTTTACAACTCCAAAATATGTTCTACTCAAATTTATATAAAAAAGAAGTTTTTGTGCATTACAAACGTTCACAGATGTGTAGGCCGAACAATGGTATTTTCCTTCCCCTTTGCTGAGGATGCAGGGACGAAGGTGGGTAATCACCATCTCGTCACCTGCATACAGGTCGGTGAGCGCCACATCCCTCCACAGCGACACGTCTAATACCCTCTGGCCACACTGCAGCTGGGCATCCACAATGGGGACTTGGGTCCACGGCGTCATCCTCACACCATGCACCTAGAAAATAAAAATTCATGGGTGAGTATAAAGCAGTTCTGCTTGAACCTGGATTTCCTCAGCATTGCAAATGTTTCTTTCATTTTGTAATTTTTATTTTATCAGTTCAATTTGTTAATTCACGTGATTTGTTTTCCAAATAAGGGAGACATCCAAAATATACCATGTTGAGGCTTCCAGGATAAATGTTGAAATCACAGTGCCATAGTGATAGACAAATGAAGACTACAAGATCTATACATGTTGTATTTTAATAATTTGCATGTTGACTGTTTTATAACTTTGAATAATCAGTTAGATACACAACTTAATTCAGAATAAATAATATAAAACAATGTTGTATTGTATTATTGAGTATGTCTTCAGCTGACAGTCACAAAATATGTACAAAAAATGCACATGACTCACAAAACCCTGTTGTGCTAATTGTGCTAAATAGTAGTTTTAATAATTCTAAGTTTTGAACAGTGAACTCTTTAAGTGTCAATCTTGAATTGAATCTGGCACATTGCAGATCACTGCCATTATCACTTTATCACTGTCTATTTTTCAAATCTTCTGCTCAAGGCAACTTGGAACTGAATAATGCAAAGGTAATAATGTTAAAGTTAATAAAGTGTATAAGGTTAGATGTATATGGATGGATGGATAGAAAACTTACTCACTTCTTTGACCTGCCCTTGCAGGCTTAGGTAGCCTCCTTTGCTGAAAATGTCCACTTCTTCACCACTCAGAAGTGGTGAAGGTGGACATAGGGCATGTTTGGCAGCCTCCTCTGCCAACTCAGTAATTTCTTGAGGGAGAGTTTTAAATTTGATGGTCCCTGGGCCAACATATAAATACATTTGTCCGAATGCATGTGAAATTTTACATTTTTGCAGAATATAGCTGGCCCCCTCCTCAAATTCAGCGGTTACCCCTTCTTTTTTATTCAGATATATGCATTGCCCATCTGTCAGAACACTAGTTGTCTCTATTTTTAATTTGGATGCTGTAATTTTTCCTCCCTTCATTTCGTATGTTAAGGCTCTTTGGATAGTTCGGGTCGTCACACACTTGCACTGCAAAAGTGCTGGGGCAGGAGTTGAAGTTGCCATTCTGAAGAAAAGAAAATACAGAGAAAGGTACTTGTCAAAACTCTAGCAAATACATTTTTCTTTTCATAAAATTGAAATGAAAGCAATAATTTTAAAACATTTTCACAACCCCGTTTTAGAGACAAAATCCTGTCAGAATACATCTTATTAGTATTAATGAATGAGGGTGATGAATCCCAAAACGTGATGAATGTGATCGAACACAGATTGCATCAGCCCACAGCTAACACTAATGCTAACAGGCGCTCAAGGTCGAGCAGACAGCGGCCCTCCGCTCAGAGCGCAGCCGAGCCAAGGACTCTGATAGTGGGTGACTCTACAGTCAGAAACATTCGCAGCAGAGCTACAACTACATGCTGCCTTCCACAAGCAACAATTTCTGATGTAAACAGGGAAATTCAGAACATCCTGATAAAACATAAGACCGCAAATCGACTTATCATTCATGTAGGAAAGAACGATATTCAGAGAGAGCAGTCAGAACTCATTAAAAGGGATTTCAATGAACTTTTTGAAACACTTAGCAAACTGAAAGTTCAGCCGTTCATCAGTGGACCACTGCCAGCAAGAGGAACAAATAGATTCTCACGGTTGCTTGGGCTTAATACATGGCTGCAAAAAACCTGCATGATGAAGGGAGTGAATTTCATCGACAACTTTAATCTCTTCTGGAGTCAGAGACAATTGGTTACATTAAATGGCCGCCACCTAAACAAACTTGGTGCAAGAGTGTTAAAGGACAATATTTATTTTTCCCTTCATCATCCTTCAGCTGTGTGTTCTAACCCACTCAACCTGATACAGAGTATGGACGACCACAGGACTTCTTTTCAGCAGCTGAATGGACATGTGGCTGACACATCCCACAAGGACAATGATAAGACCACGCCCCCACAACAACAATTGCTCACAGACACACTCCCAGCTGAGCCCTACCCACAGAGCTCACCACAGACTGACTGTGAAGGATTAGATCTGCTCCAAGATTCAGCACCCAAGGATGATTTTCTGGAAAATGGACAGGGAAGCCAGGACAACATATTTCAGCTTCCGATAACACCAGAGCAACAGCCCCTCTCACCGGACATGTCATTCCTCTCTCCAGCATCCCCGCATCTGAGCTTCTCAGAGAAAATGGAGGACTTGGTTCATGCTGGAATCAGACTATCACACTCGATCGCTATGAGCCCCCAAATATCGACCAAAAATCGTCGAGCCCCACAACCACCAAAGCCTGTGGGCCCAGCTCCCCCTCCTCCTGTGACATTTCTTCGGTCACAACGCCAGGGCCCACACCCTCCTCCATCTGTTGTAGGTGAACCAAAAACAACTGATTCCAGCTCTCAGTGATGTGTTTTGGGTCCCCGCTATGATAACAGTAACTTTATCAAATGTTTACAAAACAAGGGGGAACCCAGTGTGCCTGCCTCTTTCTCTATCTCTGTTCTGTTACGTGAAAGAAAGTCTAAGGCCTTGTCAGGCCATTTAATAAACCAATATAATCTGCTGCCTGTTACCTGCCAAAATAGAAAAAAATTATTACTGTTAAGTTAGCACTTTTAAACATCCGTTCACTGAAGAACAAATCATTTCTAGTCAATGTAATAACCTAATAACCACTAACAACCTAGATTTTCTGCTTCTAAATGAAACGTGGTTAGAAGAAAACTGTAGTGCAACAGTCCTCAATGAAGCATCCCCTCCTAACTTTACTTTTATGAGTGTCTGCAGAGATGTTAGGAGAGGTGGAGGTGTTGCTGCTCTTTTTAAAGATTTCTATCAATGTAAGCAAGTATCATTTGGTGATTATTTGTCTCTAGAATATCTGGGTATTGTCTTAAAAGGTTCTCCACGCATCCTTCTTATCATTATTTATAGGCCTCCGAAATACTCTGCAGGCTTCACTGAGGACTTTACAGAACTGTTATCAATAATTTCCTCAGAGTTTGACTGTTTTGCTATTGCTGGGGATTTTAACATTCACATAGACAATATTGAATCCAGTACAACAAAAGAGCTCATGACTGTTCTTAACACTTTTGATTTGACACAGCATGTAAATGGACCCACACACAATCGTGGACACACTCTAGATTTACTTATCAGTAAAGGTCTAAACATTTCATCAATTGTTATTAAGGATGTGGCACTGTCTGATCATTTCTGTATTTTCTTTGATATATCAATCTCTCCTGCCATTGAAGCTAGGTCTGTCTGTCAAAAAGAGATGCTTAAATGAGAACACTAATGTGCTGTTTATGAAGGCTCTATCTCTAACACCAAGCATATCTGCAGACTGTGTTGATTTTCTCCTTGACTCCTTTAACTCAAAAGTTAAGAGTGTAATTGATGATATTGCTCCTCTAAAAGTCAGGAAAAAGAGTACCAAACAAAAAGCACCTTGGAGAAACTCAACAGAAATACACATAATGAAAAGACAATGCAGAAAATCTGAACGCATGTGGCGGAAGACAAAACTTGTAGTCCATTATAACATCTATAAAGACACCCTTCATGCTTTCAATGTTGAACTAGGCAAAGCTAGACAGACCTTCTTCTCAAATATTATAAACAAACACATAAACAACACGCGCACTCTTTTTGCTACTGTCGAGAGACTAACAAACCCCCCGAGTCAGACTCCTAGTGAAATGCTCTCAGACAGTAAATGCAGTGAGTTTGCTTCCTACTTCTCAGAGAAAATCAATATTATCAGAAAGGCGATCAGCACATCCTCTAGTTGCTCTGGGGTCAGTCAGATCATACCAAACCCTCGGAAAATTACAATGTCAGATTTCGACGCTATTGACTGCAAAATTTTAGAAGACACAGTACAGCATCTTAAAACATCAACCTGTGCCCTAGACACACTCCCCACTTCTTTCTTCAAATGTGTGTTTAGCTGTTTAGAAGCAGATCTCCTAGAAGTGGTAAACTCCTCACTTCTCTGTGGGACTTTTCCAACCACCCTTAAAACTGCAATAGTTAAGCCTCTTCTGAAAAAGAGAAATCTGGATAACTCCATACTGAGCAACTACAGACCAATCTCAAATCTCTCCTTCATAGGCAAAATCATTGAAAAAGCTGTTTTCAATCAACTAAACAAATTCTTAAACTCAAACGGATTCTTTGACAATTTTCAATCTGGTTTCCGACCGCATCACAGCACAGAGACAGCACTCATAAAGATTGTAAAGGATATTCGCTTAAATACTGATACAGGCAAAACATCAATTCTGGTTCTACTCGACCTCAGTGCTGCATTCGACACTGTTGACCACAACATACTTCTAGACAGGCTGGAAAACTGGGTCGGGCTTTCTGGGATGGTCCTCAGATGGTTCAGATCATACTTAGAAGGGAGGGGTTATTATGTGAGTATAGGAGACATTAAGTCTGAGTGGACGTCCATGACATGCGGAGTCCCACAAGGGTCAATTCTTGCACCACTCTTGTTTAACCTGTATATGCTGCCACTCAGCCAAATAATGAAAAATAACAATATTGCTTACCACAGCTATGCTGATGACACCCAGCTCTACTTAGCACTATCACCTAATGACTAAAGCCCCATTGACTCCCTGTGCAAATGCATTGATGAAGTTAACAACTGGATGTGCCAAAACTATCTTCAGTTAAACAAAGACAAAACTGAAATCACTACATTTGGAAACAAAGATGAAATTCTCAAGGTTAACGCATATCTTGAGGTGAAAGGTCTGATAACAAAAAATCAAGTCAGGAATCTTGGTGTGATTTTGGAGTCAGACCTGAGTTTCAGTAGTCATGTCAAAGCAATAACTAAATCAGCATACTATCATCTGAAAAAATATTGCAAGAATTAGATCCTTTGTTTCCAGGCAAGACTTAGAGAAACTTGTTCATGCTTTCATCACCAGTAGGGTGGACTATTGTAATGGCCTTCTCACCGGCCTTCCCAAAAAGACCATTAGACAGCTGCAGCTCATACAGAACGCTGCTGCCAGGATTCTGAGCAGAACCAGAAAATATGACCATATCACACCAGTCCTCAGGTCCTTACACTGGCTTCCAGTTACATCTAGGATCGATTTTAAAGTACTATTACTTGTTTATAAATCACTCAATGACCTAGGACCACAATACATCGCAGATATGCTGATTAAAAACAAACCCAATAGATCACTCAGATCAGCAGGATCAAATCAGTTAGAAATACCAAGAGTTCACTCAAAGCAAGGAGAGTCTGCTTTTAGCTATTATGCCAGCCGCAGTTGGAACCAGCTTCCTGAACAGATCAGATGTTCTCCAACAGTAGCCACATTCAAATCCAGACTCAAAACACATCTGTTTAGCGGGGCATTTACTGAATGAGCTCTGAGCCACTGTACGTCCGATTGATCGCACCTTATCTATGATGGCCCTCTTGAGGTCGTCATACACCAGGAGGTTCGCCACCGGCAGTTGTTGGGCAGCCGCCTGGGCTTCTCCAGACAGTAGTGGTATCAGGCGCACCGGCCACTGCGCACTGGGCCACCCGCAGGCCTCCGCGGATTTTTGAAATAGTTCAAGGAAGGCCTCGGGATCATCCTGTGGCCCCATTTTTTGCATTGGCACGTGGACCGGTGCGCCGGTCTGCCCGGCGGCCTCGGCGCGAGCCTCCCGGTCGAGCCAGCTCCGGAACCTCTAAAAATAAAGGATTGACCCTAACCCAATCACAATACGCCATATATTTGAAAATATCACAGTCCACTGGCATAGGGACCACCGGAACACGATCCACCAGAATAGGGACCACTGGAACACAGTCCACCGGAATAGGGACCACCGGAACACAGTCCACCGGCTCACCGACCCCCAAAGCTGAATACTCTCCAGTTGAGTTATCTGACAAGGTAGGCCTGCTCCTCCTCCTCCTTCTCCGTTTCATCGGAGGGCTGGGGCCTCCATTGACAGTAGATGGAAGGAAACCGTCGGTGGGCTGGGATTCTGCTAGCCGAGGATGTTCAGGCTCTCCAAGATGGTAAATATGATGGACAAAGTCCCAGAATCCCAGATGCCCCAGCTTTTCCATCTCCCCCGGGCTGAGAGGCATGTCCAAACAGATGTTCAATACCTAATCTCTGCCTCAGTGTAAGTCATGTGATCTACTTTAATGAGGAGACTGCAGGCGAAGTCCCTCACGTCAGCCCCCTGCTGATGGATGTAATTAAAGCTCACATATCTAGCAAGTTGTAGATAGTTGGAGGGAGATGAAAAAAGGAAGCTACCCATCTTCTGCTGAGTCCTCAAGGGTCGTATCCTTATGTCACGTCACAGACAAAGGAAATGGTACGAGGACTCAAGTGCAAGAAGAATAATATATTTATTTACAACAAACAAAACATAAGTGCAAAACAAAACCCACGAGGGGGAAAATGTAAACTAGAAAATACATAAACTAAAACTGACCACATACCACAAAGAAGTCACAGGGGAACAGAAGACGTAGACAGTACAAGGATACGACTCAGACTGACAAACACAAGGAGCTTATAAAGGGAAGAAATCAAGAGGGAACAGGTGGGAGAAAGCAAACACTAATCAGATAACAAGGGGGAGGGATCAGACAATTACATGAGCACATGCTCAGAATGACAAAACCCACATGTGCACACAAGACAGGACAGGCATGTGACATTATTTTACAGTAGTCTAGTTAATAAACATAATTTCGTTCAGTTAGCGAACAGACGCCATGAACTGAGCTCAGACCAGCGGCAGGAGTCAGATTTCATTTATCACAAGCTGACAATATACGGTGGTAGATTCAGTTTCAAAACTAAATGTAGCGCCTATTTAAACAAGCTTGTCATTGTACTGGGGCTTTTGTCTGCTATAGCTGTGTGTTTCTTAGACACATTTGTTGTAGCAAAAAAAAGCCAAGAAAATATGTTGTATGACGTTATTGGTTATGTTTTGCTTATGACATAAACCTAATGGGATGCTTACACTGTAAAAAAATGCTGTAAAAACGGTCACATTTTGACAGTAAAATGCTGTTTTCCATTAACCCTTTAGAACCTGAAGCTAAAAGGGGGCGTTTTCACATATTTTGTTTTTTTGACTGTAGAATTATAACAGAATGTGCTATCCCTAGTGAAAAAAAGTATACTAAGTATACTTGCGGCCAGACTCATTTTCAGTATACTTGAAGTGTGTTAATGACTAGTTAACTTGAAGTGTGCTATTTTGACACAACTTATTTTGTACTAAGTATATTTAAGTTGTAATTAAATTGTGTTAAAGCACAACTTTAGGTGTATTTAGTATACTTTTGCGTGCTAAATTGGAACAACTTTAAGTATACTTAGTACACTTTAAGTATGACTAATTACGTGCTTAGTGATATTAAATGTGCTTTATTTGTATTATAAGTATATTTTATTTGTGTTAATTATATTTTATTTGTATTATAAGTATACTTTATTCGTGTTATAGTACACTTTATTTGTATTATAAGTACACTTTGTGTTATAGCATACTTTATTTATGTTTTAATAAATTACAAATTAATTACCAGTATATTCAGAACACACAAGCAATATACTATGAATATAATATATATTTTATTTACCTTGACTCATTCAAATGACTAAAAATATACACTTTGTAGTCAATAACAATACAATGTGAGCTATACATTGTACAATATAATTAGAATTACATAATGTCAGACAATACAGTATTTTAAATTTGCTACATTACATTTTAATGAATTACTTACTGACTTACTTTCCCAATGTTGAATGCATTTGTTTTCAAGGACATTACAATAAATTAAATCAAATCTAACACACATAACTAATGAAGAGACATTTCATTAAACAAGCCCAACGATTTTTATAAATGGTTTCACATGGTTTCAGCAAAGGTAAACAAAATTAACTTACTATGGTTTTCATTAAATTAACACTGGAAGATGTTGGAAAACATATAATTGAACTAATTCCACTGACCATCTCTATACATAAATATAAATTACACATTATATTAAATTTTCTGGTGAGCTGCTCATTACACTTGCGTCTGATGGCCATCAGGGACAGTTGACAGCAAACACTCGTGAAGAACGCAATCTGTTAACAGAATATACAAGATAAGGTCAGGTGCATGTTCATTCAACTTTTTATTCCCGTTTAGTGACATTACATATTAGGCTACTTACCTCCAAACAGAAGGACTTTTTCCGGTTCTTTTCAGGATCGCGTAACGTTAGGCCATTTTATTCCAAAACAGTTTATCGTCACCATCGAGGTCAGGCAGCGATGTGTCGTAATTGAACTGGTCCGAAGAATGATCAATGTACTTTCCGCTCTCAGTGTTTTATTAAATAATTAATGTAACGCAACATTGTGCTTCACCTGCAAGGCTGCAAACCTCCCGCGAGTGAGCGTCATAAGGACGAGTACCGTCAGCAGCTCTGCGTCTGATTGGCTGCAGGCATTGAGCAACACAATCTGATTGGTCACAGACCAATGAGGAGACATTTGAATTCCGATAAGAAACAACTATTTAACTCATATTTTCTTGCGTTGTATTTTAAGTGTGCTGTTGGATTCTTCTTTGCCAGTGTAAACTTATTAAACATATTTACACTTAAATCACAACTAAAGTAGGGCTTATAGCATACACTGCATATATTTAAAAATGGGCTTTTAGTCCATATAATAATTTATTTATATAATAATAATTTATTATCACTTATTTATTAATGCTTAAGCTTGAACAGTTAAGCATGAATAAATAACCTTAAACAGTATTTAACTTTTTATACAGCTTAATGATATGAATTATGTATTTTTAAAATATGCTTTTAATGCATTGTTAACAATTACAATTTTGAGCATAAGTTTAAAATATATAAAAAATATATTTTAAAGTAATGTTCAAATAAGTACACTTTACAAAGGTACACTGAAACTTTGATTTAAAGTATATTTTTCTAAAATATATTTTTAGAAAATATACTAAAATACAATTATCTTAAAGTGTGTTAAAAGTTGTATTGCGAAATATGATGTTAATATATTTTTTATATATTTAGAAATGGTACATTTTTTGTAAGTATATTTCCAATATACTATCGGAAAAGAGAATATATTTGAAATACAATAAAGTATACTTTTTTTCACTAGGGATCCTCAAGTGCAAGGTGTTATTTTTTTCAGAAGACAACTGGCTTTCAATAAATTATAGTTATTGACCCTCACTGTATGTGGTAAGTTTGAAAATAGAATTTAAATAGGCAAAAACGGGAATACATATTACTGCTTTTTATTGAGAAAAAATCAGAAACCCACTGAACGAAAGAATCTAACACTTTAAACTTGAAGAATAAACTATAATACATATATACAAGTCTTTTTGTGACACTGGGTTGCAGAGGTTTCACTCAGGAGCCTTTTTCTTTACTTCACGGCCCCTCTACAAGCCACACTGGGAAAAAAACAAAACAAGCTTGTATTACAAACTCACAATATATTTATAAATGTATTTTCCATTATAAAATAATACATTAGTTAAAGCAAAATTGTAAAAAAAAAAAAAAAAAACACTTATAAATGCAACCAAATAACAATGACGTAATAATACAAAATAATTACTTACGCACATGCCAACACACACATGTACACATCACACACATGTAAACACATGAACGGATACACATGCATGTAAACACATGAACGGATACACATGCATGTAAACACATGAACACAGACAAACACATGAATGCCATGCATGCAAACACATGAACACATGAGCGACATGCATGCAAACACATTTGAACACACGCAAACACATGAATATAGTGCATGTAAACACATGAATGACACATGCAACGCAAACACGCATGTGCACACACACACACACACTATGATGCATGAAACAGTGATATTTTGAACTAAAACATTGAATCTATGCCTATTTCACCAACATTTCTCACAGTTTCAGCATAGAAAAGACAAGCTTCACTTACCAATCCATGTCTAGATCAAGGGTAGCAACAAATGCCTCCTCAACATCTGAATATGCAGTCTCTGGGTCTGAAGAGTCGCTCTCAGCCACCTTCCAAGTGTCAAAGATAAACTCAATAGCCTCCTATCTTGTATACACTGTCTTCGCCATGTTTTTGTCCTTTTTTAATTGTTTTGGAATCTAAAAATCCTCTAAAACTCTGCCGCACTCCGTATCTCCGTTCTAAAACTCCTTCCTGCTCCCCCCCGAAAGCAGCGGTGATTTGCCGATGGAAAACATGACATTACCGTAATAAGCCGTATATAGGCGGAAAGCGCAGGATGTCTACTTTCAGGAGCAATTTAAATTATTATGATAGTACAAAGGGTTGAAGAGTTACGGTAACTTCAATACAGCTTGGTTGTCTGTGTCGTCGACGACACGTTCTGTTTTAAAGGGTTAAAACAGTAATATACCGTAGAAAACAATGCATTCTGGGTAATATTTGTCAACTTCGAGAAAATGGCCAACAGTAATAGGCTGTGTTCAAAATCACTCCCTATCCCCTTATTCACTATTCCCTATTCCCCACACTAGTTCACTGATATAGACCACTCGCCAGAGAGAGAGGAAAGAAGAGAGTGAATTCAGACACTGATGAACACCTGCTGTTATCACTGAAGGAAAGAGAAACATGATTTCATCAACTGAAGATAAAAGAAGACATTAAATCTCTGAAGATCTCAGCAGAGGATTAAACAACTCCACAAACAGCATTACCAGCTTCACACATTACTAACCAGGCTGACTTTATTTCTGTCAGACGTCTACAAAAGCTCTTATTGAGAATTATCAGATGATGTTTGATTGGTTCTTCTGACGTTACCATTATGGTGATCAGTGTTAGCTTTAGTTGGGCTCTTGAACAGCGACACAATAACATTAGTTTTTCTCTCGCTGCTGTAACGGTGAGTTTTCAATACATTTGTTATAGCAAGCAAAGCTGAGAAAAAACCATGAGTTGGTTATGTTGACTATTTAATAATGGTTTAATTCACTAATAGTTTAAGAGTCTTATCTATAAACATATAGCTGATGCTTAATTTTTTGTAAAACCTGAACCCTATAATTTTATAATATCAGTTGCAACAACCAGATAATTTGAAGAGCATGGGAACAGCTTGTGGTCAAAACATCTGAATCAATCGGACTCACATAGACATCAAGAATCGGCGTATGAATCTCAGCCGTGGTGACACTCAAAACTCCCAGCATGCATTGCAGCACGAATACATTATGCTGCTGAATAGCCTGGTTATTTTTTTTAATTCTTACTATTTACCTTTATTTTTGGTGCTGTTGTTGGTGTTGACTTTATAAATCAGTCATAACTAATTCCTAATCAGTGGTTGATAATTTCAAACACACAAAATAAAACGTGGACAGCCCCTCACGGACGACTGCCCACAAACACATAAACAAAACATAACATAAAATCCAGGCCTGGTCCTCTCTCGTCTTCCGCTGCCATGTTCCTCCTTTTATGCTCCCGTCACATGGCCGCGAGACGAGACCGGTGTGCCACGCAGCTGGCACTCGTTGACATTAATCACCGGCCCGCTCTCGCGGTCCCTCGCCCCGCTGCTTGCCACACCACACAGTAATACACTGTAAAACGTAACGTCTCGGTTACGTATGTAACCCTCGTTCCCTGAAGGAGGGAACGGAGACGTACGTCAGAACTGACCCGACGAATTGGGATCTGAACTCAGAGACCTATCCACTTCGAGTGTATAAAAACGAGCCAATCAGAGATTGGCATGTGATCCACACATTCCACGCTCCGCCCCGCAGCGCGGGTATAAATAGGAAGTGGAATGGCAGATCAAATGCTTTTTTTCAACTGATGAGCCGAATACGTGACTGGGCTCCTAGCTGAAGCACAGCACCTGGCGGCGGGACGTACGTCTCCGTTCCCTCCTTCAGGGAACGAGGTTACATACGTAACCAAGACGTTCCCTTTCAGTCGGTCACGTTCGACATACGTCAGAACTGAACCGACGAATTGGGATCCCTCTGGAAAACGCCAGGATGCTGGCCCTTCCAGCATCCTGCTTGAGCGCACTGGACCGTCTAGTATGGTACGGAAGTCAGGGCTCCAAGCAGGGAGGTCAGTCACTGCTGTTCTGCAAGACCCACTTAGAGTGACCATAGACCGCTGGGAAGCGTGCTCTTCTCGGAGAAGGTACGCTGCGGGGCCACGTCCTTCATGGAAGGAGTGGTGGCGGAATACATATAAGGACTAACCTGGCAGGGTAGTGCAACATATGGCAGTCTCTGGGGTGGTTCCAGCCTGATTGAAGGGGGGAAAGAACACGCCCAGAGACGACAGAGCGGGCTCTGTTGAGGGAAAGACACGGGGCTAGCCCGGAGGGTAGCTGGTACCGTGGAGGAATACACATATGGGGTTGCCGTGAGGGAACCGCTACATATGGAACCCAGCCTACAACCACGTTCCACAAGCATACGGGTGCAGGCCTAGTGTCAGACGGTCCGCAACGTCTGGCACCGCATGGGGTGACAGAGGAACTCGACAGGGTTAGCCGGTTTCCCGGGAAACACAACTGGAGACAATAAACGCACGTATCCGTATCCCAGAGGGCGGGAGTGCCGTTGCAAGCCGACACTTAGAACGGGCACTTAGCGCTCCTGGCCACCAGGGGCGAGGATGCGGGAAGACACCGGCTCTACATGTAGGCTATAAAATCTAGCGAACGTGTTAGGTGTCGCCCAGCCCGCAGCTCTACAAATGTCTGTCAGCGAGGCGCCTTGAGCCAGTGCCCAGGAGGATGCTACACTCCTAGTGGAGTGAGCTCGCAACCCGAACGGGCAAGGCACGTCTTGGGACTGGTAAGCCAAGACTATAGCATCCACTATCCAGTGGGCTAACCTCTGCTTGGAGACAGCCTTTCCCTTCTGCTGGCCTCCGTAACAGACGAAGAGTTGCTCTGAGGTCCGAAAGCTTTGGGTCCGGTCAATGTAAGCGCGAAGAGCGCGGACCGGACACAACAAAGCCAGGGCTGGGTCTGCCTCCTCCGAAGGCAGCGCTTGCAGGTTCACCACCTGGTCCCGAAAGGGAGTGGTAGGAACCTTGGGCACGTATCCGGGCCTGGGTCTCAGGACAACATGAGAGTTACCAGGCCCGAACTCTAGGCACGATTCGCTGACCGAAAGTGCGTGCAGGTCCCCTACCCTCTTGATAGAGGCCAATGCAGTCAGGAGCACTGTCTTCATTGACAGGATTTTAAGCTCAATCGACTCCAAAGGCTCGAAGGGAGTGCTCTGAAGTGCTCTGAGCACTAGAGCTAAGTCCCAAGAGGGTATCGAGGATGGACGAGGAGGATTTAGTCTCCTCGCACCTCTGAGGAACCTGATGATTAGGTCGTGCTTTCCTACGGACTTACCTTCGACTGCGTCGTGATACGCCGCTATTGCGGCGACGTACACTTTGAGGGTGGAGGAAGACAGCCTTCGCTCCAACCCGTCTTGCAGGAAGGAAAGCACAACACCAATCGAACACCTTCGGGGGTCTTCCCGGCGGGAAGAGCACCACTCAACGAACAGGTTCCACTTCAGTACATAGAGGCGCCTCGTAGAGGGGGTAAGAGATGGTATCTACGACTGCTTGTGGTAGTCCATCTAGAACCTCCGCGTCCCGTCCAGGGACCAGACATGACAATTCCAGAGGTCTGGACACGGGTGCCATAGAGTGCCCCGTCCCTGAGAAAGAAGGTCCTTCCTCAGGGGAATGGGCCAAGGAGGGGCTGTCGCGAGGAGAGTAAGTTCTGGGAACCAGGTCCGGTTGGGCCAATACGGCGCAACTAGCAAGACCTGCTCCTCGTCCTCCCTGACTTTGCACAGAACTTGTGCAAGAAGGCTCACTGGGGGAAACGCATACTTGCGTAGGTCCCGGGGCCAGCTGTGCGCCAGTGCATCTGTGCCGAGGGTACCCCCAGTCAGGGAATAGTACCACTGGCAATGGGTCGAGTCCGGAGAGGCAAACAGGTCCACCTGTGCGGCTCCGAACTGGTCCCATATCAGCTGGACCGCCTGGGGGTGGAATCGCCTCTCTCCCAGAGGTGCTGGCTGCCGAGAGAGCTCGTCAGCTGTCTGGTTCAGCGCACTAGGGACATGCATGGCTCGAAGCGACCTCAGATGCTTCTGACTCCACAGGAGCAGGTGGCGGGCGAGTTGGAACAGGCTACGGGAGCGTAGACCACCCTGACGGTTGATGTACGCAACGGCCGCCATGCTGTCCGTACGGACCAGTACATGCTTGCCACGTAGCGGCCCCTTGAGGCGGCGTAGTGCCAAGTGTACTGCTAACAACTCGAGGCAATTGATATGCCAATGCAATTGCGGTTCCGTCCACAGACCCGCAACTGCATGCCCGTTGTACGTGGCCCCCCAGCCCGTGGATGAGGCATCCGTGAACAGCACAGCATGCCTGTACGCTTGTTCTAAGGGCACCCCGGCCCGGAGAAACGTCGTGTCTGACCACGGACTGAAAGTTTGGCGGCAGTACAGAGTCACTGGGACCCGGTACTGGCCGCTCCGCCACGCCCACCTCGGGACTCGGCCATGAAGCCAGTGTTGGAGCGGTCTCATATGAAGCAATCTGAGCGGCGTGACCGCGGCTACGGATGCCATATGCCCCAGGAGCCTCTGAAAAAGTTTCAGTGGGACTGCTGTTCTGCCTTTTAACATATTCAAGCAGTTCAACACCGACCGGACTCGCTCCTCCGTGAGGTGCGCAGTCTGGTTGACCGAATCCAGCTCCATACCGATGTAAGAGATTCTCTGAGTAGGACAGAGCTTGCTCTTCTCTCGGTTGACCCGAAGGCCCAACAGGCTGAGGTGACTGAGCACCATGTCCCTGTGTTCGCACAACTGCTCCCGAGACTGGGCGAGAGAGTTGAGAATGCGAACGCCGCGTTCTCGGAGTGGAACAATGGCTGCCTCCGCGACCTTCGTAAAGATGCGAGGCCCGAAGGCCAGGACCTTGTACTGGTATGCCCTTCCCTCGAACGCAAAGCGTAGGAACGGTCTGTGTTGAGGGAGAATGGAGACATGGAAGTACGCGTCCTTCAGGTCGATCGCTGCGAACCAATCCTGGGGACAGATGCATTGAAAAATGCGTTTCTGCGTTAACATCCGGAACGGGAGCTTGTGCAGGGCCCGATTCAGGACGTGCAGGTCCAGGATTG
This sequence comes from Pseudorasbora parva, assembly GCF_024679245.1. Classification (NCBI taxonomy): domain Eukaryota; kingdom Metazoa; phylum Chordata; class Actinopteri; order Cypriniformes; family Gobionidae; genus Pseudorasbora; species Pseudorasbora parva. The sequence continues at coordinate 3,190,714 of NC_090179.1, forward strand.
GCCGGAGCCCACCCCCTTTCCTGGGCACGATGAAGTAGGGACTGTAGAACCCTGTCTTCATCTCGGCTGGAGGAACCGGCTCGATCGCGTCCTTCGCCAGTAGGACCTTGATCTCTGACCGCAAGACTTGAGCATCGCTGCTTCGCACTGAGGTGAAGAGGATAACGCTGTATTTGGGTGGCCGGCGCGCGAACTGAATCGCATAGCCGAGTCTGATGGTACGGATGAGCCAACGGGACGGTCGAGGGAGCTGTAGCCACGCTCCCAGGGACCGTACCAGCGGGATCAACGGCACCACAGACATGCCCGGGGTGGGGCAGCGCAACGGAGTGCTCTGGCTCGTCTTGGGAGGCCCAGAGGCGGCTCAGAGTGTCGCGCGAGCATTCCTCCACTCCGGCAGGGAGCGGGTGAGAAGGCCCGGAGGCGTCCTCGGAGCCCGCTCGACTGGTCGCTGCCCGGAGGCAGAGAGGTGGGATGCTCAGACCCGACTCGGGAGGCCCATGGGCGGCCTGGAGTGTTGTCTGAATCTTCCCGGGAGGGGCAAAGAGTGGGTGAGAAGGCCCGGAGGCGTCCTCGAAGCCCACTCTGCTGCCCCCTGGCGAGGGGAGGGGAGGGGGGGGGAGACAAAGCCCGGAGGCGTCGTGAACTGCCACCCTGACCCTCTTGGGGCCCAGGGGGATAGGAAACTGCTCTTTCTGTGAATATGTGGGTACCGCCGAGCTCTGGAGAGCTGGCGGCAGATGTACTGAACCAGTCGGGGCCCCCCGGTCCTCCTCCGGGGGGTGGGGGAGGGATGCGGACATCATCTCCCGAAGAGCAGCTCCTGTCCTCCCTGGACTGCCTGTCTCAGGGCCGCTTCCCCTTGCGCTTGCCGGCAGGCTTAGCGGTCTGGACAGGTTGGGCGCCACCCTTGCGCCCGGCACCCTGCTTGGCCGGTGGAGGCTGCTGCTTTGGCTTGGCAGGGGCGGAGGCGGACGCCGGGGGACGCCCTCGGCGACGAGCAGGCGGGGGAGCTGCGGCCGGCGACTGGGTGGAGGCAGCAGCGGGTCGCCGGGGCAGGATGTTTCTGATAGCCTCTGTCTGTTTCTAGGCCACCGAGAACTGCTGTGCGAAGTCCTCGATGGCGTCGCCGAAGAGGCCGGCCTGACAGATAGAGGCGTTCAGGAATCGCACCATGTCCGCTTCACGCATATCTGCCAGGTTCAGCCACAGGTGGCGTTCCTGGACCACGAGTGTGGACATCGCCCGACCCAGGGAGCGTGCAGTGTCTTTCGTCGCTCGGAGAGCGAGGTCCGTCGCCGCACGCAGTTCCTGCATAACGCCCTGGTCGGAACTTCCCTCGTGCAGTTCCATGAGCGCTTTGGCCTGGTAGACCTGCAGGAGCGCCATGGCATGCAATGCCGATGCGGCTTCTCCACAGGCTGTGTAAGCCTTGCCGGTTAGCCCGGACGTAACTTACACGCCCGGGAGGGGAGGCGCGGGGCACCACGCCAGTCCGCAGCGGTCTTGGGACACAGGTGCATCGCCACCGACCGCTCGACTGGAGGGATTCCCACGTAACCATTCACCGCACCGCCATCGAGGGAAGTGAGGACGGAGGAGTCCGTCGATCGCGTGCGAGCGCTATACGGCACTGCCCACGACTTTGAGATCTCCTGATGCACTTCCGGGAAGAAAGGCACCGGGGCGGGGCGCTGAGAACCAGCATGGGCCGTCCCGAGAAACCAATCATCCAACCGCGAAGGTTCGGGACACAGTGGAGGGTTCCACTCGAGCCCTACGCTTGCGGCGGCCCGGGAAAGCATAGTCGTAAGCTCTGGGTCAGACTCGGGCAACACTGTCACACCCGAAGGGGGCAGCGCAGCCTCATCCTCAGAGCCCATAAGCTCGTCCCCCGATGCTGCGACCGACATCCTGTCTTCCGCCGGAGCCCCGAAGGAAACGGCTGGCACTCCACGTGAGAGGTCAGCACGCTCTTCCGGGAACTCCACCGGCACAGTGGAGGGGGGAAGGGCCCGAGGAGCCATTTGACCCGTCGGGTTTGCCCTGACCGTCACCCTCAGGTCCCCACCCAAGTCATCAGCCAGAGTAGCAGCCCTCTGCTTAGGCGCAGAAGGACCGCTAGACCGGGGGATGCGCGAGGGCGCTCCACCTGCCTTGAGGTATTGGAGTCTGGACCTCAACACTGCGATGGTCATGTTCCCGCAGTGAGAACATGACTCATTCACGAATGCAGCCTCAGCGTGCTGAATGCCCAGACATGTGAGACAACGAACGTGACCGTCAAGCGGGGACAGAAAGCGACCGCACCCAGAAACACACGGCTTGAATGACATCTTGAAAAAGACGCAGGGTCAAACCGTGTTGCTCTTTTAGGATGGAAAACTGCTCTTTTATTTGTGCTGAAGCACTCAGGGAGATGACCGCGGTCAGCACGCAGTCCACAGTGCAAGCCTGCGTGTGACACTCAAAAGGAAAACGCCCAGCGAACCAACAATAGGAAAGCTCTTTTTGAATGCAAACGATTGCAACAAAGGGTCGGTCTCTCGCTGAGAAGCGCTATAACACCCGCACTGGCAGTTCCTTCCTTCTCCAAGACTCAGTCTTTAACACTCTTCGTGGCAACAGCAATGTACTGTTCGGCTCCAAAGTTGAAAGCATTTGATCTGCCATTCCACTTCCTATTTATACCCGCGCTGCGGGGCGGAGCGTGGAATGTGTGGATCACATGCCAATCTCCGATTGGCTCGTTTTTATACACTCGAAGTGGATAGGTCTCTGAGTTCAGATCCCAATTCGTCGGTTCAGTTCTGACGTACGTCGAACGTGACCGACTGAAAGGGAACAGTGAGATTTACCAGATGATTTAAGATATTTTCACTGAAATATTAGTGCAAGTTAATAATGTCACATGCCTGTCCTGTCTTGTGTGCACATGTGGGTTTTGTCATTCTGAGCATGTGCTCATGTAATTGTCTGATCCCTCCCCCCTTGTTATCTGATTAGTGTTTGATTTCTCCCACCTGTTCCCTCTTGATTTCTTCCCTTTATAAGCTCCTTGTGTTTGTCATAGGGATGGGGAAATGAAGCCGCATGAAGCAGTGAGGCGTTACCCTGACTGTTTCGGGAAAAGATTTGAAGCGTTGCGAGTGTCAAGAACAGCGCCATCTGGTGCTTATTTAAAATAAAGCGTGCAGAAGCCTGTGGAAGATCGAAGCTCTATCCGATAAAGCAATCACAACACACTCCACCGTTTCAATGCTATGTGTACAAATAAAAGCCTTACATGTTTGTGTTTAATTTGTCCATTAAATAAATTAATTTACCAATTAAAGTGTGACAATAAAATATATGAGCTTTATATGTGATTCAAGATCTAATGTAGGCATAGGCTATTCTCTCCATACACACATAGTGAATAAGGCCATTGTGTGATATGATCATTAAATGTGCTTCTTACACTTAGCAATGATAATGCTTGTGTACAGTGAATCACAGAAAAGTGATAAAGTTTTGAATTATTTTTATTAAGACATAAAAGCTGTTTTACTGAGTCTATTTCTTCTCTTAGACAGTAGTTCCCCATTTATTTATTTTGTAAAGCATACACACATTGAAAGCTATAAACTCAAAATATACCCAGATTGGGAAATGCCATTTCTCTTTTCTTTTCAATTACTCTAAATACAAACACTAACACCAAATTACCTAAAAAAAGCAAATGTTTTACCAAAAAAGAAAAAGAAAAAGAGAGACAAATAAATAAATAGTGACAAATACATTTTGGTTATCTAAATGACATTTATTGATTAACTTTTAAAGTACAGCACTCTCCTCGCAAATACATCAATCAGGCTGACTGAGCCAACAACTCGATCTAGGCAAGGCAAGGCAAGGCAAGGCAAGGCAAGGTTTTGAAGCTTTGGTATCGAAGCTTCAGTGTCATACATAACATCACTAGTTTGTCAGTCTGTGTTGGATCCTTGTGTAATGTCTGCGTCTTCCGTCCTCCCCGTGATTCTGTTGGTTTGTTTGAGTTTGTATTTTTATTATTCTATTATGTGTTTTTCCCCCTCGTGGGTTGTTGTTTTGAGTTTATGTTTTGTTTTTGTAAATAAATTGTCATTCTCCTGCACATGAGTCATCGCACCATTTTCCCTTGTCTGTGACGTGACAAATAGAAAAAAGTTGTGCAAAGTCAGTAACTGATAAGGAGAGTAAATATTAAAATGACCTGAGTTTATGTGTTGTTGCACAAGATGATATAGAAGAGATCTTTCAGTTGAATTCATTAGTTTTGTGGGTTACCGTTGTGCTGAAGAGTAGAGCCTGTGCTTCAGTCCAGGACGAGCAGAGAAACATTGATGATATGCTGCCTGATGCTTTATTTAACGGCAGTGACTGTGTTTGCTGATGCAGTTATGAGCTGTTTGTTGAGTAATTTATCACATACGTGTGTGCTATTGCTCACAATGAACCGCAAAAAGTGAAGTTAAAGTCATGTTTCTAAATCATTTTACTCCTACACCTTACACATGTGAAAGGACTCAAATGAAGTTTTACGATACAAACACCTATAAATACTAGTTTTAAAATGAGAACTGTTTGAAGCAATCAGTTTTCCAGATGAAAAGTTACCTTTCATGGTATTATTACGGTAAAATACTGTAAAAAAGGAGAGCTGTATATAAACAGTAGAGGGCTGTAAATTAACAGTACATTGCTGGAACCACAGCTGCCAGTAGATTACCGTTATTTTACGACACAATTTTTTACAGTGATCACTACTGTGTTATAAAATGCTGTATTTATTCTTAGAATATACTACATTAAATACCCCAAAATGATTTGTGGTCAAAGTATGCACACTTAGTATGCACACTCTCAGTTGAAATGTCCATCATTGCAATTTAAGAAACCATTTACATATTTTTAGTTATCTAAAATATTGATGTAGGCTATTAATTCAGTCCATTTGGTTGTTAAAATTGTTGTTTTTTTAAAGGAAATAAAAAGTTGTATTTAAATCCACTGTGTGTGCATAGAATATATAAATCTGTAATCGTATGGTCCAACATCTCGTGTTGTTAAAAGAAAGTGGCTCTTATTCAGAACTTTCTTCCCAAATATTCCCAAAGCCAAGTCAGCTGAGAGGATTGAGCCCCCCCCCCCCCCCCCCCCCCCACACACACACAGTTAAAAAAACATGTAGTATGATTTATAACAGCCCTAAATATTCTCAAGCCTAAAGTTTAAAAAAGGTAATCAAGATCTTCAGGATTACTAGAGCAGGCAGGTGATTTTGTTCAGGGTGGAGGTACTGCAGGAAAGGCTTGAGAATCCCTGATTTATAAAAGCAGTTTTTTTTTTTTTTCATAAGAAACAACATTTTGTCACCAAAATTCTTTTAACTATTCTTGTTGGGACATTTGGACCCAACAAAATAGGAAATTCCTGTACCACACACACACATGCGCGAGCACACACACACATACACACACGTTGCGTTTTATGGGAATTTTACATAGGCATGATTTTTATGCTGTACAAACTCTATCCCTCAAATCCTAAACCTACCCCTCACAGAAAACGTTCTCCACTTTTACATAAATAATAAAAAAGCAGCTCTGTTACTGCCACAAAGATTGACTCTAAACTTTCTGCAACTTCTGTCGACTCTCTTACCACACGGACCACATTTTTCATGATCACAGAGGCCACCCCCAAACTTTTGTGTATTCCCTTTCTCTGCTCCACCATGGTCCCATGCTCTCTTACCTTGGTTTGTTTTGTTCCCCCCATTACTGAACTGCTATGACAATATAAGTGTAAGAATATATATAATATACTGATGGTATATTCCTTGTATTGCTTAATGTTGAGCACATCACTGTGTTGTTGGTTAATCTCTTAATTTGACTTTTGTAAACAATTCGGAAAAACTGTATTTTGTCAGTCCCTTTTCTATATTGACAGTGTTGAGCTGAATCAAATGCATACAGTACACTTTTAATGACCGAAACTATGAACTACGAAACTTTCTGTGAACAAGAACATGGTCTATCAAAGTTTGCCAAATTTTTACCAGTTACCAAAATCCAGTTTGACAATGGACAAATATATGTATTGGGACAAATATCACATACTTCACCTTTAAGACTTACCGAAAATGATTACTTTATAGTATTTACCAGAATTGCATTAAAATGTTAATGTTTAATCGCTCCTCAAATACACGTTACAAAGGTTCATATTGGTATTTCACCCATATCAGAAGAAGCCAGCGCTGATCATGTCAGCTATGCACTACGCTACTGCATGTCTCATCACTTTCTTGTACATCTTTGTATCTGAAGGTAAGTCCCCAATGAAAGCATTTTTCTCGCAAATGATAAATGTGTAAATGAAAAATGATAATGTGTTCATCCATGTTAGAAATATAAAGAAGGCCTGTAGCTAAAACATATGTTTGTTTGTTTTGTGGCTGTTATTGTGTAGGTTAATAAGAAGTTTTTTTGTTTTTGTTTTTTTCTTGCGGATTATGTCCAATCTGAATTAGTAATTTACATTGCACATCTTAAAGGGGTTTAAAATATGAAAACAACATTTGTTTGTACTTAGGGTACTTAGAGTTCTCTTAGGACCAGATATACTAACAGCTTGTATCAGCAAAAAAATTTAAAAAGGTCATACTGGTGTTTGTGCCATTATTTACCACCCCATAAAAAATCTGGTTTAAAAACTGGTAGATTGCATCGGTCATTATGACCCCATTTAGGCTGCATTTACACTGCAGGTCTTGATGCACAATTCCGATTTGGTGACTATGTCCGATTTTTTTGACGACCCGCTTACACCATCTTTTCAAAAGCGACCCGTATCCGATATTTGCATTTACACTGTACACTGGCAAAACAGCCCAAGACGCTCTTAACCAGAAAAGGAAGTAAAACGGAAGTAAAAATCGGAATTGGGTTACTTGAACCATGCAGTGTAAATGGGGCCTTACACTGCATGGTTCAAGTGACCCAATTCCGATTTTTTCCTAGCATGTGGCACAGATCGGATATGACATGTGAACGTGTAAGCAGGAAATAAACACATGAATTCCGATATCCTCAGATCGGATTCAGGCCTCACTCATATGTGGTAATAAATCCGATATGATTCGGATGCGTGCATTAGCGTCTGTGATGTAAGCGGTCAAATCGGATATCCCCCAGTAAATGCGAGTCGTACGTCATTGAAAAAAGGACGGAGGCGAATGACGTCAACTCAGGTGGACACAAACTGTGATCCAGTGTTGCCAAGTCTGCGGTTTTCATGCGGAATTGGTCTACTTTAACACAGTTTTGAGTTACAATTGGGCGGGTTTTGTTGTGAAAACCTGGCAACCCCGTCAAGGGCTCTCCTCTTTTTCTCCGCCTTAAGAGAGAAATGTTTTGCCAACCTTTAAATATGTGTGGAACAGTGCAGACAGCAAAATATTGAATAATCATTTTGTCTGCGTCCATTGCATATCGCGGCGTTTTACTTCTTTTTCTGGTTAAGAGCGTCTTGGGCTGTTTTGCCAGTGTACAGTGTAAATGCAAATATCGGATACGGGGCGCTTTTGAAAAGATGAAGTAAGCGGGTCATCAAAAAAATCGGATATAGTCACCAAATCGGAATTGTGCATCAAGACCTGCAGTGTAAATGCAGCCTATGAGAATGATTGGCTGTGACTGTGTTCTTTAATGTGCATGTCATCAGTAGATCACGCACAGAACTGTTCACTCCCATCAGCACTTTTGTGGAATTGTGCTCTCATGCTAATTTGCCCTCTTTAATAAATCTGGCTCTTAGTCTTAAACCCCTTTTACATAATCTGTGGTCAGTAGGCAGCTTTCTCCACATCTTTCCGCTATTTTAGTTCTCTCATGCACATGTGGAGTTACAATCCTTCCTCTGCTACAGCAGTCTAGGCAATGGGAAGGGCAACATTAGACCACCCGCTGGCAAAACACAACAATAAAATCAAAATTTAACTATGCATAAATACATGATACTGTTTGGTTCATAATTGTTTATGCAATTTACTAAATTGTATTTAAAGGTGCACTATGCAACTTTCCGTCCACTGGAGGGTGCATATTCTAAACAAAGGTGTAGTTTGATGACGCCAAGTTTGAGCGCAGTATCTTGGGACGTGGTCTTTACCTCACAGCAGGTGGAAAAAAGTACTCGGGCATAAGTCACGTTCATGGATCTGGTTATTAACGTTACTGTAGTGTAAAGCAGAGCAGGACCGAGTGTTGTGGAGCTGAGCACGGCCGCTGGAGCGATTGTTATACAAGCACACGGCTCGCGATTACCAGGACTTTTATTATGATGGGACGGGACACAGTCCCCGGGCGCGCACACTTCCACTTTTTCCGGTCATGATTATAAGGTAAAGCAGCTTTGTTTAGCTTATTAGATACATTTAAGTGTGTTTGAAATTATGTTTTGATGTTACTCGTTACTGCTGTGACATGTTGACACTGCTAAAATAAAAGAGCTTCTGCAGAATAAAACCGAGGGTAACGCAGATATGACGCGATTGACAGTCGACTCGCTCAAACGCTATGCTAAAACGTCCCGGTCCTTAGTGAAAATAGCAATTTTCTCACAATTTACAAATAGTTGGAAACATTTGGGATATTGTAAGTACTCAACTGAACAAAATATATAACACTGGCCTAGTGGTTTTTGATATTTTACTGCAAAAATACCTACAATAATGCACCTTTAATTCATAAACGTTTCTTGTACAAACAGTCATGTTATTTTATGGCTTTGTAAAAACTATTTAATGCAGTGCGAGAGTTTGACACCTCAGCAAAGGTGAAATTAAAAATATATATACACATTAAATATACACAAATTAAAGGTATATACACACAGACAATAAAAGTACACTGACTGTTTTTTCTTTGATTTGATTTTCCTTCCTTTATCTTCCTAACTTGTTTGGCTTAATCTATCTAATGCAAAGATTGTACAAACAAAAACAAAAAACATTCAACAGCTGTGATGTTGTGTCTAACCTTCTCTGACTAACCAAAAACAAACTAAAAACTAAAGCAGCAACATGGCAACTTCCCCCTTCACTTAAAAAACGAGCTTGAATACTTTAAAAGTAACATTTCTAGTTCATATACCTTACTTTTAAATACAGTTCTTGAAGCAACAGCATGATAAAAATAATGTTGATGAGCCTAGGGGCCCTAACATACACCCGGCATAATACAGCGCCCATGTTTTCTAAGGGATTTAAGTGTTTTCGAGTGTATGTGTTTTCTGCTAGAGTTTCAGCCAGACTAGGTTGTCATTTTCCCATCCAGCACTACGTTGTTTAAATAGCAAATGCATTTGGGCCCATCTGTTTGTCCAGTTTGTATGGGTTACGTATGGTAACCCTCGTTCCCTGAAGGAGTGAACAGAGACGTATGTCTGATGTCAGCGACGAATTGGGATCACTTCCATGAGCCCTATCAGCTTTGAGATATTGAGAACAGGCCAATGAACATTGTCGTACGTGATTTGCATCCGCCCATCCCGCAGCTCTAAAAATATCTGTCAGTGAGGCGTCACGAGTGAAAAGATCACTTGAGAGTTGTCCGGCCCGAATTCCAGGCACTATTCGTCTACTGAAAATGCCTGCAGGTCCCCTACCCTCTTGATAGAGGCCAATGCAGTCAGGAGTACTGTCTTCAGAGACAGGATTTTTAACTCTGCTGACTGCAAAGGCTCAAAGGTAGGTCCCTGCAGTGTGATCAGCACCAGGGACAGGTCCAAAGAGGGTATAGAGGGAGGGCAAGGCGTATTTAGTCTCCTTGCCCCCCTCAGGAACCTGACGATCAGGTTGTGCTTTTCTAAGGGCTTTCCACCTACTAAATCATGATTCTCTGCAATAGAGGCAACATTAACATTGAGGGTGGAGGGAGACAGCATTCTCTCCAACCCATCTTGTAAGATGGAAACCATGGCATTGACCGAACATCTTCAGGTGTCTTCTCAGTGAGACGAGCACCATTTGACAAACATGTTCCACTTCAATGCATAGAGGTGCCTCTTGGATGGCGCTCTAGCGGAAGTGATTTTGTCAACTACAGCCTGTGGTAGGTCACCCAGAACCTATGCATCCCGTCCAGGGGCCAGAGGTACGCTCGGTGGGTGTGCCCTAAACTTGATTTTTTGTTCACCCTGGTGTAGGAAATAGATTTGGTTCAAATAACTCAAAGGGGTATTGAATTACAGTGAAAGGAACCATGATACATATAAAAGGATTCAAAATTAATATTTAACACTTTATCAACTATTCGTCCAGCGATACGTTGAAATTAGAGTACATAATCAATCTTGAATCGGGATATTACTGTTCACTGTTTGTGAGCTTAAGTAACACAATCGATCAGTTTGAGGCAGTAACTTACAGTATAAACACATAGCCAAAGACACTTGTATAGATGAAAAAGATTTTTAAAAAAAAGTTTATTGGACTATTCTAAACACACAGAAACTAACAAAAACACATTCATACAGTTACTAGGAAAAGGGAGGTTTGTTTATGGAAAGGAGTGAAGTCCCAATGATTTCTTAACCACAACCTGAGAATCAATATACTAGCAGGTCAACCATAGTTTGTTCGCTTAGATATGATTTTTACCAGTTCAGCCAGAATGAAGAGTCATGTACTTGCATTTGAATGCTCCTACGAGCATGGGTTCCTCTTAGCACGACGTTGCTCGGCTGGTGGTCAGTTGTTGTGGTCAGAGGGACAAATAGTTGTTTTTGCCGGGTGAAAAGCCGGATCCTGGATGGCGTTAGCTGGTTGCTCTGCGACGGGCATCTCTGTGGCACCACTGCGCGGACTCCAGGAAGTTTTCTACGGCGAGGTTCAGACAGAGTTTTGGAGTGTGGTGATGATGAAGAGCTCTGGGTAGCTCGGAGGACGCTGCGTGCAGGCAGGAAAGGCCCGCACAATCAAAGCAGAAGTCAACGCAAAACCATGGCAGTTAGTAAAGCGTGAAGCAAAACAAAAAAGCAAAGATATCTTGTTGGCCCGGGAGTTTTAAACGGGCCCCAAGGTCCCTCCTTGGGGGTGTCTCCGGCCAATGAGATATTGTTGTGGGCGGGTGTCCTGCCCACATCTCCTGTTCATGCATATCATTAGTGTAATGTCTGATTAAACACGCTTAAGGACCCAACTTTCCTATTGTGATCACAGTACATTTTACACAAATTTACCTTGCATAAAAATGACGAGAATCATTTATCCATCACATAGACATCAAACAGCTTGCTATTCCAATGATAGGAGTAGGAGATAGTAAAGATTCATATGTAATACATGTCTCGCATACAGAGAAACTTTACAGGCTACATGAAAATATACATAATACCTTAGTATATGTTTAAATCACCGTTGGGTGGATTAATTCATGTTTTTCAATCTATGGTTTGAGTCAACTCCTCATGTCTGCATTGGTGTGAGGTCTTTGTGTGATGTTCAAAGAGCCTTTGGAATGCGCGGGTCAAGAAAGGAGGTGCACGACGAGGTGTCCTGGATGGTGTCAGGGTTGACTTCGAGCCTTGGAAAAGCTTTTAGCAACTCTGTGTCCCGATAACGATTTGAATTTATGCCTGTCGGTAATAAATGAGTTCCTTCTTCGTGAGCTTCTACTCGCTGTTACGCTAGTAGAACAAAGAGGAAACACGTCATGTGACTCATCTTGTCTTTGTGCTGGTTTTGAGATAACGCAGATAAAGGGGGAGAGATGTTGTCTTTGGGCCAGTTGGGGCATCCTTAATTGGTTTTATGATCGGTTCAGGTTTCAGAGAGGGGGTCTCTGGAATGCTTTGTAGTATCGACTCACTGCTGGAATATAAATATTCCTACACTGGCCATCGGTCGAAGTAGGTCTATTCTGCTGGGCGAGGTATGGGTAGGGGGACTATACCCTCCCGAATGTAGACAATTCTTGACCTAAGCACAGAGATAATCATGATCCCACAGTGGGCACATGAACTATTCACAAACGCTGCCCTAGTGTACTCTAACCCCAGGCATGTGAAACAGCGATTGTGATCATCAGCAGGCAACAGGGAACGACCGCATCCAGAAAAGCAATGACGTCTGCTGGCAAACACACGCCCCCAGCTTCTGAGCAGGGCTGTGGCTAGATTAAGTATTGACTGGCCAAATGAACAGTAGGAGCGCGCCTCAGTAAAAAGCAGGCTTGATGAGCGCTTTCTGCCAGCCCGTTCTGCTCAGCCTCCACGGCGGAGCTTGCAGTTTTTCACGGATCTCCACACCGAGGTGTCGAGATCGTGGAAGCGGCCCATGTCAACTTCTGTCGTCCTGTACGCTTTACCCCCGATTGCTCTGCTTCCGGGAGTTCTAGAGAGGGTGCGCCGGGACGGGGTTCGTCTACTGCTAGTAGCCCCGTTTTGGCCGGCCCGAGCCTGGTTTTCAGACATAGTGTCTCTCCTTGACGGCTCTCCACTGGAGATTCCGCTCAGGAAGGACCTTCTCTCTCAGGCAGGCGGGGCCGTTCTGCACCCTCGCCCAGAGCTGTGGAAACTGAGGACTTGGCCTCTGAGGGGGCCCAGCTCATTAGTTCCGGTCTCTCAACCGAGGTTGTTGAGACCATTCTACACTCTAGAGCTCCCTCCATGAGTAAACTTTATGCTTTAAAATGGAGACTCTTCACCTTATGGTGTAGAGATCGCCTGTGGGACCCAGTTAACTGCCCTGTGAGTGCGGTGCTGGAGTTCCTGCAGGAGAGATTCTCCTCCGAGCTAGCTCCCTCCACTTTAAAGGTGTATGTGGCGGCCCTAGCAGCCTACTCTCCTTTGGGTGGGGTGTCTTTGGGGCGACACCCTCTGGTAACCCGTTTCCTCCGTGGGACATTGAGGTTAAGACCTGCAGTACGCACCAGGGTGCCGGCCTGGGACTTGGCTGTGGTCCTGCAAGGCCTTTCAGGGGCTCCTTTTGAGCCCCTGGACTTAGTTTCTGAGCGGTTCCTCACCCTCAAAACTATTTTTCTTCTGGCTATTTCCTCGTTGAAGAGAATAGGAGATCTGCAAGCCCTCTCTGTGGCACCCTCGTGCTTGGAATTTGCGCCCGGTATGGTGAAGGCCTTCCTTCGCCCGAGGCCGGGCTTTATTCCTAAGATTCCATCCAATCCCATGAGACCTATCGTGCTCCAGGCCTTTTATCCTCCTCCGTTTGTGACGTCAGACCAGGAAACACTTAATCTGCTTTGCCCGGTTCGGGCTCTTGATACATATGTTCTTAGAGCTGCCCTGTGGAGGAATTCCACAGTCCTGTTTGTGTGCTACGGGCCACCCTCGAGGGGGGGTCCGGTGTCAAAGCAGAGGATGAGCAAGTAGGTGGTCGAGGCCATCTCACTCGCTTATGTGGCGGTCGGGCAGCCTTCTTCTTTGGCTGTGGGGGCCCACTCTACCCGTGGGATGGCGGCCTCTCAGGCTCTCTTGGCAGGGGCCTCCCTGCAAGATGTATGATGTGGCAGGGTGGTCTTCGCCTCATAACTTTGTCAGGTTCTACGAACTAGACATAAATTCTACTCCTGGGGCTCGGGTGCTCGCTCCTTAGACAATTCAACAGGCGGGAACCCGGCTTGTATGGGGATGTGAGTATTCTCGTTCCCAGAGCGGTGACGCAGCTCGAGTTCTTTGAACGGGAATCTCCCGGTTACGTCTGTAACCTTAGTTCCCGGAATAGGAACGAGACGCTGCGTCACCCGACCATACTCCCCGCATGCTCTAGCGGCTTGTTTCAGGCCTTCTCAGAAGCTGGGGGAGTGTGTTTGCCGGCAGGCTTTATAGTTTCCGAGTTGATGATGTCACCCGCCTATGACGTTCCGTTTCTCCATTGAACTGATTACATATGTGCTTCACGACGCAATCACGCAGAGGCGTTCCCAGAGCGGTGGCGCAGCGTCTTGTTCCTATTCCGGGAACTAAGGTTACAGACGTAACCGGGACGTTTTGCTCTCTTAGACTGCAACAGTGAGCTCGCGGTCACGCCAATTGTGCTGTCTCGCCAACACCTGTCGTTTCCTTTGCTCTCTCTCTCTCTCTCTCTCTCTCTCTCTCTCTCTCTCTCTCTCTGTCTGAAGATGAGTCTGCCTTCATCAACACCGCTCGGCTCCGAAGTGAATGACAACCGTGCGTGGTTCATTGGTCCGTTCTCTATATCTCAAAGCTGATAGGGCTCATAGAAGTGATCCCAATTCGTTGGTGACGTCCAACTTATGTCGAATGCGACCGACTGAAAGGGAACTAGGTGTGTTCAGGCGTAATTTTGGCGCATTGCTATTTTGAGTAGCTGAAAACGACTGACCATTGACAAACACAAACCTGCTTTAAAGTCAATAGTGCTGTATTTTTGTGTTATTTAAAGGGCGCATTAGTAATATGTGCCTATAGGCGGAGAAGCGTTCAGTCTTTATGAAAATGTATCCATGTAAATAATGGATCAATCATGGCGTGAGCACAACTATCTTTTAAAGGGAATGGGAGATTTTTAAAACATGTTGTTTTTAGGTTTGTTATTGCAATAATGCATTTGTAAAAAAATAAAAAATAAAAAAATAGGCTACCTACAATATATTTAAAAATCACAATTCAGAATGTCTGATCAGTGGTAAAAAAAAATGTTGGTGAATATAATTTATTAAAGCTACACTGTGTGATATTTTCCCCCATCTAGCGGTTCATTTTCTGAGAGTGCAAGCATGATGGTGAACCAACATCACATAGTAACATTGATTCAATGCCATTACTATTGATTTTTGAATGAACTTTAAAGATTTTCTCAAAATTAAACAAGTGCAAACATGATGTTGATTCGATGCAGTTAACATTGACACATTAACATTGATTTAACATTATTTTGATGGAGGCTTGCTATCTGGGTAGTCTCCCCTAAGTGGGACAATAAAGGTAAAACAATTTTTTTTTGTTTTTTGAAATTGGGCATTGTGATACCATTTTAATGGCTATTTTTTCCAGCAATTTTAAAGGAACTGCTTGCAAATAATGTTAATAATTTAATAATTTCAATGAATCATAAAATGGCCGTTATATGTTAGTAGACTTAAAGAAATCATGTTAATTTAAAATATTTATATCACTGACAACAGTAGTCCAGCCAGGATTTAAAAGTTGTTACTGCAGCCCTCTACTGACGTTGATGTTGACATGTTGTGTTTTGGGCTGAAGCTCCACCCTCCACCTATCTACCAATCACAAAGTAGTGTTTAAGCGTCTGGGTTGCCAGCTCTGCTCTAGTTACCACAGCTGTAGTTACAAACGTTCTTGCTGGATCCTGCAGCCTATCTGGCAATCTCGAGTCAGGGGGGTGGGGGAGATTTGAAAGTGATTACAGTACCAGTTTTGGCCACAATCTTACATACACGTCCTTTAAAGTCCAGATTATTTAGTCAAATTCTTTATATATTTGGTATTAAAGATTAAGTTAATTTGCTTAAAAGTAAACAAACTTGAGGTTTGTATTCCAAAGCATGTTACAGTTTTTCTCCATTGGTTTGGCTCATTTCTTGAAACAGAAATTACATTCTCAAAACAACATGTATTGGCAATTGTTCACAACAGAATAGCATTTCTCATTAATTCCATTAAATTGTAAATGTCTTAGTACATGTCTCAATGTCTCAGACCCTCTTTGCATATAATTAAATACAGGTAGCCTACATTTAGCACCCTAATGAATACCATATATGGATCCCTTGGAACATTTGATACATTTATTACAGCAATTGACAGTCAGGTGAAACTAGAACTTGACTAATGAAGGAGGAGTTTCACACATTTCAGATGACCAATCAAACGGTATGTTTAGTTACCTGACAGGGTAGTGTAGCGTGGGTAGAGGGGTATAGAAGAGATGAGAGGGGAACGGTTGAGAGGGGAAGGGGTTGAGAGGGGTATCGAAGGGATGAGAGGGCTAGAGAGGGGAAGGGGTTGAGAGGGGTAGCGTGGGGAAGAGGGGAAGGGGTTGAGAGGGGTATAGAAGGAATGAGAGGGGAAGGGGTTGAGAGGGATAGAGAGGGTTATAGAAGGAATGAGAGGGGAAGGGGTTGAAGGGGTATAGAAGGAATGAGAGGGGAAGGGGTTGAGAGGGATAGAGAGGGTTATAGAAGGAATGAGAGGGGAAGGGGTTGAGAGGGGTATAGAAGGAATGAGAGGGGAAGGGGTTGAGAGGGGTATAGAAGGAATGAGAGGGGAAGGGGTTGAGAGGGGTATAGAAGGAATGAGAGGGGAAGGGGTTAAGAGGGGTATAGAAGGAATGAGAGGGGAAGGGGTTGAGAGGGGTATAGAAGGAATGAGAGGGAAAGGGGTGGAGAGAGGTAGAGAGGGGAAGGGGTTGAGAGGGGAAGGGTTAGATTGTATGGACCATGTTTGTGCACCACATGGTGTCAAAATTAGGTTTTGTTAAATTATTGTAAAATTTTGAAAGAAGTGTTTCACTTTGCAAAAGATCAAGGGTGTTCTACTAAATGTGTGGATGTGTGAATTGTGTGTAGTGTTTTGACAAAACACTACACACGTTGGGCATCTTTCTAACTGTATTGCTGAGATAAAGATTTGGATGTCCAATAATTTTCTGTCTCTAAACGTCTCAAAAACAGAAGTCATGCTCCTTGGATCTCCACATCAACTGCGAAAGGTTGGGTCTCCTACTCTGTCTGTTGTTGGCGTTTCACTGGAGCTTAAGTCCAAATTAGACAATTTGGGTTTCATATTTGACACCACACTGTCATTTGAGCCTTTTGTCCAGAATACAGTTAAGGCATCATTTTATCACCTCAGAAATATAGCCCGGCTACGTTCTATGTTATCCTTTTCGGTAGCTGAAAAGTTGATTAACTCTTGTCTTTTCGCGCATTGACTTCTGCAATGGTCTTCTAGCTGGGGTATCTAAATCATCACTGGATAAATTGCAATGTCTTCAAAATTCAGCTGCTAGAGTACTTTCTGGGGTCATGGCCAGGGACCATATAACTCCGGTCTTGGAGTCCCTGCACTGGCTACCTGTTAATACCGTATTGATTTTAAAATCCTTACGCTGGCCTATAAATCTCTACACAATCTGGCACCTGAGTATTTAACTGATTTATTAATCCCCTACACACCACGTCGCAATCTGCGCTCCTCTCAAAGTGGTCTTTTGGTTGTTCCGAAGACACGGCTTCATACGTGGGGTGACCGAGCATTTTCTGTCTATGCTTCTAAGCTCTGCAATTTAAATCTCTTCTTAAAACATTTTATTTTAGGATTCCTTTTACATGAACTTGATGTTATGCGTTTATTTTCTTGTACTTACATTGTGTTTGTTCATTTGCTGTTATGCTTGTCTGTAAAGTGCTTTGAGAAAGCTGCTTTTATAGGTGCTATACAAAATAAATATATTTTATATATTATTATTATTATTTATTTTTTTTTGGTCAAATTGTGCTACTTATTTTGACGAATATAACATACAATAAGAAAAAGGGTCAAAGGAAAAGGGTCAAGGATCTGCAAATAGTGCCTGCCATGTAAATCTCTTATACCGTGGGTTCCCTTCTCGAGGGAACGAGACACTGCGTCGTGAAATGACTCTTTTTGGGGAACGCCCACAGCGTGACGCATCTGAAGCATGAATGAAACTAAGACCGATCCTGATTGGTGCTACGTCATGACGTAGTAAGTGACGGCATACCCGGAAGTATAAAGGGACGCCGCATCACAATAGCGCTAGCCTTTCGCTCTTCAGCAAATGCTCTGTGTGTGTGTGTGTGTATGAGATGAGAGACTGTGTTTGATTTAAATCTTTTGAATGAGAATGACGAGTGAACAGTTCAGGAAGTGTGTGTACCCCTGCCCTCGTTATCTCACGGTTGGGGAAACGCACTCTGTGTGTGTGATCTGTTTGGGTGCGCAGCATGCTCGGTCAGCTCTCGAGGGAGCTGACTGCGAGCATTGTGAAGCACTCCCCATCAGAGTGCTGCGCTCCCTCCTGGCCGTGTTTGACGAGGCCGGTCAGGCTCGCGCTCCCCGCGGTTCGGCGGCTTAGATCGTGGGGATCGCAATGGGAACTGGCTGGTGAGATTGGGACTGCTGAGGCACTTTCCCAATCATCATCAGACAGTTCTGATGCCCTTCCTCCCCGTGCAGAAGCCTGCGATGCGGCTTCTTCTGCACGAGGAGAGGGTCCGATGCTTGAGCTGTCTGCATCTGAGGAGATAGATGTGATCAGCATCGAGGCGGGCGACGTTGAGGCTCACTCGTCACCTCACGTGCCCGCTTATGGGGAGCTCGTTGAGGTTGTGACTCGTGCGGTGGCCAGATTAAACATAAGATGGCCATCAGAAAAGCAGGAAGCGACAGTAGTTAAAAGTAAGCTTGGTGAACGCTTTCTGCAGCACAGAGCACAACCGCAACACCGGGGTTTGCCATTTTTTCCAGACTTGCACAGCGAGTTGGGTAAGTCGTGGAACTGACCACACTCCTCTCGCCTCTCTAATCCAACAGTTTTGGATTATAGTAATATCATGGGGGCGGGAGAGAATGGCTATGGGAGGATGGCATCTTCCCTAAAAACCCCGGTGCTGCCCACCAAGCCGTGTAGAGATACATCGGTGATGGTGGGCAGGGCATATATGGCGGCAGGTCGGGCTGGTGCATGTCTGCATACCATGGCATTGTTGCAGGCATACCAGGCCGACCTGTTAAAAGACTTGGATGAGGGCGAGGGACCCACACCTGAGGATGTGGCTGAGCTCCCCAGAGCGACAGATTTGTCTCTCTGGGTCACCAAGGAGACGGCCCGCGCTGTGGGCCGCTCCATGTCAGCTATGGTGGCTACGGAGAGGCATTTATGGCTGAATCTGTCGGGCATCAGGGAGAAGGATAAGGTTTTCCTCCTTGATGCTCCTCTTTCGCCTTCTGGCCTGTTCGGCGACGCTGTCAGTACGGTTGTCGACAGGTATCAGGAGGCAAAGAGGCAATCTGTGGCGTTCCAGCAGTTTATCCCTCGCCGCTCCAAGTCTAAAGGGGCTGGTCCTAAAACCGACCAGCTCCAGCCGTCATCAAGCTCCGCGTACCGGCAGGTACAAAAGGAGAGCGTCGCCTCTAGAGCCCCTCCCCAAGGAGCTTGGCAACAGAGGCGGCGTTCTCGCCCGAAGCCGGCTCAGCAGAAGGGCGACCTAAGGGCCGTCCTTCAGGCTAAGAAGGCTTCGGGAAAGAGGTCCTAGCCGTGGTAGGACCTCTGAGGGGTGTCCCCTCCGGGGAGAAGCGGCTGAGGCCGTTTTCTCTGCGGAGCCCTCTGGAAATCGATGTGGTAATCCCGCCGTCAATGAGGCTTCGGGCCACATCGGTTTCCAGCATACGCCCGCTACCTCGTCCGCCCCGAGCGGTTTCAGGCAGGTAGCGATGGCGTTCGCACACCGAAAATCGTCCACGACCTCTCCCTGCCGGGCAGCCACTTCAGGGGATCGAGAACGGTATTCAAAGAACACCCGAGGTCAGCCTTGAGAGGCTGATTCCCTTGGTAGATTTTTTTCAGGCGTGGCTACGCCAGTCGAATGTGTCGCCATGGGTCCTGCGCACTGTAGAAAAGGGGTACAGACTGCAGTTTGGCCACAGCTCACCAAGATTCAGTGGGGTGGTCTGGACTGCAGTGGTCCCAGAGCAGGCTCGGGTTATGGAACAGGAAGTACACTCCCTGCTGATAAAGGAGGCCATAGAATGTGTTCCTCCACCAGAAAGGGAGTCGGGGTTCTACAGCCGGTACTTTATAGTTCCCAAAAAGGACGGGGGTCTGCGTTAGATTTTAGATTTGAGGTATTTGAACCGGTCTCTGAGGAGGTTCAGGTTCAAGATGCTAACAATACCTGTTATCGTGAATCAGATTCGGTCCGAGGACTGGTTTGTCACGATAGATCTGAAAGACGCATACTTCCACATTTCCATCAGTCCTTCTCACAGGAAGTTCCTGAGGTTCGCTTTCGGGGGCGAAGCATTGCAATATCGGGTTCTTCCATTCGGCCTAGCTCTCTCCCCTCGCACGTTCACCAAGTGCATGGATGCAGTTCTGGCTCCACTGAGACTCCAGGGCATCCGCGTACAGAACTATATCGACGACTGGCTCATTTTGGCCCAGTCTCGAGAGATGGCAGTTCGGCATCGAGATGTCGTCCTTGGCCATATTCAGAGCTTGGGGTTGAGACTCAACACGAAGAAGAGCGTGTTGACGCCCTCCCAGAGGACCACATTCCAGCGGGTGGTATGGGACTCGACGACGATGCGGGCACATATGTCTGCCGCGCGCATCGAGTCCATACGGGCGATGGTCTCCAGCATAAAGCTAGGCCGCAACATCACTGTAAAGCAGTTTCAAAGACTGCTGGGGCTCACGGCAGCGGCGTCCAACGTAATACCTTTTGGCCTGCTGTACATGAGGCCCCTGCAATGGTGGCTGAAAGCCAAGGGGTTTTCTCCGAAGGGGAATCCATTCCGCATGATCAGGGTTACGCGCAGATGCCTTCGTTCCCTATCAATATGGAAGAAACCTTGGTTTCTGTCCCAAGGGCCGTTGTTGGGAGCGTCATGTCACCGGAAATCCGTTTCGACAGACGCCTCCCTCACTGGTTGGGGCGCGGTCATGGACGGCCGCTTTGCCCAGGGTCTGTGGCAGGACCATCATCTTTCATGGCATATAAAATGCCTGGACATGTTGGCTGTGTTCAGGGCTCTGAGGAGCTTCCTGACAGATCTCGGGGGTTATCACGTTCTGGTGCGCTCCGACAATATGTCAGTGGTCGCGTACCTGAACCATCAGGGGGGTCTGAGGTCTCGCCCTCTGTGCAGATTGGCGCATCAGATCCTTCTATGGTCCCAGGGGAAACTATCGTCTATCAGAGCGATGTATATTCCCGGGGACCGGAATCAGGGAGCGGACATCCTGTCGAGGCAGGGGCTGAGGCCCGGGGAATGGAGACTTCACCCAGAGGTGGTGAGGTCTATATGCGAGAGGTTCGGCCCAGTGAAAGTGGATCTGTTCCCGTCTCGAGAGACGTCCCACTGCCCACTGTGGTTTTCCCTCACAATATTTCACCCCCAGCCAGAGCTGTGGAAGCTTTGGGTCTGGCCCCTGAGGGGGCTCAGTACTTAGAGGCTGGCCTGTCGGCAGGTGTAGTGGAGACCATACTCAGTTCCAGGGCTCCTTCCACGAGAAGGTTGTACGGCTTGAAGTGGAATGTATTTTCCACTTGGTGCAGGGAGCGTGAGGTGGACCCAGTTAACTGCCCAGTGCCTTCAGTGCTGGAGTTCCTCCAAGATGGCTTCACTGCGGGGCTAACCCCGTCCACACTTAAGGTGTACGTGGCTGCCATTACGGCTTTCCACGCTCCTGTAAGTGATGGGCCTCTGGGGAGGCACCCTTTGGTCGTACCTTTCCTCCGTGGTACCTGGAGGATGAGGCCTGCAACTCGCCCCAGAGTTCCAACCTGGGATCTGGCGGTGGTACTTGAAGGGCTGGCTGAGGCCCCCTTTGAACCACTTGAGTCGGCGACAGATCGAGCTGTCTTTTAAGGTGGCGCTGCTCCTGGCAATCATCTCGCTTAAGAGGGTGGGGGACCTCCAGGCCTTGGCTATAACGCCGACTTGCCTGGAGTTTGCCCCCGGTGGGGTTAAGGCCATCTTGCACCCTAGGGCGGGCTATGTGCCTAAGGTGCCATCTAGTGTGGCACGGCCTACGGTGCTGCAGGCATTTCATCCTCCACCTCATGTGTCGGCTGAAGAGGGGAGACTTCATCTGCTCTGCCCGGTCAGAGCACTGCAAATTTATCTGTGGAAGTCTTCGCAGTGGAGAAGGTCGGACCAACTGTTAGTGTGTTTCGGGTCTCCTAGGAGGGGTCTGCCCGCGACCAAGCAGACGGTCAGTAATTGGATCGTCCAGGCTATTGCCTTGGCCTATCAGGTGCGCGGCTTGCCTTCACCTTAGGCCTTGAGGGCGCATTCCACAAGGGGCATGGCCTCTTCTCAGGCCCTTCAAATGGGGGTCCCGCTTCAGGAGATCTGTGAGGCAGCCGGTTGGGCTACCCCACACACTTTCATTAGGTTTTATAGTCTGCACCTTCCTGCGACGCCAGGCGCTAGGGTGCTCTCGTCGTAAGTGTGCCTGGGTTCCAGCTTCACACTAGGGCAGGCATGGATCGTTGTGGCATAGTGGGTATTCGTTCCCCAAAAAGAGTCGTTTCACGACGCAGTGTCTCGTTCCCTCTCAGGGAACAAAGGTTATAGACATAACCCGATACGTTTTACTGTAACCTATTCAACCTATCAGTAAGCCTATTCATTTATGATTTCCCCCCTCCCCTTTCTGTCAAATACCCCATGCAGTACCTTTGCATAGGGTACATGTACCCAAGGTTTAGAACCACTGGAGTAGTATATTGAACTTGCATATATTTTTCATAGTTTTTTGTTTGTATGTTTATATTACAGTATATTATACTGTATACCTTTTCTTTTTACTCTGATGTATGGAAGTTACTGTGTGTGAATACAAATGGTGGACCCACTTTATATTAGGTGGCCTTAACTACTATGTACTAACATTGTAATTAATCATTTGATACAATGCACTTACTGTGTACCTACATGTTTTTACATTGTACTTACATTATATAAAATACCTGCATGTAATTACATCTGTAATTAATTTCTGTAGTTACATTTGTAATTACACAGTTGGCACTTCCCTTACACCTAACCCTACCCTTAAACTGCCCCATATCACCACACCTGTCTCTAACTCTACCCGTATCCCACCTCAATATCAGCAAAGGTGTTTTGCAATAAAATATGGGCACAGTAAGTACATTGTACTTATTTTTTGATGTAAGTACATAGTAGTTAAGGCCACCTAATATAAAGTGGGGCCCAAATGGATATAATTTCCTTGGCAGTATGAGTGCAATGTGTGATGTCAAACATTGGAGGCTACTCTTACCCTACAATCCTATTTCTTTTTTTTCCACTTGTATACACAATTGTATTCTGTTAAAACAGTCCAGTAACCATTGTCAATGAATGACTGGGCTAAGACTGAAAGGTGGACATGAGGTATATTTCAATGGTCCTCTGTCATACAGGTCCTTCTCAAAAAATTAGCATATTGTGATAAATGTCATTATTTTCTATAATGTAATGATACAAAATAAACTGTCATATATTTTAGATTCATTACACACCAACTGAAATATTTCAGGTCTTTTATTGTTTTAATACTGATGATTTTGGCATACAGCTCATGAAAACCCAAAATCTAAAAAAATTAGCATATCATGAAAAAGTTCTCTAAACGTGCTATTACCCTAATCATCTGAATCAACTAATTAACTCTAAACACCTGCAAAAGATACCTGAGGCTTTTAAAAACTCCCAGCCTGGTTCATTACTCAAAACCGCAATCATGGGTAAGACTGCCGACCTGACTGCTGTCCAGAAGGCCATCATTGACACCCTCAAGCGAGCGGGTAAGACACAGAGAGAAATTTCTGAACAAATAGGCTGTTCCCAGAGTGCTGTATCAAGGCACCTCAGTGGGAAGTCTGTGGGCAGGAAAAAGTGTGGCAAAAAACGCTGCACAACGAGAAGAGGTGACCGGACCCTGAGGAAGATTGTGGAGAAGGACCGATTCCAGACCTTGGGGGACTTGCGGAAGCAGTGGACTGAGTCTGGAGTAGAAACATCCAGAGCCACCGTGCACAGGCGTGTGCAGGAAATGGGCAACAGGTGCCGCATTCCCCAGGTCAAGACACTTTTGGGCTACAGAGAAGCAGCACTGGACTGTTGCTCAGTGGTCCAAAGTACTTCGGATGAAAGCAAATTTTGCATGTCATTCGGATATCAAGGTGCCAGAGTCTGGAGGAAGACTGGGGAGAAGGAAATGCCATAATGCCTGAAGTCCAGTGTCAAGTACCCACAGTCAGTGATGGTCTGGGGTGCCATGTCAGCTGCTGGTGTTGGTCCACTGTGTTTTATCAAGAGCAGGGTCAATGCAGCTCACTATCAGGAGATTTTGGAGCACTTCATTCTTCCATCTGCTGAAAAGCTTTATGGAGACGAAGATTTCGTTTTTCAGCACGACCTGGCACCTGCTCACAGTGCCAAAACCATTGGTAAATGGTTTACTGACCATAGTATTGTTGTGCTCAATTGGCCTGCCAACTCTCCTGACATGAACCCCATAGAGAATCTGTGGGATATTGTGAAGAGAAAGTTGAGAGACGCAAGACCCAACACTCTGGATGAGATTAAGGCCGCTATTGAAGCATCCTGGGCCTCCATAACACCTCAGCAGTGCCACAGGCTGATCGCCTCCATGCCACGCCGCATCGAAGCAGTCATTTCTGCAAAAGGATTCCCGACCAAGTATTGAGTGCATAACTGAACATAATTATTTGAAGGTTGACTTTTTTTGTATTAAAAACACTTTTCTTTTATTGGTTGGATGAAATATGCTAATTTTCTGAGATATAAATACATTTCTGGATTTAATGAGCTGTATGCCAAAATCATCAGCATTAAAACAATAAAAGACCTGAAATATTTCAGTTGGTGTGCAATTAATCTAAAATATCTGAAAGTTTAATTTATCATTACATTATGGAAAATAATTAACTTTATCACAATATGCTAATTTTTTGAGAAGGACCTGTAATGACAAAATATCTAAACATTTTGACTTGCAGTGCTTACACAATGCCAAACGGATAAACCATTTTGGGGGCACGGACTGTTTAAATGAGAAGGAAATTTAGTTTTGACATATGAGTGAACTGTTTTGGGAGAGGTATGAGATTTTGCAGGTGAACCATGGTGTTGTGCAGAATCATCCATGTTATTTTTGGCAAAAGCAAAAAGTGTTGAGAACGTCTGGTCTGTTTCAAGAAATGAGCCAAAGCAATTGAGAAGGATATTTGCCATTTTGGTGGCACTGACTATTTATATGGGAAAGGAATTTAGTTCTGAAGCATGGTTGAACAGATTTTAGCTTTTTGTTGTGCTGAACTGTAAGACAGTTTTTCCAAATGATTTTACAATTTTGAGAATGTAATTTCTGTTTCAAGAAATTAGCTAAACCAATGGAGAAAAACTGTAATTACAGCCATTTACAGTTTTTTAGATTTCGTAAGCACGATTTTCAAAACAGGGCCCGTGTTTTCAAAACACTACAGACAATAAGTACAACCAAACACCAAATTAGCAAAACAATACAGATCCTTTGCATAATTAAACACTCTTGTTAAAACTATACACTTCTGTTTAAAAACCACACTTTGTTACCATATATAAAAAACGTTTTACATTTCTATACTCTCTTTGCATGAGTTACTCTGCTGTGATAAACCTAAAACACTTTTAGCACTTCTACTTCCCAATGATTAGAGTAGGCTACCATCAATGTACAAATATAATGTAAATCCCCCAAACACTACACAAGACCAATGTTGGAGACTGAAGAAACTTATTTATTTCAACATGCCCAAAATGTTGACATGGGTATTCATAATACTGTAACAAAATATCACTTTACATATTGTACTGTAAGCTTACTATAAAAACAACAACAACAAAAAAATCTGGCCATCTGGCCAGAGATTGTCATCAACAGCGCAGGTAATGTAATCATTAGCAAGACAGCTTGGAAAGAAACATCTTGAATGACGAATCCATCCTTGCATGACGAATCCATCCTTGCATTTCTGCTACCTCCATCTGCTCACAGACCGCTTCGTTCTCCTCCTTGTCGTCTTACTCTTTCTCTGACTCTTTCCATTCTGCTTGAAGACTGATGAACTGACCTGCTGCTTTTATAGTGCTTATACACCTGATTGGTGTGTCTACAATTAAGCAAAGAAGTGTTTGCACAGCTAATGACTGTGTTGAACCAATTGGTTGGACGGTAATTTGACAGTCAGTGCTTTGGTATTGCAAGGTAGTGACTTCAAGATAGATTTTTGTATGTAATGTATGTTAAGTGTGTTTAGTGTTTTGCAAATCACTGTGTATAGAGTTTTGCAACAAGTGTGAGGTTGACAATGTGCTTATAGTTGTGCAAATATGGCCTGATGTTTTGCTTCTTGAGTGTAAGGTTTTTCTAATAGTGTACTACTTTTAATTTTAGTGTGTAAGCGATCCAAAAAAACTGTAAGTTAAGACTTTCATACTTTCATATACAAAAAAAGGGAAAATAAGTTATTTACAAAACCACACAAGCCAGCATTGGGTAAACCTCAGTTTATTCTTTAATTTACATCAGCTTTGAGACACATTACCACTTTTTCATAGAAGTAATTTCCTAAATTTTAGAATGAACAAATGTAAAGGTTAACAATATTCAATATTTTTCTTTTTTAGTGCAATCAGAATATGAATATGAGTATGAGAATGAGCCCAAAAACTGCACTGCATCTGAATCCATCATTGGAGGCACAGTGGAGTATTCAAATGGCGGTGTAGTGGGTAGTCTTCTGATTTATCACTGCAGCGATGGATTTGAACCTTATCCAATCAGCCAAAAAGTCTGCAGCTCTGATGGAGAATGGGAGCCTAGAGTATCCAGGGTCAAATGTGAAGGTACACTTTAAAGAGCAAACATAATCATTTACTGTATCCCATACAAGTAAAGTATTGGATACCAATACAGGCTTCATTGAAGGTCCCATGGCATGAAATTTTTATTTTATGAGGTTTTTCAACATTAATATGAGTTCCCCTAGCCTGAATGTTGTCCCCAAGTCGCTAGAAATTTTGATAAGTATAAAATGAGTTCAGGCTGTCTTTCTCTGCCTTTGAGAAAATGAGAGCTCAGACGAGCTGATCTGGAATTCTCCTGTTATGAGGTCATACCAGGAAAGGTTACCGCCCCATCCTCTGCTTTGCCCGCCCCATCAGTGGATGTCAGCAGCACAGGCTTTACCATACGGATTCAACAGCACAGCCACAAAGAGTGAGTAACAGTGTTCATTAATGCTTGATCTGGGATCAGTGAGTTCTGATGTGTAGCTAATCATTCAAGTTCACACATACTTTCTTTCTAAATCGTTTAAAACTGTCAGTCCTGCAGCTGGGCGTCTTGATGCATCAGTGAATCAAGCCAGTAACTAAAACCAGAGCCGGATTAACGCAAAAGCAAACTAGGCTCGTGCCTAGGGCCAGATTGGCGGGATGGGGCCCAGACAGAGGGACAAAAAATTAAATTAAAAATTATAAATAAATTTAAAAAGTACAAATGTCCTATCTACAATTTATTTCATTTCAAAATGTCACTATTTTCAATAAAAATAGTGACGATGTTTATTTAAACCATAGACTGTTATATTACGTCATGACTGTATTTAAATAGAGGCGCCAGCCAGTTAAGTCCGAGGAGACGTCAGCGTCAGTCAGACGTCAGAGCGGGACAACAAATATAGCAGGCAGGTGTGATTTGAGTAGTAGGCTGACATTCAAGATGCTTCGGGTGAACCAACATTTAACCAAGGAACATTTCTTTAGAAAAAAGCTAAATGGAGAAACCCAGTCAAGAAAATGGTTAGTGTACTCACCGTCTACTGGCACTGTATTCTGTTACTGCTGCAAGTTGTTCAGTATAAGAAACAATCAATTTGTCACTGGATTTAATGACTGGAAAAACTGTGCTAATCGCTTGCATGAACATGAGAATAGTATGGATCGTCGTACTGCTGTGCTGAGTCTATCAATGCCGATTCAAACATAATACAGCAACAGGAGTCTGAGAGAGCATACTGGCTCAACATTTTGAAATGTATAGTGGCAATTATTCAGTTTCTTTCTTCATGAGGCCTGCCTTTCCGTGGGGAAGATGAGTTAGTAGGATCACCCCACAATGGGAACTTTTTGGGCTGCTTGGAGTTAATTAGTCGCTTTGATCCACTTCTGTCAGAGCATCTAGCCAGATATGGAAACAAGGGCAGGGGACATACCAGTTACCTGTCCTCTACAGTTTGTGATGAGTTTATTCAGCTGATGGCTGAGAAAGTTCTGCGTGCCATAGTAAAAGAAGTTTAGAAGTTTAAGAAGATGGCAAGTATTTCTCCATCATTGTGGACTCAATACCTGATGTCACACATGTTGATCAGCTTGCTTTGATAATTCGCTATGTCCTGAAGGAAAGTGGTGAGCCTGTCGAGAGATTTTTGGAGTTCATACTACTGCTTGGCCATACTGCAGAACACATGGAGGAAACACTCAAATCTGAGTTAAAAGAACTGGACATTGATTTGATGGACTGTCGTGGGCAGAGCTACGACAATGCTAGTAACATGGCAGGGAAATATTCTGGACTCCAAGCTAGAACAAAAAATAAAAATCCTAATGCTGACTTCATACTATGTTCTGCACTTTCTCTTAATTTAGTTGGTGCATGTGCAGCAGAATGTTGCCTAGAAGCAGTTTCATTTTTTGGCTTCATTCAAAATCTCTACAACTTCTTCTCAGCTTCAACTCGGCAGTGGGAGATTTTAACAGCCCATCTCACAAAATGTGAGCGAATTCTGACACTGAAGAGCCTTTCCGGCACAAGGTGGTCTGCAAGAGCTGATGCAACAAAAGCTCTGAGATTTGGCTACAAAGCTATACAGGATGCTTTGAACGAAATCAAAGTTGACCATGGAACCCCCAGAGCTGCTCAATATGAGGCAAGTCAATTAATAACAGTGATGGAAACCCTTGAAACTGCAGTTATGACAGTACTGTGGGATGAACTGAGGAGAAGAATCAATTTAACCAGCAAAGCATTGCAACAGGTACAAATTGATGTATGTACTGTTCCTATTCTGTACAGTTCACTCATAGAATACATAGGACAGGCCAGAAATTATTTCGATGTCTATGAAGCAGAGGGCAAGACTCTCACAGCAACAGAGGGATACAAAGCAGCATTGACACACATTATGTCATCTGTGAATGCTTGTCACAAGAATTGAAACAACGCAAAAACGCATACAAAAATGTGGAGGAGAAATTTGGTTTCCTTACTAAACGAAATCAATGAACATTGAACAAATCCATGCGGCCACAGAAAAGCTGAAGAAAATATACCCCCAGTATCTTGAGGAGGACTTTTTGGAGTTTTGCCAGTTCATCTCAATGGTAAAAGATGAAGAATCAGTTATGGCCATGTACAAGAAGTTCCTAGAGCTACACAGTAAAATCCCAAGTGTTAAATCAACACTGCTCAGAGTGTATTTGGTCCCACTCCACAGAGAGTTAAAATAACACTGAAGTGGTGTTAAAGTTAATGAGATAATATGAGATTAATTAAATAATGATTGAACCATTAGTGATGAACACCTGATGATAACGAGCAGAATCACTGAAGGACAGAGAAACACAAGATCTACAACTGACTTCAGCCACAGCCTTAGATGAAATCAACTGAAGATAAAAGAAGACATTATATCTCTGAAGATCTCAGCAGAGTAGGATTAAACAACTCCACAATTACTTTTGTCATACTGTACTTCTACATATGTTTTTATTGAGGTTTAGATACTGATGTTTTATGGAAATTATTTGGTCACCATTATGGCGATTAGTGTTTCATTTAGTTGAGCAGTTTGACTTTAAACTAACATTTCAATCTTTGTAACAGTGTTTTGCCAAAACACATTTTTTTTGCAAAGAAATGTGGTCTTGTGACATGCATCATACAGTTTGTTGTCAAGTTTTAAAGATCAAGCTCACCAATCTTATACTGAACAAAAGCAGTTATTTGTTTTTAAGTAAATTGATCATCAATGTGAAAATCTTGGCACAAATTAAACAGAATTTAGAGTTCTTATTTTTTTGGGGGAGGGGGGGGGGTATTTGGACACACAGACATCAAGAATCAGCATATGAATCTCAACAATGGTGACATGTTTTTGTGCCACAATGCATTCTGGGAGCCGACAAATTATAAAACTCATGGCTACCAGCATGCATTGCAGCATGAACCATGTCACCATTGTTGAGAATCATATGCTGATTCTTGATGTCTTGCTAAAATAATTGGTTCTGTAACTTTAAAAAAATAAAAAAATAAATCTAAATTCAAACTCTGACCCGTGGCAAATATATATATATACACTCACACATTTGGTCACTGATGAGATAAAATCATTCCATTTCATTATGAAAACTATATGAACTGATTTGCTTCTGGATTCCATTGTAACTAAGTAAGTGTAGAAAACACTGTTAGCAACACTGCTCTGGAAAAAGCCAAGTCAAACTGCCCAACTAAAGGAAACACTGATCAGCATAATGGTGACCAAACATTTTCCATAAAACATCAACATCTAAACCTGTTAATTCTCAATAAGAGCTTATGTAGACGAACAGTATGACAGGAATAACTGAAGTTGTTTAATCCTCTGCTGAGATCTTCAGAGATTGAATGTCTTCTTTTATCTTCAGTTGATTTCATCTAAGGCTATGGCTGAAGTCAGTTGTAGATCTTGTGTTTCTCTTTCCTTCAGTGATAATGCTCGTTATCATCAGGTGTTCATCACTAATGGTTCAATCACCCCTTAATTCATCTCTTAATTATCTCATTAACTTAAACACGGCTTCAGTGTTATTTTAACTCTCTGTGGAGTGGGACCAAATACACTCTGAGCAGTGTTGATTTAACACTGGGAATTTTGCTGTGTAGGCTTGAGGGATGCTTTCCCTAATGTGGACATTTGCCTTCGCATGTATCTGACATTACTGATTTTAAACTGTTCAGGAGAAAGATAATTTTCTTTGTTGAAACGAGTAAAAACATACTGGAGGGCAACAGTAACAGAAAAAAAACCGAATGCCTTTGCCCTGTTGGCAATTGAAAAGGATTTACAACTGCCCTGCATTTTGAAGACATCATCGAGGATTTCACCTCATCAAAACTCAGGAGAAAGCACCTGTAAATGTAAGTTTTCCATTTAAACATATACATCTAAATAAGTAAAGTGAATATTAAAAACAAATGTAAATGTAAATATAAATTAAATGTATAATATAGGGCTATACTTTCTACTATAATGAAATTCAAAATGAGAAACAAACCAAGTATATTCAAATCTCAAACAGCTGTCTTATGTATACATTTTATTATTTCTCCCCAAGATTGTGATGATGCCGTTCCTGTTTCTGCTGTGATGCTGGAAGGCTGAAGAGTATGCCTGAGTGGAGCATGCTAAATGGTTTCTTTAGTATTTTATTTCTTTTTATTTAAATTTTTTTTTTTTTTCAAATAAAAAATGTTTTGAGGGAATCTAGTGTTTATCACATAATTCTTGAAATGTAAGAAGTATTCCATCCATATTCAAGTCTTTAATAGTCCGAATACCTTTAGTTCCCTTACGAGGGAACTTTACACTACGTCCACTAGGGACAGCTTTGGGAACGCCCCCAGCATGATAGCGTCTGATGCACGTATGCCAACTCAGCCAATGGCAAACGTGAACGTCACAGGCAGGTGACGTCACGACCAGGAAAGGATAAATACACCTCCGGTCCGATCAGACCTCAGCTTTTCTGCCTCAGCAAAGCACTCTGTGTAAAACTGTCTTGTGTATTTATTGTTGTCTGTCCGATATTATCAGCTTCAATATAAAAACAGTCATGGTGAACACATCATCTTTCAAACAGTGTGCTCCCCGTGTCCCCGTTTTCTTACGGGGCGAGATACACATGATTTGTGTGTGATGATTTGGGAGTGGAGCATGCTCTGTCAGCCTTTGAGGGGGCTGACTGCGAGCATTGTGAGAGGCTGCCGCTTCGCACGCTCCGCTCCCGCCTGTCACTCTTCGAGAAGGGTGATCAGGCTCGCGTTCCCTCTGGTCCTGGACCCGCTGCTGCCGAGGCACAGCGGAGAAGGACATCATGGGGATCGCAGATGGATCTCACGGAGGGGTTTGAGACGGGCGCGAGAGCTCTATCTCTGCCTTCACCTGCGATATCTGTCGCTGAAATCCCGGTGTCGGAAGCCCGCGCTGCGGCTTCTTCCACACGGGATGAGAGCCCGTTGTCTCAGCTAGGGGTTGAACGACTTCCATTTTTTTAAAGTCGACATTTATGTGATGAAAGTCGAGTCGACGTCGACTAGTCGCTGATGACGTCATTAATGAACAAATAAGCCTGAGCCTCGAGCTGAGACTCGAACTCGGATCTTCTTGTGCACAAGACAGCTTATGGCAGTGGTTTTCAAACCCTGGGTCGCGACCCTCGGGTGGGTCGCGAGACTTAAAAAATGGGTCGCCAGGACAATTAAGAAAAATGGAGTTAGCTTACATTAAAATTTTTAAAATATATATTTTTTCATAAAACCATTATATATGCCTATATAAAAGTAATAAATACATGAAATATATATTGACTTAAATAATTAACAGATTAACAAAACAAACAAAAAAAAAGGAAAAGAAATGTGTGACTGTTGCTGCTGACTGGTTCATTATCGTGAGGCGCGACGCTCCTCCAAACAAGTTCACGGAACGGAAACCCAGAAGACAGAGAGCAAATCTTGTTTTCTTTAGGCTATTTTATAGCACAATGTAAGTAAACACTTTTGCTATTTTAAATAATGTCCTTCTCTTATGTATGACTAGGCTATTACAGATTTTATTTGTTTCCTCTGCTCTTTTGCACTGGCGCCTCGATCACGCGCACACAACATGCAAACTGTGATGGCATTGCAAACTTGACATCGCAGCCAGTTCATTATCAAAATTAAAAATAGCCAACCTCATATATAAAAAGTTACACAGCTCAGTTTAAATAGCCAGTAGTAGCCAACACTTCGTGCCATTCAGCATGAGCACTGCTCCTGAGGTGTTTCCAAGTAGAGACCCGCTCGCAAAATGCATGTTTTGTCCCGCTCCTGGCCGCATACAGGTATAAATAGTTTTTTTTCTGCGTGGTTTGCCGTGGCAGAATACGCGCAAAGTGCGCTCATAATTCCAAAAAAGCTATCATCTAAAGTTCAACGCGATCTCACAAAGCTCTGTTATCAATAAAAATGACTGCACAATGAATCTTTTTTTATATTGTCCAAACTTTCTTTGTTATAATCAAAGGATTTGTCAGCATACAGAATTCAGCACTGCACAAAAACTGTTTTGAGCGGTGAGGGGATTTTTCTCAAATGAATCTGTTTGGCCATTGCGTTCTAGAAATAAACATTTGTTGTATCGGCTTTGTTTAACCAATATATTGGTTACATTGCACAACGCGGCAAAAACGTGTTATACTCTCCCTCCACCTGTAATTTGTTTTTATTTTATTTTATAACATTTTATTTGTTTCTAGATGTTTTCTTTTTAGATTTTTTTTAATTTTGCTGTAGGCCTAGTCATGCAAATAGTTTTATTCTCCCGAAATCCGCACACACACGAGTACCGCCCGCACTCAGCCATCAAATTTAGTCCCGCGCCGCACTCTATATGCGTTGGGTTCCGCGAGTCCCGCGCCGCTCACTATATGCGTTGGGTTCCGCGAGTCCCGCGCCGCACACTATATGCGTTGGGTTCCGCGAGTCCCGCGCCGCACTCTATATGCGTTGGGTTCCGCGAGTCCCGCGCCGCACACTATATGCGTTGGGTTCCGCGAGTCCCGCGCCGCACTCTATATGCGTTGGGTTCCGCGAGTCCCGCGCCGCACACTATATGCGTTGGGTTCCGAGAGTCCCGCGCCGCACACTATATGCGTTGGGTTCCGCGAGTCCCGCGCCGCACTCTATATGCGTTGGGTTCCGCGAGTCCCGCGCCGCACTCTATATGCGTTGGGTTCCGCGAGTCCCGCGCCGCACACTATATGCGTTGGGTTCCGAGAGTCCCGTGCCGCACTCTATATGCGTTGGGTTCCGCGAGTCCCGCGCCGCACACTATATGCGTTGGGTTCCGAGAGTCCCGCGCCGCACACTATATGCGTTGGGTTCCGCGAGTCCCGCGCCGCACACTATATGCGTTGGGTTCCGCGAGTCCCGCGGGAGTGCACTTCTCAAGCACATTTTTGCACGGATGAGATGATTTTTTCCCATCAATATTTGGATGCAAGTTAAGTAGCCAAAGCCTATAATAAATAATGGTTTTGCATCTAAATTTATCACAAATATGGAAACATTTGGACTCGAATGAGGGAGTTAGGCTCCGTGAGTCTAACGCTGGTTACTTTCATTTCCTCATTAAATTATTTAGTTTTGACTTTATATAGTTATAGCCTTCTGTTCTGAATGCCGTTAAATTGGAAGGATTTGTTGTGGAGTGAGGGGAACTAAAATAACCTATGTTTGTAGTACAATATTTCGCTTTATTTAGCCTACTGGTATTATTATGAATGCAATCAAATGCGACATACTTGACCCACCTGTTTTTCTCTCTCTTTCAAAAGTCTTGTTGGTTAACGGTTAATCAGTTAATTAGCGTCCCATAGATATGCCTAGCTATCAAATTAGTGCAGAATCAGCTTTCCGTTGCGGACGCATCAAGGATCAAAAGCAGTTGTGTGGAAAAGTGCTGAGCTGAATATTTGTGCCATCTAGTGGTTTAATGGAGAATACAGTCAAATGGTCCATTGTATACAAGTATTGTTATGCTTGGTTTAACTTATTTGAAAGTAAATGGATGTAGGCCTATATATGGGTCGCGAAAAAAAGAAAAAAAAAAGAAAAGAGGGTCGCTTTAAAAAAAGTTTGAAAACCACTGGCTTATGGCATATGACACAGCGCTGCTCATAAGGTTAATAATCCTACATAACTGCTTTTGTATCAGTTCTTTTGTCTTATGGTCGTTATATTTCTCACAGATTTCTGCTCTTTCTGAATAAGATACAGATAAGTAGCACAATAAAGATTATGAATCCATTAGTGAGTGATTGCGTGTGAATTAATTCTACCTGGCAGCGTCTCTCCAATAATAGTGAAGCTGTGAGTTTAGTTATCAAGAAATATATGCTAGAACTTTTCAGTTTCTAAGCTATTTTACTGATAGATCACAGAACAGTGTTGATAGATTTCTGCGTTACTGAATGCATGGTTTTGTGAGGCACACACGATTTCCACGTGATGTGCGATCGGCTATGTGTGTGTGTTCCAATGCAGCATGCATTAGTTTAGCGCGATGATTAACTTACGGGTACAATAAGCCTGCATTCTCCTGATCAATTTTGAGCATCCAGATGGTATAATCAAACGTGTCTTGTGGAGAGCATTTATTTGTCATTTTAACTGTTCAAATTGTTTATCCTGTTGCGCCCTCTACAGGCCAGCGACTAGTCGACGTCAAGCTTAAAGCATCATGACAGGACATTAAGGTCGACTAGTCGGTGCAACCCCTAGTCTCAGCACTCCAGTTCTGAGGAGATGGATGTGTTGAGTGTCGGTTTGGGGGAAGATGATTCGCCATCTCTTTCCTCAGCACATGAAGAGCTGGTGGAGGTGATAACTCGTGCTGTGAAACAAGGCGCTCGTCCCCAAAGTAAATTAGACGAGCGTTTTCTTACACCTAATATTTCACCTTCACCACAGGGCCTGCCTTTCTTTCCCGATTTACACAGTGAGCTGTGTAGCTCGTGGGAGAAGCCATATTCATCACGTCTCTTCAGCCCTCAAGTGAAAACATACATTGATATAAGGTGACTGAAAGAATATGGTAATGGGGCGATGC
The DNA here is from genome assembly GCF_024679245.1 of Pseudorasbora parva. Lineage (NCBI taxonomy): Eukaryota > Metazoa > Chordata > Actinopteri > Cypriniformes > Gobionidae > Pseudorasbora > Pseudorasbora parva. Next base: position 3,226,491 of record NC_090179.1, read on the forward strand.
CTAAAGTAGATCAGACGCTTGCGAGCTATCTGTGTCCTGCTTCAGCATCATCCCTGAAGGCCCCTACGCTCCCCACTAAGCCACTAAAGACAACCTCAGGGATGGTGGGGAAAGCGTATACGGCAGCAGGGCAGGCTTGTGCTTGTTTACATACGATGAGTATTTTACAAGCGTACCAGGCTGAACTGCTGTGTGAGTTGGATGGCAATGAAAGGTTGAGCCCTGAAGTAGTTCAAGAACCGTCGAGCCACAGATTTATCATTGAGAGCCACCAAGGATAATGCCAGAGCTATTGGGTGGTCTATGGCAGCCTTGGTGGCAACAGAGAGACATTTGTGGCTCAATTTATCTGAGATAAAAGATAAAAATGGCTTTTCTCCTTGATGCCCCGCTTAATCCTTCTGGTCTGTTCGGCAATGCCCTAGACACGGTCGTTGACAGATTTCAGGAGGGTAAGAGGCAAGCGGAGGCATTTAAAAAATATTTACCACGTCGCCACCAACCCCCTGGGGCTCCTGGGCGTGAGCAGCCCCAGCCATCAGGCTCTTCATATAGTCAGCAGCAGAAAGAGAGTGTCGCGTCTCGTGCTCTCGTGCTCAGCTATATCAGCTCACCATGCCCATGTGGATGGTATCACTGTAGGGAGGAACCCGTTGGTAACTCGTTTTCTGCGTGGCACCAAGAGGCTGAGGCCTGCGGTGCGTACTAGAGTTCCTGCTTGGGATTTGGCTATCGTGTTGGAAGGGTTATCTTTGGCTCCGTTCAAGCCACTTGACAGCATCTCAGAAAAGTTTCTGACTCTAAAGACCCTCTTCCTTCTCGCCATTTCTTCGATTAAGAGAGTAGGAGACCTTCAGGCCTTATCAATATCCCCTATGTGCTTAGAATTTGCACCGGGGATGGTTAAAGCTTTCCTTTACCCTAGAATGGAGTATGTGCCGAAGGTGCTAACCAGTGTTCCAAGACCAATAGTACTGCAGGCTCTATGTCCTCCTCCGTTTGCTAATCCGGACCAGGAAAAATTGAACCTTATATGTCCAGTGCGAGCACTGGATGCTTTTGTCCACAGAGCTGCCCTGTGGAGAAAAGCGGATCAATTGTTTTGTGTTTTGGGCGCATAACAGGGGTCTTCCTGCGTCCAAACACACACTAAGCAAGTGGATAGTCAAGGCTATTTCTCTAGCTTATGAGTCTTCTGGTCAGCATTGCCCCTTAGCTGTCAGAGCTCACTCTACTAGGAGTATGGCGGCCTCGAAAGCCTTGGTTTCGGGGGTTTCCCTCAAAGATGTCTGCGATGTTATTAAGATATTATGATCTTGACCTGGAGTGCGCTCCAGGTTCATCGGTGCTTCTGTCTTGAATGTGCAGTTTTACACGACAGGTACTTTGGTATTATGGCGTTTTGGTATTTCGTTCCCAAAGCTGTCCCTAGTGGACACAGTGTAAAGTTCCCTCGTAAGGGAACGTCTCAGGTTATAACTATAACCATAGTTCCCTGAGAAGGGAACGAGACACTGCGTCCCCTTGCCATACTCCCTGCATCCCTGCGATCTTTGCTTCGTCAGTTTTGCTGAGGTCTGATCGGACCGGAGGTGTATTTATCCTTTCCTGGTCGTGACGTCACCCGCCCGTGACGTTCACGTTTGCCATTGGCTGAGTTGACAAACGTGCATCAGACGCTATCACGCTGGGGGCATTTCCAAAGCTGTCCCTAGTGGACGCAGTGTCTCGTTTTCTTCTCAGGGAACTATGGTTATAGTTATAACCTGAGACGTTTTCCATAGTTTAAATCCTCCATCCTTATATTTATTATTATTTATTGTTAGACAGTTTCTAAATGGTCTTGATGAATGTGAAGGGGTCAAGTTTGCCTTCTTGTTCTTAATTATAACATTTATAAATGTTGTAAGCTATTGTATTTTGCAGAAAATCTATATATATATACAGCAGCATATATACAGCATGGGAGTGACTCAAACGACTCAAACCCGAGACTCAAAAGAACAAATCTTTTCTGTTTCTGTTACTGACAACATAGACTCTATGGGACTGACAGGGAGAACGAAAGACTCAAACCCGAAAGACTCGTAAGAACTAATCATTTTTGTTTCCGGACCTGTGTCACACGGTTTGAGGAGCCCAGCCCCAGATCTGATCAGAGTCAGACACAGACGAGTCGACAACGAACGTCTCGAGCATAGACTGTAAAAAAAATAGTTCTAGTTCTAAGACACGAGAGGCGGAGAACAAACGTGATAAATATGAAGTTGCAAAATAAAGAATGTCTCGGATGGGAGGTGAGGTGAACTAACAGAGTTAGACTGCAATAGCCTGACCCAACAACTAATCAATTAATTAAACATTTCAGTTTCTTATAATTTGGCTTTGGTTGCAGTACCCTATAGCTTATTTTTATTAAGTAAATGTAATCAACATTTTCATAAGTACTAGATGTGTTGGGCTATGTAACATGTCATTTTAATTATATTTTGCTGAAATGAAGGAAATAACTCGAAATGACTCGAAAAAAGATTCGTTCATTTTGCTGAACGAGACTCAAAGATCCGAGTCAGTAAAATGATCCGAACTTCCCACTACTACGCTGCAGCTGCTCCAGTGCCTGACTAAACCACGCCCCCATCCACACCTCATCTAATTTTAAATGCAAAGTCAGCCAATCACAACAGTGGGTGTTTTCACTGAAGACTCACAGCTGACACGCCTCTTGAAACAGAGCATTCAAGCCAGAGGGCTAAAATCAGTATAGAAAAAATGCCTTTTATTTCCAAATTATGACATTTTTTGATGTAAAAACCATACTATCAATATAAGTACACCCCAGGAAACATTATAAAACAATAAAACAACCCATGCCATGGGACCTTTAAATATGTGTGTCCTTTAAGAATGGAACTTACTTTACATGCAAAAGAATCGTGTCAAAAAATATCACAAATGTTTTTTAATGTTTTTATTTGTTTTCTTTACATTTCACTTTTCTCATATTTCAAGCATGCGTTTCACTGACACTGTTAAATACGCTCTGGTATTTATGATATATATCTGGCATGCAATCTGGTATATCACTCTGTGTATTTTAGAAACCAATGATTATGGAGATTATGAGGAACCACAGAAAAACTGCTCTTTGGAAGTGTCCATAAAGGGAGGTAATGTGTCCTACTCCAATGAGGGATTGGAGGGAAGCATGCTGACCTATCACTGCAAGGAAGGATACTACCCTTTTCCAGCAACGCAAAGAGTCTGTGAAAGAGATGGCCAGTGGTCAGCCATGAGACTCCCAAATGGAAGGAGTACACTCAATGCTGTGTGCAAGGGTATCTTATTCATATGGGCTTTTTACTCGCAGAAATATATAAATCCAAACTCATGTGCAAGTGCCATTAATTAAATAGGCTGCATGTTTTCTTCATCCAATCAATAATTTGGACAAATTTGCAAATATGAATGTTATACTGGAATTTACAAATGTACAGTCAAAACCACACAGCAAAAACACTGGAGTTACAAACAACTTTAGGTGTATATGAGTCTCACCCAGAGGTGTTAAAAAAACCTAATCAATTAAGTTCAATTTAGTGATGACTGGCCTTTAGTGAGGACACATGGGGTGCTTCTCAATATCCCTCCTTGTTTCCTCGGTCCTCCATCCTATGACCTGGAAACTGATAGAGCTCTAAAAGGAGTGAGGACACTAAAGGGAGTGAGGATATATAATTTCATTCCTCCGTCCTTACGTCTTTTCCTTGTATCCTTCCCTCACATCCTGAAGGGATGGAGCTAAGACACAAGGAAAGGAATGAGGATGCACAAATAAGAATTGAGAAGCACCTCTGCTGTTAATGAACAAAGTGTGCTTCTCATTTTTTTAATTTGTGCATCCTCGTTTCTTTTCTTCGCTTCATTTCCTTGCGTCTTAGCTTTACCCCTTCAGGATTGAAAGGAAGGACCTGTGTTTCCTCACTCATGACTCCTCAGGAAGCTTCCTCACTCCTCATTCCTAGCGGTGCAATTAGAGAATTGAGATTTCTTTCAAGATGGCTGAGTTTGATCGGTTTCTGGGTCACGGGCTGGTGGACAGAGGAGTAACAAAATGAGGAAGCATAAATTTAAGTATTGAAAAGCGCCCTAAATGAAAGAGGAAGTACAAGAACACGAGAACAAGACTGAAGTAGACTCACAGCTATAAAGAGATAGAAATAAATCTTTAGGTGTAACTAATTAAAACTCTTAATTTCTATGAATATGATTAGTAGAGATTTATCTTTGAAAATTGAACATTGCTTAAAGGGATAGTTCACTTTGAAATAAAATTTTTATTTGTTTTAGATTACCTCATGGGCATCCGAGATGTAGGAGTATTTGTTTCCCCAGTAGTTTCAATTTTGATCATTTTAGGTCAAACCGTTCTTGTCTGTGCCTCACATAATGCAGGTCTATGGTCACCACCTCAAAGAGCATACACAGAGAAGTCCAAATTAAACAATCCCCCATCGTAAGCACACACTGATGGCCTAAGACACGAAACGAGCAGTTTGTCTGAGAAAATGAACAGTATTTATATCGTTTTTACCTCTTGTACACCACAGGAAACACGCATGCGCGCCCTCAGATCAGTCGGACATAGTGGTGTACAAGAGGTAAAAACGATATAAATACTGTTAGTTTTTTCACACAAACCGCTCGTTCCCTTTAAGTATACTTCATAAAATGACCTTGAGGTATACTTCTTTTTCATAAGGGATGGTGTCTGCACATTCTAAATGTTTCACCTCTAAAGCCCAAATTATAGGGGAGAGCGGGGCACAGCCTAATGCTTTTTGACTGTCTCAGTTTGTGTAAATCCACTTGGGGTTTAGAGTATTTTTTTCCCCCACATTAATTGCACACATGTTTAGTACAATTAAGTGGTTTTGTTTCATTAATACAGTGTATACTTTTTTTTGTCAATTACCCCTAAAGAATGGAAGTGAAACGTGACAACCTGCCCCATAGGTGGGGAACAATGTAACATGTGAGGGGGCACATTGTAACATTAGCAAATGACAGCTTAAAATGTTACCTGATATAATAAAAAAAAATCCAAAACAAACTAAAATATTTATTAACTTTTTGAAATAAAATAATGGCTTTTTTATCATAAAAAAGACACACATTTTTAATTTTGACAACAAACACATTGCTAATACAACTATACACCATAGTTAAAAACATAATAATAATGAATAATTTGCGCGACTGGGATTTAAACCGCGGCTCGTGTCTTCTGCTGTTAGATCAGCATTAAAGAACGATCTCAACCGTTAAATAGACAATATAAGATTAAAATAATATCAGATTTGTCTTATTTTAAATAAACACAAAAAAATAGAGAAGAAAAATAAACTTAAGACATTTACTTTTGCTATGGTAAAATAAATGTTCAGTGATATCTTCCAAAGATTTTTTAATTTTGGCGCTATTTTTTCTCTAAATAATGTTGATATGGCAACTAGTAAATACATAAAGTTTCATCATCCTTACCCTGTGTGGAAAGTGGAGGCTATTGCGCATGTATAAATAAGCCTGAAATCTAAATTACTTTTACACCCAACTTGCTTTTAGTAAGTGTCATCTTTTCACAAATGGCCGGTCATCACTTGTAAAGTAAACCTAATTGATTAATTAATTACCAGGGTAATTTAACAATACAAAAGTATCCTAGACTGTTTCAGTGTTCGTTTGACACCTGTGGATAACACCTATATTTTTACCATGGGTGTTCTTTTAACACAGCTGATTTTGCTCTGCATGAAACCTAAGATAATTCCTCACCAAAGGCAAATACTGAACAGTGTAAAACATGGAACATTAGTGTTAAATGCTGTAGAGACTACTTGTTTGGCTTCCACTTTAAGCACCCATGTTTCTTTCACTATTAGAAATTCTTTGCCCTGCTCAACTTCAGCTTGACAACGGACAATTCTGGCCAAGGAAACAGTGGTTCAAGTTTAAAGAAAAACAGACCTTTTCATGTCATGAAGGATTTGATTTGACTGGAGATGCTGAGCGGAACTGCACTCAGTGGGGTGGATGGACTGGCGTAACACCAGTGTGTGATGAACAGTGTAAGCATTTATTTTCATTAGGACCAAAACAAATGCACACATACAAATCAAGTTATGATTGTGAATTGGTTTCTTTTACTATCTTTTGTGCAACTGAATTTCTGTGAATTTGCGAAACAGTGACGTCATGTGCATGCGTTTTACGTGTTCAGTCTATAGGGGTGTAGTGTTTCTTTCCAAAGTGACATTGCCAAAAACTTTTCTGGCATGCATAATTGTCAACTTTTAAAATTTTAAATAATTGGAAAAACTTTTACATTTTTAATATATCATTGTCGTGTGAACGTACCTTCACTCTCTTTGGTGTGGACATTGTACTTAGTACTGTAACTCTGCCTATTGTTTACATGCACAAACAGCTATATATATATAGTTTTGCATTATTGCCAAAAAGCTCAATTTTGGTTTCATCTGACCATAGCACCTTCTTCCACATGTTTGGTGTGTCTCCCAGGTGGAAACTTTAAACAAAATGGTTTTCTTCTTGCTACTCTTCCATAAAGGCCCGATTTGTGCAGTATACGACTGATTGTTGTCCTATGGACAGAGTCTCCCACCTCAGCTGTAGATCTCTGCAGTTCCTCCAGAGGGATCATGGGCCTCTTGGCTGCATCTCTGATCAGTCTTCTCCTTGAATGAGCTGAAAGTTTAGAGGGACGGCCAGGTCTTGGTAGATTTGCAGTGGTCTGATACTCCTTCCATTTCAATATTATCGCTTGCACAGTGCTCCTTGGGATGTTTAAAGCCTGGGAAATCTTTTTGTATCCAAATCCAGCTTTAAACTTCTCCACAACAGTATCTCGGAGCTGCCTGATGTGTTCCTTGTTCTTCATGATGCTCTCTGCGCTTTAAACGGACCTCTGAGACTATCACAGTGCAGGTGCATTTATACGGAGACTTGATTACACACAGGTGGATTCTATTTATCATCATTAGTCATTTAGGTCAACATTGGATCATCCAGAGATCCTCGCTGAACTTCTGGAGAGAGTTTGCAGCACTGAAAGTAAAGGGGCCGAATAATTTTGCACGCCCAATTTTTCAGTTTTTGATTATTTTATTTTTTTGAAATATCCAATTAATTTCATTCCAATTCATGACTGTGTCCCACTTGTTGTTTATTCTTCACAAAAAATGACAGTTTTATATCTTTATGACAGCACTATTTTACAATATGTATCATGTGTTTTTAATTCTAGCTGAGGACTGCAAAAACCCAGGGGTCCCTCCAGGGGCTTTTCGTTCTGGGGAACGGTTCCGTATTGGAGACAAAGTGCGGTATATGTGTCAGTTAGGTCTGGATATGCTTGGCCCCTCTGAAAGACTATGTTTGGATTCAAAGGAATGGAGTGGGGTAGAACCACGCTGCTATGGTCAGTCAAGGAAACGTTTTACGTGTACTTACACAGTGTAGTCGGTCTGATTCAATGTAAACATATTCAATTGTTTTTTTATAGCCCAGTACTCATTTGATCAACCAGCTATTGTTGCCCAGGCCTTAGGAGGATCTCTGACTGCAGTCATGGATGTGTCACACCCTAATTTCAAAAAGAAAGGTAAAAAAAAAACTTTTTGAAAACATATTTTTCTTGTACATAAGTAAGTACATTAACCTTTACTACATAGTGGTTTACATGTTTTTGTTTCTTTAATGCACAAACACTAGGGCAATATTTGGGTAGGACTGTCAAGGTTGAAGAAGGTCGGCTGAATGTCTTCATCCTTTTGGACACTTCAGGAAGCATTTCAAAAGAGTGTTTTCAGACAGCAAAAACTGCCATTATTCAACTTGTCCGTAAGGTTTGTATTTTTATAACTTAAAAATTTAAAAGAACAACGCAAACTCTACAATTGCAAAAAGCTGTAAATTAAACATGTTAATACTGATTTAAAATAACATGTAAAACTCATTTAATAGGAATGTGTTCTCTAAAACAGCTAGATGAAGATGGCCAAAGACCATCAAACTCAGGGTTACAGGATTAGTTTTAAGTTGACAAAACTCAGGCTTTATGCTGCAATCACATGCTACCGAAATTATCATAAATATGAGTTTCCAAGTCAGGGATTGAACATTAACGCTCGCTCAAGTCGTATGTTGTAGGTTGCCTACAAACTGGAAGGTTGGTGGTTCAATCCCTGGTTCCACCTGACAAAGTGTTGAGGAGTATGAATCGGTGAATGTGAGACGTAAATGAAAAGTGAATGTTTTGAATGGCCATAGGGTCTGTTTAAAGCGCTATATAAATGCAGTCCATTTACCATTTACTGTGAGCCAGGCCTAATCTCGTCCAGCATCAATACCTGACCTCACAAATGTGCTATATAAGAATGGTCAAAAATTCCCATAAACACACTCCTAAACCTTGTGGAAAGCCATCCCAGAAGAGCTGAAGCTGTTATAGCTGCAAAGGGTGGGCCAATTCCATATTAAACCCTATGGATTAAGAATTAGATGTCATTAAAGTTCATGTGCTTGTAAAGGCAGGCATCCCAAAACTTTTGGCAATATAGTGTATATTCCTGCAGATTTGTTCTTTGCACTGGTAATTGAATAGGCCTGCTCTACATCACTGATCTTCGTACATACAGTACGTATATAAATAACTCTTTAATTTCCCACATCTAATTCTAAAGCATAGATCATGCATCATGTGTTTGAATCAAAATAAAGTCATGTGCAATTATGTTTTGTCCATCTTCCAGTTGGATAGCTATGAGGTCCAAATGAAGTTTGAAATCATCTCATATGCCAGTGAGCCCAAAGAAATAGTGTCCATTACAAGCATCGAGAGTCATGATGTGGAATATATCTTGAGGAAATTGAAGGAGTTTAATGAAACAAGTATGTAAAATGAAACATATTCATTGTAAAAAAATGTTTTAAAAAAAAAAATCACCCATGTGATTTACTACATCTAATGTAGTTTTCTTACTCCAGTTTCCAGTTTTATTTAAATTATATTTTTCATTTCAGGCCATGGGAGCAAGAAAGGCACCAATCTGTATAAAGCCCTAGATAGAGTGTACCATCAGCTTGCTTTCCTCAGGGAGACCAAAAGGAATCAGTTCAATGAGACTCAGAACGTCATCATCATTGCAACTGATGGTAAGAATGACCTATGTGAGAACAGGAAGGCTAAAGGGTTTTTAATTTTGTGTCGGAACTACATTCAAACACATTCAAGCAAACCAAAAATGATTTAGACAGCAGATATAACGTTTTTGCTAGTGGGTGCAGGACAGTATAGTTCATTTAAGTAAGGATAGCAAACTAAAGTAAACTGTGACATAGTATACCCAACAATTCTTTATACAGTGACTATCAGTAAAATCTATATAAATTTGGTACCAAAATGATTTGACTTGACACTTTGACCTGACCATGTTTTGCTGAAGTGTGTTTTCTTTAATTGCTTATGTGACCTTTGACACCACAGACGGAATAAAATTAAGCATTGCTTGGTCAGTGGGTCACCTAAATTGGTATTATTTAAATTTGTTTGTGTATTTAAATTTAACAGCTGATTGGTTGATTGTAGTCCATTGCATACATTTCTATCAAAGTTATCTGACATTATCAAAATTAATTTGTTCTTAAACAGTTTAACTTGTCATATTTTATTATGATTTTATAAACTAGTGAATAAATTGTGATAATGTGGTAAAAATGTGGCCTGACAAGCCAGACCCACATCAAGATGTTTGGTCTGGAAACTCACCATTGACAGGGCTCAATCCGAGGGGCGGATAAACGGTTGTCTTTCAAACTCCCTCTGTACGCGATAGGATAGAGCTACAACCAACCAGAGCAACGAAGGTGAAACAGAGCTTGTATCCGGTTGGCAAAACTCTGAACACATCTTCCCATCTTAAGGATGACTTCAGTGTCGTTCTTTGTTCTTTTCTCAGAGAAAAGCTTAACTCCAAGTCTTCCAGAGTCGTGGTCAAAGCTGATTCGAAAGACCGCCGTTCACCAGCTTCTGTGTTTACAAGAAGCACGCAAACGCAACTCGGCCAACGTCATTATGGCCCTGCCCACCGACTCTATACACAATGTGATTGGCACGGCAAGAGTTTGGCGTTTAAAGCTCAGAAGGGTATTGAGAGTTGCTAGACGACACTCGCGGGCAGATTAGATTTGCTGCCGCTAGGGTGCGTCTAGATTTCTAGGCTAGGAAAAATGTTCAAGGTGTCTGAATAGGTTTTGGTTTGGCCTGGAAAGAGTTTGGCGTTTACAGCTCAGAAGGGTATTGAAAGTGTCTAATTTAACAAGTATTCATTACACAGGTGCCCAACAGACAGTTGAATGCGTGTTACCTAAAGAAAATCTTCATGCTGTCAGCAATGACACCACATGGAAGAGAACTATCACAAAACCTGATAAAGCAAATATTTTATTTACACCAGAAAGGTGAAGACTACAAGAAGTTCAGCAAAGCTTTACTTATTGTAACATTGGACATTGGTACATGATTGGATGTGATGGTGCCTATGTATGTCTCAACAACAAGTGGGACACAACCATGAGGTGGAATGGAATTTATTGGATATTTCAAACTTTTTTAACAAATTAAAAACGTCTTGGTTACGTATGTAACCTTAGTTCCCTGAATAGGGAACGAGACGCTGCGTCACCGCTGCGGGAACGCCTCTGCGTGATTGCGTCCTGAAGCACGTATGCAACCAACCAATGAGATGACGGAATGTCATAGGCGGGTGACGTCATTGACCCGGAAACTATAAAGGACCCGTGAACACAAACACAAACTAGCTTCGAAAAGCCTGAAGCAAGCGCTCACGGGCACACGGGGAGTATGACCGGGTGACACAGCGTCTCGTTCCCTATTCAGGGAACTAAGGTTACATACGTAACCGAGACGTTCCCGTTTCAAGGGAACTCAAGCTGTCCCCACTGCTGTGGGAACAACAATACCCACGTCCCCATACGAGCCGGATGCCGGTCCACCATTGGCTAATGAACGAGCACCCGTGCCCCAGGGGTGGCGTTGAGGTCAAGCTCGTAGAATCTCACAAAAGTGTGCCGCGAGGACCACCCTGCCGCATCACAGACTTCACTCAGGGAGGCCCCTGATAACAAAGCTTTAGAAGCCGCCATACTCCTAGTAGAGTGGGCCCTTAGGACAAAAGGCCTGCAGTATTACCGGCCCTACAACATTAGTAGGGACTTTAGGAATATAACCCGGTCTGGGAAATAAGAAAGCCTTAGCCATACCGGGCGCAAATTCCAAGCACGAGGGAGCCACAGAAAGTGCTTGAATGTCTCCAATTCTCTTTAGAGACAAAATTGCCAGCAAAAACACAGCTTTAAGAGTTAAAAACTTCTCATGAACTTCTTCAATTGGCTCAAAAAGTGCCAAAGAAAGACCTTGTAAAACAGTGGTTAAGTCCCATGCTGGCACCCTGGTGCGAACCGGAGGCCTAAGTCTCAAAGTGCCACGAAGGAAACGAGTAATAAGCGGATGTTGCCCCAATGAAACACCACTCAGAGGCATGTGGTACACTGCTAGGGCCGCCACATATACCTTTACCGTGGAGGGAGCTAATCCTGTAGAAAATCTTTCCTGCAGAAAGTCCAGCACTGCACCCACAAGGCAGTTAACTGGGTCCAACCGGTGATTTCTACACCAAGAAGTGAAGAGTTTCCACTTCAAGACATACAATTTCCTTGTGGAGGGAGCTCTAGACTGTAGAATGGTCTCCACAACCTCAGTTGAGAGACCTGAGCTCATTAGCTGGGCCCCCTCAGAGCCCACAGTTTCCACAGCTCCGGGCGAGGGTGCAAAATTGTCCCCTTCGTCTGAGAGAGTAGGTCCACCCTGATCGGAATCTCCATGGGAGAGCCGTCCAGGAGAGATACTAGGTCCGAGAACCAAACTCGGCCCGGCCAGAACGGGGCCACTAGTAATAGACGGACCCCGTCCTGCCGCACCCATGGTGGTCGAATCCCACACGACCCCCAGATAAGTAGTTCTCTGAGATGGCAAAAGAACACTCTTCTTGGGGTTCAATCTCGGCCCCAGCTTTCTCATGTGAGCAAGAACAACATCTCGATGTTGAACCGCTAAATGTGCTGACTGCGCTAAAATCAACCAGTCATCAATGTAATTGAGAATTCGGATCCCCTGCATACGCAGAGGAACCAGAGCTGCGTCTACACACTTTGTGAAGGTGCGGGGTGACACACCTAGGCCAAACGGAAGAACCCGATATTGGTACGCTTCTCCCCCGAAAGCGAACCTCAGGAACTTCCTGTGCTGTGGAAGGATGGATACAAGGAAATATGCGTCTTTTAGATCTATCGTGACAAGCCAGTCCTCGGACCTGATCTGTGACACGATCTGTTTGAGTGTAAGCATCTTGAAACTGAGTTTCGCTACCGCTCGATTCAGAACACGCAGATCTAAAATGGGCCGCAGCCCTCCATCCTTTTTTGGCACAATGAAGTACCGGCTGTAAAACCCCAACTACCTGCTGGGAGGAGAAACCCTTTCTATAGCCCCCTTTTGCAAAAGAGTCTGTACTTCTAGAGACATAACCAGAGCCTGCTCGCATCCCACCACTGTGGGCAGAACCCAATTGAAACTGGGTGGACAACACCTGAACTGGATGGCAAACCCCTTTCTTATAATACGCAGGGTACCTACTAAATCTACTAAGGGTACCAGCCTCTCAAGGCTGGCCTCTGATGTACTCTGCACAGCGAGCGCAGCGCCCTGAAGCGGCGAACCGGCAGGGAACGACTGGCCCAACTGTACTAAGACCCTCGTGGGAGGGCGCAAGCCATCCTCGAATGATTTGCGAGGGCTCTCTGCGCCCTGGCATTGCCGCGGTGTTAGCAGATCGACCCTGTGAGGGCACCGAAGGGAGGCGGGCACCGTATGCTGAGGTGAACACCGCCTGCCTCCGAAGGGGACCACCCTCACGACCCTGACTCCCATGGCGTCAGAACCTTTTCGACGCAGCCTTCTTAGAGATAATGACGGTCCTCAGATCCGCCTTACCCTTCGAAGACTGCGCCTGAGAGCGTCGTCCCCCGCCCCACCCCTTTTGTGGAGGGGTACGGGTGGCAACGCTCTGTTTTTGTTGCTCTCGGTGTGAGGAGCTCGTACTCGGTTTCTGCTGCTCCCGCCCAGCAGCAGCAGAAGTCTGGGGTTTACGAGGTAGAAACTGCTGGAGCGCCACAGACTGTTCTTGGCCTCCTGAAGCTCTTATCTTTCTCCTTGATATCAGTGAGGTTCAGCCACAAGTGCCTCTCTGTGGCCACCAGGGTTGCCATAGAACGGCCAACAGATCTGGCCGTCTACTTGGTGGCACGGAGAGCAAGATCGGCTGAAGACCAGAGCTCTCTAATGACATCAGCTCCGATCTCCTCACTTTCCCCCAGATCTTTTAGCAGGTCAGCTTGGTATGCCTGCACTATAGCCATAGTGTGCAAGCATGCCGCAGCCTGACCTGCTGCCGAGTACGCTTTGCCCACCAAAGCCGATGTAGCTCTCAATGGCTTGGTGGGCAATGTCGGGGCTTTGATGGATGATGCTGATTCGGGAGAGAGAGAGAGAGAGAGATCGCTCGCAAGCGTCTCCTCCACCCTCGGGATCAACCCATATCCATGTTTTTTCAGCCCAACTATATTGCTATAGGTCAATGTTTATGGGCTGAAAATCCTGGATGAGACCGGGTGATTCTACGACCTCGACACCTCAGTGTAAGCAGGTAAACATAATGCGATCATCCCAGCTACTTCCTTAAATACCCATGTGGGTAGGTGGAGTTACGCATGCAAATCTCGCATGCCCATGGCATTGGCACTGCCATTGGGCGTTTTCTAAGAGCTCGAAGATGATTGGCTTAGGCGAAACCCCCATTCGTCAGTCACTGACGTTACGTCTCCGTTTCCTCCTCAGGGAACGAGGGTTATACACGTAACCGAGACGTTCCCCATACTAAAGTGTTACCATATATATATATATATATATATATATATATATATATATATATATGGTAACACTTTAGTATGGAAGTATGGAGTATATATATATATATATATATATATATATATATATTTCTTGTAAATGCGGCAGTCTATGCAGTGCTTCTCAACCCATGCAGGTTTAATAGTAGTTTTTGAGGCTCTTCCAGAAACAGAGCTCATACATTTGTCGGCTACATACTGTGTCATTAAAGATGCCTGATTTTGAAAAATAACCATTTCATTTAAATGTAAGAAAGGAATTAAAGAAATGAAAAACAATCATTTTTTTTATATATATTTACTTTTTCCTCAATGATGTACAGTATGTGGCTGACAAATGTGACATGTTGTAACTACTGTGTCTGATAAGTATATGCCTTTAAAAAAAAAAAAAAAAAAAAAAAATATATATATATATATATATATATATATATATATATATATATATATATATATATATATATATATATATATATATATATATATATATATATATATATATATATATATATATATATTCCATAATTTACTAATTATCATGTCATTTTAAACCTGTACTTTCTTATGGGGAACATTAAAAAAGTATTTTTGGACATTTTCAAAAATATATTCCACAAATTATGCATAAAAAATAAATGAATGAAAATAAAAATAAAAAATTCATTTTAAGTAAACGATATTACATTACATATAAAATTACTGTGCACGCCCTCAATTTTCCTAAATATGAGCTCATCTTTATTGCAGATACTGTATTTAAAAAAAGTAATAGTCAGTATTTTAATCTCAAAATTTGTGATACATTTTAAAGCTCATTAAATGATGTACTCATTTTGTTTTTGTGTATATCCAGGTCACTCAAATATGGGACCCAAACCGCAAACCATTTTAGATAAGATCCGGAACTTACTTGGCTACAAACCCAGCAGTGTTGATCACACACAAGAGGAGCTCCTGGGTTCGTCTCATAAATGTTTACCCTATCCTAACCCTGTTTTCCTCTCATGTAATAATTGCTCAAATTTAAGTTTATTTCGAATGATTGCAACAAATTTCTTGTTTTCTGAAGAGGTTTCACCACTCATGCTCTCATGTGTTTAAATAGTAATTATAATACTACAAGTTGGACCTTAACAATTTACAGTGTATTTTGGTAAACCTTACCTTAGAGGTCAGTGTGGGTGTATTTTTTCAGTCCAATTCCCACAATATTCTGTCCTGCTCCCATCCACTTCTTCAAAAAGTATATTAGAATTTGTCCGCTTACGCCTGCAAAATTCACATTATTTTTCTACTACCACCCAGAAAAACCAGCACGTATACATCAACATGGATATTTAATTTCTGCTTCCATAGTATTCTGTCTTACTCCAGTGCCATTTTTGGACAATACCAGCAACACTTGTGACATCAAGGGGTCAAATCAGTAACGTTTATTTTTGCATTTTGTGCACATGCCTTCATCAGGGCTAAACGATTACAGGTGTGTGTACATACTCAATCAACTCTATGTAAAGTCACAGTTAGTATAATTGTCTTTTTTTTGTGCTTGAAAACATACCTGAAAAAAACGCTTTTTTTTCTTTTTCTTTTTTTACAAATATAAACATTTCAGTCTCCTCCACTAACCAATATGTAAGATGTAAATAAAATAAGCATGTATGATTGTAATACGTAAAACGTATGTAAACAGAGATTTTGTTACAAAAGTGCTCTGGTAAACATGCTGTGCATGTGTGCAAGCTATTTTTCAATCCAACTGAGAAGATAGTTATATTCACATGCTTAATTTTTTTCCCATTGATCAGATTATTCAAGGATTACACCACCGAAATTCAAAATTTAATTCGGATCAATCTTAAAGGGGAGGTGAAATGCTGTTTCATGCATACTGAGCTGTTTACACTGTTAAAGACTTGGATTCCCATCCTAAACATAGACAAAGTTTCAAAAACTAATGTTGGACGTTTGATGGAGTATTTCTGTGTCAAAAATACTCCTTCCGGTTTCTCACAAGTTTCGGCGAGTTTTTTTCGAGTATGGGTCTATTTGACGTTAATAAGAGCGGAAGGTCCTTGTATGGGCCGTACGGGCTCTTCTCCCGGTAGGGTGCGCGCGCGCGTGACTAGAGCACGCTGTAAACAGTCTCTCAGCTGCAGATCCAGTCGTCCGTGAACGGCGCCGCGCTCCACTTTATTCCTATGGGTGACGTCGAGCGACTTCAGCGCTTCAGCACAGCATTCCGGGAAGGCAGCGCTGCATTTGAACCGATTTGAACGCAGAAATGACGGGAAGCTTGACAACATCGTTTCAGTTGCGTCTCAAAATGGATTTACACGCCACTGCTGTCACAGGACTTTACCAAATCATACCAAAGAAATGTGTTTCTGACGGAGCGGTCCCAGCGATAAAGCTTCGACGGTGAGTTAACTTAAACTGCTTCAAATGTCTCTGCTAGTGGCTACCGTCGCATGAGTAAACATCAGTAAACGACACGATCGCGTGCTTCGTCATTCAAATGCGCTAACGGTTACTCCATTGTTGTTCTGTGTATAACGTTACAGTATGCTTGCTACTTCTAAGGTCTAGTCGCATACAATAGTCCATAAACCGAATCATGTCCTCATACACTGCGAGTAAACACACAGAAATGTGGAGAGGCCATTAAATACAGTAACTTACATACCACAGAGACGGACGTCCTGCTGTTGCCGTTTCTCCTGTTCAATTTATTTCTCCCTCAGATTTGATTGTGGATCATTATCTGTATTAGCTGAGATAGATGGGCTTCTCCACGCTTGAGGACGTCACCGCTTTGCGCGCTTGTCATTCTTTAGCTCCGCCCACTCGATACGCCTCCAGGCGCTCGGTTTTTTCCGGAAAGACTCGGTACAGCCTATATTTCTTTTATAAATATGATAAAACTAAAGACTTTTCGGAGATATGAAGGATGCAATACTACTCTATAGGTACTCAAGATTGACATGAGATTGACTGAAACTGAGTGTTTCACCCCCCCTTTAATCAAATTAGTTTATGTATTTACATGAAGGCTTTTCAATCCAATTGAGCAATAAATCTGATCAACAGATTATTTGAGAGCATGTGAATGTAAGTAGTGTAAAACACCCAGTTTATCTTACATTATTTTATTTAGTGTATATTATGTGTGGCTGTGTGGCTGTAAGATGTTAGAAAATCCAGCCTAATTTTTTTTGTTAGTTTTTTACCAGTTGTGTGCATTTATGTTTCACAGATGTGTATGTTTTTGCTGTCGGAGAAGAAGTTAACAGGAAAGATCTCACAAGCATTGCCTCTTCCAAGAAAGATGAGCAGCATCTTTTTGTTTTGAAGGACTATAGCCAGCTTGGAAATGTGTTCAACCTAATGATCAGTAAGTAATTCGATATCAGGTCCCTCAGTGGAAGTCATTGTCCAGAGACTCCTGACAATCAATATGTTTATTTTCAGTTTCAACCTAAATATATTCTCTCAAGATACATTGTTCCAAATTAGCTTCACTAATAATAGTGCCTTACTGTGTAAATCAGGTGATTCTGCTGTGACTAAGTGTGGAGTGGCACAAGAGGAGCAGGAAACCACTGACCCAATGTCGAAAAACACTTACACCAGACCTTGGCACGTCAATCTTGTCTGGGTTGGTAAATTCATATCAATAGTTTAACATTTTAATAAATATTTAGATTACTTCTATAAAATTATATAAATATAAAAAAAATTTCATCCAGGGTGCTAAAATATGCAGAGGGTCTATAGTGACTAAGAGCATGGTATTGACAGCTGCACACTGCTTAATAAAGCTGAATGCAGATGAATCTGTATCACTGGCCAGTGCTTCTGACATAATAGTTCGCCATGGTAAGAATTGTGTTTTTTTCATACTTATTTATGGAATAAATCAAGGCAACTAATGTTACTTGAGAGATAATCTCTTATAATGTCAGCAAAATGTCAAAGCCAATTTGAAAAAAGTTTAAATAAATATATATTTTGAATAATGTGCAATGATGAATTAGACCAAGAACAGTAAATTGGGTCAACTTAGAATTTATGTTGATTTTATCCTGCCATACACAGGCTCTAAACTACATTTACTACCCTTCAATTTTCTTACAAAGGTGATGGTGAAGTTAAAGCCATGGAGTTGATTCTTCATCCACTGTTTAATGTGAAAGGCCTTAAGGACAAGAATGTAAATGAGTTTTATGATTACGACATTGCTCTGGTTAGGATGAAGGAAAATGTAACATTATCTTTGAAGGCAAGGTAAGATTCAACTTTCCTTTTCCTTGCATATACAGTATATTTAGATGTTTGCAGCATTAAAACCTGTGCATGTGGGATGCTCCTGTAGAGAGAAAAAAAAAATGCTTGTGTACACTTACTGTTTAAAGAAAATACTGTTATTTCACAGCATGTTTAACAATGTAGTGTACAATAATACAGTAGTGTAGTGTGAGTCCCCCTGTGGTCAATAATTTTATCCCTTAAAACTCATCTTTGATCACCAATGATGATATATTTAAACATTTTTCCTTTGAAAATTCTTCGTGCCTTAAAAAAGCTTGAATGTAACTCTACACCAACTTTACTTATTTAGTATAGGGGGATTCATGAATATGCAAATTAACTCTGCCTTTACTAACTCGCACAAACTCAGTCGGCAGACTTCCAGCATCCAGGTGAGTAAGTAAGGCACGTCCAGGAGCTACTCCGTAAATTTTATTTATTTTCAATAATCACAAATGTTGTATTCTTAATACTTTTAGAAAATGGCCCTCATTTATCAGTCGTGCATAGAAACGGGCGTATATGTTGTCGTAAGATTATGCTTACACTCCTCTCACCGCCTGATTTATAAACCTGTGCGCACCTCTGCAATCCAGGTGTACGCAATACCTGCCCTTGATAAATGCGGCGGCTGAAACCAATCGTCATTAGAATAACACGCCCCTATATATTCAAGTCTCCGCCTCCCCCACGCCCTCATTTTACGCCATGGACACGGAAGACGGCAAAGAAGCCAAACTTCTACGATGTGGAGATCGGGCGCTTCTCAATCTAGTGGACTAGTGAGATGATTGAGACGCGCCCATCTAGACCATCACCAGGGAAGTGGAAAAAAACGAAATTGTTTTATTTGGGAGTTTAAAGAGTGGGATTAAAGGCACCCCCCCCCCCCCCCAAAAAAAATATATGGACCCAAATTACGAGTACTGTTAATAGTGTGGAGGTTGATAAGTGCACTCCAGCAGTTTAAATAGCTGTTTGGATGATAAATTACCATCACAATGCATTATTTTACAGCACATGTTTTGAAACAATTAGCATTTAAAAGGGGGGTGAAACATTCAGTTTCAGTCAATCTCGAGTACCTATAGAGTAGTATTGCATCCTTCATATCTCCCAAAAGTCTTTAGTTTTATTATATTTATAAAAGAAATATGGGCTGTACCGAGTCTTTCCGGAAAAAAATGAGCGCCTGGAGGCGTATCGTGTGGGCGGAGCTAAAGAATGATGCGCGCAAAGTGGTGAAGCGTGGAGAAACCCATGTCTATCGCTTGGATTCAGCTAATACATATATGATCCAGAATCACATTCTGAGGCTGAAATAAATTGAACAGGAGAAACAGCAGCAGCAGGACGTCCGTCTCTGTGGTATGGACTGTATTTAGTGGCCTGTCAACATTTGTGTGTGTTTACTCGCAGTTTATGAGGACATGATTCGGTTTATGGACTATTGTATGCGACTAAACCTTAGCAGTAGCAAGCAAAACGTTTTTTCACATCAGACTAGTGTAACGTTATACATAGAACAACAATGGAGTCCGTTAGCACATTTGAATGACGAAGCACGCGATCGTGTCGTTTACTGATGTTGTCGTGGCAAATTCTAAGTTCTAACTTGTCTCTAACTTTTTAAAGAAAAATCTATCAGAGTTGAAGTTCCAGGTCTCAGAAGAAATTAACTTTATTGTATGAACAACAAAGTGAGATGCCAGCTGAACATCTGACCATCTCTTCCTCAGCTCACACTTTTATACAGTTCTAGCTCAAGGTTTCATGGGAGGTGCCTTTACTCCCTATTTTACTACAGTTGTTCTATTCATAAACTTATCTAGTCTTCTTTGTAATGGTGGCCGACTGCCACTAGTTTCTCTTTCTCATCCATTGGGCACCATTCTTTTTACAGTCAACTCATGGTTTTTCCACAATTATATAAATACAATGTATCATATTTGTCTGTGGGCCTTTCCCGCCTTCCCAGTACATGACAGTTTCCCAGCGCTTCTCACCCATTCTCCCTTGCAACTAATGTAACAACTCCTGTTTCTCACACTTTGATGTTTCTTACAAGCGGCAGACCATGGTTTCTTGGTGCCCAGCTGAGGCCAGCTTATACTGCAGCTAAGGCCTAGTGAGGCCTACTAAGGCCTAATAAAAATGAATTTCTTCTACAATGTTTACTCACGCGACGATAGCCGACAGCACAGACATTTGAAGCAGTTTTACTCACCGGCTGCTTCCAAAGCAGGACCGAACCTTTATCGCTGGGACCGCTCCGTCAAAAACACACTTCTTTGGTATGATTTGGTGAAGTCCTGACAGCAGTGACCGTGGAGATCCATTTTCCAATGCGACTGAAGCGATGCTGTGAAGCTTCTCGTCATTTCTGCGTTCAAATCGGTTCAAATGCAGCGCTGCCTTCCCGGAATGCTGTGCTGAAGCGTTGAAGTCGCTCGACGTCACCCATAGGAATAAAGTGGAGCGCGGCGCGGACTATAACGACGAGTGAATCTGCAGCTGAGCGAGTGTTTATGGGCGTGCATTTCCTCTCTCGCTCTAGTCACGCGCGCGCACCCTACCGGGAGAAGAGCCCGTACGGCCCATACAAGGACCTTCCGCTCTATCGACGTCAAGCCGACCCATACTCGAAAAAAACTCTCAGAGACTTGTGAGAAACCGGAAGGAGTATTTTTGACACAGAAATACTCCATCAAACGTCCAACATTAGTTTTTGAAACTTTGTATATGTTTAGGATGGGAATCCAAGTCTTTAACAGTGTAAAAAGCTCAGTATGCATGAAACAGCATCCCCCCCCCCTTTAATTTCGTATCATGGCACATGTATTGGGGTGTACGATAGCGATGATGATGTGATGTGGAGTAGCCTACCATTCATTCACATCAATAATTGCCTGACAATTTGTAAGATTCTTTTTATTATTATTATGATTTTTATTATTAATGACACTTATTGTTATTTTGAAGAAGAATGCCATTATTATTTATTTTATTATTATTATTTAAAAGAAGAATAATGTAATTTTTATTATTTTGTCAGTCTGAATTATTCAGTCCCAGTCCGTGCGCAGCTGCCGGGCAGGCTCGCAACTGGAGGAATACATGCCTCAAATGCTTTGGTAGCCTATAGTCACACAAATTAAACATTGAATACGTTGCACAAAAATAAACACTGAAGTTTATAATTACTATGTTGTTGTTTTTTACAGTGGGTCATAATATAGCATATTTTTGTCAGTGCGTTTTGTGGTGTTAGGAATAGTTTTTCTGTGCATTTTCGCACTAACTCAAATGTGCGTACACCACCTCCTGAGCTGGCGGAGGATTTGAGCGTGCCATACGCCGAATCCATATTGATCAATCTCAAAGTCACCGTGGGTTTGGGTGTACGCAATGTGTACGCTGGAAATTTGGTGAACGCACTTTTGATAAATGAGGGCCAATGTCTTCAACGCTAGAGAACATTCAAATGCTTTCTGGAGCATGTTATTTTCATTGCTATGCCTAAATCTAACCGTGATTCACCTGCTCCGGGTGAAGTTGACGACACTGGCAACATGGCTACGGCTGCTTCGGGGTTAACGGCAGCTCTTTTAAAAGAGATGCTTACCACAACAATTCTTAAGGAAATTGTGTCACTAAGGTCTGAGTTTCTCGCTGCGCTTCTAAAAGTGCCCTTCAAGCTACTATTTCCAGTCATGGCTCCAAAATTAAAGAGGTTGAAGCCTGGATGAACAGCGTGGACGAAAGACTTCACATTTTAGAAAGCAAATGTCAGTCCCTGGAAAGAGATAATGAGGAAGTGGATGATCTGGAAAACCACTTGTGCAAAACAATCTTTTTATATTAGGAACCCCTTAGCATGTTGAAATGTCAAAACCCTCTCAACTTCATGGCATCGTTCTTTGCAGAACCTTTCGGGGATAAACTACCTCAGATGTCAGAGATTGAGTTTGCCCCTTGCACCCAAACGGCGCACCACAGAGACCTATGATTGTACGCTTTCTTTGTGTCGGGACCAGGGAAGAAATTTTACAATTGTCAAGTGAGAATGGACAATTGCGCTACAAGAAATCCAAGATTTGGATCTTTCCTGATTTCTCTGCGGAACTCAAGAAAGGGCAGGATCAGTTTAAATGAGAAGGTGGAATTACATGAAGCCGGTGTCAAATTCAGGAGGCTGTATCCCTGCAGACTTCTCAAGGGATTTCCCTCCATCTTTTGATGACATGAGAGATGTTTTGAGCTTCATTCAATTGGAAAGAATTTACATTAAAGGGCCACATTGGTATATTTTTTGGGGATCATTTAATATTTTTTTTTGTCTAGAATGTTCACTAAGATGTCATTACGACAGTGGCTTGAATCTCTTCAGAAGTGTGTGATTATATGTGTAGACAATATTTTGTTTCCCGATTCTCCTGTATCAGTGTCCTGTTATTATTGTAAAAGTTAAATAAACAGATTTAAAAACAAAAAGAAATTCAGACGACTTATTTACTGAGGTAAACACTGCACAATGGCGCTCTTTACAATGACAGACACATAATGGAAATTAATATAATTTAACCTTTTGCTTGACTACATTGATCAACAGCTAATAATGTCTTGCTAATGTCTCCCTTCTAAAAATCAGCATCTTTAGAAACACTTTTGAGCAACTTAGAATATCAGTAGATAAAGGCATATAGTTTATCACCACATTGTAATATACATTATATGCTTAATTCACCCGCTATATTGCTAAATCTACGATTTTTCATCAACTGAAAAATATATCAGGATTACCTGACCTCTCTTGAGTCTCCCCTGCTTCAGAGAATAATTAATGATATGCTAAAACCTGATGGCACGTTGACTTGATTGGTTACAAAGCAGTTTGTAATTTAAAGCATATATTTTATATAATAAAAACAACAACATAGACATACAGTATACACACAATTAAAAACTTGATTTTCACCACAGGGGGACATTAAAAAGTGTATCTTAAATGTGTGCTATAAATAAATAGCTGTTGGGATAGTATTCTCAGTTAAAACAGAGTAGAGGCTTGGACAGAAAACAGTATTCAATACGTCATGGCTTAACAAGCAGACTGCCATGTCCTGTCTTGCCAATTAATGTATTGCATCTACAACTTTCTACACAGGCCCATTTGTTTGCCTTGTACCAAATCATCAAACCGGGCTCTAAGAATGAATCCAGACTCTACATGTGACGAGCACAGTGAGTATCCATACAATTCAACATATTGCTGTTTTATTAGGAAGACATTTATTGTGAATAACAACAAAAATCCAAACATATTCAAACCCATAATACAAAATAATTCTGATAAAAATTGATGTTTGTCTGCATGACCAGAGAGATCCCTTGTCCATCTGGAAGAGACTCCAGCTAACTTCATCAGACAGGGAACTCGTCGATCAGACACCCACATTCATAGTGGTGCAAAAGTGAGTGCTGTCCTTTCAAAATGACAACACTTTAATATTTGCTCTGCCTATTAGATGATGCAGTGTAGATGAGTCAGAAAACAACAAGGAGGAAAGAGGGGGGAACAGGGTCAGAAAAGGGTCAAAACGGAAAGCTCCCAGAGGAAAGGAAAATTAAACATGGGATCTCCTTCTCAACTCTCATCTTTCTCCTAGATAGAAATGAGATTAAGTGAATATCAAATTGAGACATAAGGCTAAGTCTCCTGCTTCTTACATGTTTCTCCTGAGACAAAAAATGACATTCTCTCATGTTTATCTCCTCTAAAGTTTCATAAGAGATCTCAGCTACATCACTCACTGTGCTCAGATTATTCTCCTTAACCAGAGACACTCACACTCTCATGTTTATCTCCTCTAAAGCTTCATAAGAGATCTCGGTAACATTTCGCACTGTGCTCAGATTATTCTCCTTAATCAGAGACACTCACACTCTCAAGTATCTCCTCTAAAGCTTAATAAGAGATCTCGGCTACATCACTCACTGAGCTTAGATTATTCTCCTTAACCAGAGACACTCACACTCTCACACTTATCTCCTCTAAAGGTTCATAAGAGATCTCAGTAACATCACTCACTGAGCTCAGATTATTCTCCTTAACCAGAGACACTCACACTCTCACGTTTATCTCCTCTAAAGCTTCATAAGAGATCTCAGCTACATCACTCACTGAGCTCAGATTATTCTCCTTAACCAAAGACACTCTCACTCTCATGTTTATCTCCTCTAAAGCTTCATAAGAGATCTCAGTAACATCACTCACTGTCCTCAGATTATTCTCCTTAACCAGAGACACTCACACTCTCACATTGATCTCCTCTAAAGCTTCATAAGAGATCTTAGTAACATCACTCACTGAGCTCAGATTATTCTCCTTAACCAGAGACACTCACACTCTCACACTTATCTCCTCTAAAGGTTCATAAGAGATCTCAGCTACATCACTCACTGTGCTCACCTTAACCAAAGACACTCACACTCTCATGTTTGTCTCCTCTAAAGTTTCAAAAGCGATCTCGGTAACATTTCGCTATGTGCTCAGATTATTCTCCTTAACCAGAGACACTCTCACTCTCATGTTTATCTCCTCTAAAGCTTCATACGAAATCTCAGCCACATCACTCACTGAGCTCAGATTATTCTCCTTAACCAGAGGCGCTTACACGTTCACATTTATCTCCTCTAAAGTTTTTAGTAACATCACTCACTGTGCTCAGATTATTCTCCTTAACCAAAGACACTCTCACTCTCATGTTTATCTCCTCTAAAGCTTCATAAGAGATCTCAGCTACATCACTCACTGTCCTCAGATTATTCTCCTTAACCAGAGACACTCTCACTCTCATGTTTATCTCCTCTAAAGCTTCATAAGAGATCTCAGCTACATCACTCACTGAGCTCAGATTATTCTCCTTAACCAGAGACACTCACACTCTCATGTTTATCTCCTCTAAAGCTTCATAAGAGATCTCAGTAACATCACTCACTGAGCTCAGATTATTTTCCTTAACCAGAGACACTCACACTCTCACGTTTATCTCCTCTAAAGCTTCATAAGAGATCTCAGTAACATCACTCACTGAGCTCAGATTATTTTCCTTAACCAGAGACACTCACACTCTCACGTTTATCTCCTCTAAAGCTTCATAAGAGATCTCGGCTACATCACTCACTGTGCTCAGATTATTCTCCTTAACCAGAGACACTCTCACTCTCATGTTTATCTCCTCTAAAGCTTCATAAGAGATCTTAGTAACATCACTCACTGAGCTCAGATTATTCTCCTTAACCAGAGACACTCTCACTCTCATGTTTATCTCCTCTAAAGCTTCATAAGAGATCTTAGTAACATCACTCACTGAGCTCAGATTATTCTCCTTAACCAGAGACACTCACACTCTCATGTTTATCTCCTCTAAAGCTTCATAAGAGATCTCAGTAACATCACTCACTGTGCTCAGATTATTCTCCTTAACCAGAGACACTCTCACTCTCATGTTTATCTCCTCTAAAGCTTCATAAGAGATCTTAGTAACATCACTCACTGAGCTCAGATTATTCTCCTTAACCAGAGACACTCACACTCTCATGTTTATCTCCTCTAAAGCTTCATAAGAGATCTCAGTAACACCACTCACTGTCCTCAGATTATTCTCCTTAACCAGAGACACTCACACTCTCACATTTTGATGGATATTTCACAATAGTGAAGCTGCTACTGAGATTTACCTTTCAACACAAGATTTTTTTCTTCCATCATGTAATGATGCACAGACATCAATGCTCAACATTAACCATACACATACCACCATTCTGGTTTAAGATAAAACACAACAATGGTGACACTCAACAAATAATAATAATAAAGAAAAATTCTGAACATTACAAAAC
Source organism: Pseudorasbora parva (assembly GCF_024679245.1). Lineage (NCBI taxonomy): Eukaryota > Metazoa > Chordata > Actinopteri > Cypriniformes > Gobionidae > Pseudorasbora > Pseudorasbora parva. Next base: position 3,252,831 of record NC_090179.1, read on the forward strand.
AATTGCACAACACAAACTGCTAAAAGGGAACCAAAAATAAGTTCAACAGCATAGATAAAACCAGCAAGAATCAAGAAACTCCACAGCATAATCTATACATGCCTCACTGCATGCTGGGTATCTTCATAATACACATGCACTGTAGAAATACAGTATGGTATTGTAGATTTTACGCAAAATTGTAAATTAATAGAAGTCCTACTGTGGAATTACTTTTAAAGTCATGCACTTATTAACCTGAAATATATGTAATTCCACACTAAATGTTTTAACAGTGTAGAGATGGTACTGTGTGAAAATCAAAGTAGATCAGCAGACTCTGAAATACTCAGATCAAGCCCGTCTCGCACCAACAACCATGCGAGGTGCAAAGCCGCAGTACCAGGTCAGCAGGAGATTATAGCCTCAAGGGTTAGGCATTCATATAGTGGAGCTTAGTTTTTGTGAGTTTAGGAGCGAGTTAGGCGTTCAACAGCTCTGAAACTGCTTGCCTGTCGCTGCTGGTCAGAAATTCGATGCGTTTCAGAGCAGTACAGAATACAGCCATGGTCAAAAGTTTGCAATTCCCATCTGGAGTGCTGATATCAGCTTCTGAGCCAAATGATGACGATCCATTCTTATATTATTAGTGCTCGAAGTTGATCACAATTTGTGGATTTCTGCTTGTCCACTCACCTTTTGAGGATTGGCCACAGGTCCTATATGGAATTAAGATCCAGGGAGTTGCCCAACCACAGATCCAATATGTCAATGTAATTATCTTCAAGCCACTTTATTATCACTCTTACCTTGTGACGGTGCTCCAATATGCTGGAAAATGCACGGATCAGCATCAAGTTGTTGGGATAAGGTAGCCTAGAAATCTAGACGCACCCTACACAGCAAAATTCCCAGTGTTAAATCAACACTGCTCAGAGTGTATTTGGTCCCACTTCACAGAGAGTTAAAATAACACTGAAGCCGTGTTAAAGTTAATGAAATAATTAAGAGATGAATTAAGGAATGATTGAACCATTAGTGATGAACACCTGATGATAACGAGCATAATCACTGAAGGAAAGAGAAACACAAGATCTACAACTGACTTCAGCCATAGCCTTAGATGAAATTAACTGAAGATAAAAGAAGACATTCAATCTCTGAAGATCTCAGCAGAGGATTAAACAACTTCACAGTTATTCCTGTCATACTGTTCGTCTACATAAGCTCTTATTGAGAATTAACAGGTTTAGATGTTGATGTTTTATGGAAAATGTTTGGTCACCATTATGCTGATCAATGTTTCCTTTAGTTGGGCAGTTTGACTTGGCTTTTTCCAGAGCAGTGTTGCTAACAGTGTTTTCTACACTTAGTTACAATGGAATTTAGAAGCAAATCAGTTCATATAGTTTTCATAATGAAATGGAATGATTTTATCTCATCAGTGACCAAATGTGTGAGTGTATATATATATTTGCCACGGGTCAGAGTTTGAATTTAGATTAATTTTTTTAAAGTTACAGAACCAATTATTTTAGCAAGACATCAAGAATCAGCATATGATTCTCAACAATGGTGACATGGTTCATGCTGCAATGCATGCTGGGAGCCATGAGTTTTATAATTTGTTGGCTCCCAGAATGCATTGTGGCACAAAAACATGTCACCACTGTTGAGATTTATATGCTGATTCTTGATGTGTGTGTGTCCAAATATCCCCCCCCCCAAAAAATAAATAAAATAAAAAATCTAAATTCTGTTTAATTTGTGCCAAGATTTTCACATTGATGATCAATTTACTTAAAAACAAATAACTGCTTTTGCTCAGCATAAGATTGGTGAGCTTGATCTTTAAAACTTGACAACAAACTGTATGATGCATGTCACAAGATCACATTTCTTTGCAAAAAAATGTGTTTTGGCAAAACACTGTTACAAAGATTGAAATGTTAGTTTAAAGTCAAACTGCTCAACTAAATGAAACACTAATCGCCATAATGGTGACCAAATAATTTCCATAAAACATCAGTATCTAAACCTCAATAAAAACATATGTAGAAGTACAGTATGACAAAAGTAATTGTGGAGTTGTTTAATCCTCTGCTGAGATCTTCAGAGATATAATGTCTTCTTTTATCTTCAGTTGATTTCATCTAAGGCTGTGGCTGAAGTCAGTTGTAGATCTTGTGTTTCTCTGTCCTTCAGTGATTCTGCTCGTTATCATCAGGTGTTCATCACTAATGGTTCAATCATTACTTAATTAATCTCATATTATCTCATTAACTTTAACACCACTTCAGTGTTATTTTAACTCTCAGTGGAGTGGGACCAAATACACTCTGAGCAGTGTTGATTTAACACTTGGGATTTTACTGTGTAGCAGCAGCAAATGTAATTTGCAGCCAAGGTCGTCTAGCAACTCTCTGTTGGCTTGCGAACTTGAAAGACCAAACTCTAGTCAGACCAGTTACATTGGGCCTCATTTATCAAAAGTGCGTACACCAAATTTCGAGCGTACACCCAAAACCACGATGACTTTGAGATTTATCAATATGGACGTTGGCGTACGGCACGCTCAAATCCTACGCCAGCTCAGGAGGTGGTGTACGCACGTTTGAGTTAGTGTGAAAATGCGCAGAAAAGCAATTCCTAACACCACAAAAGGCACTGACAAGATATGCTATATGACCCACTGTTAAAAACCACAACATTCAGTGTTTATTTTTGTGCAACAAGAACGTCAATGTTTAATTTGTGTGACTTTACCAAAGCATTTGATTTGTAGGCATATGCTTCCTCCAGTCACGAGCCTGTGCGCTATATCTGACATTTCAGGGTTAGGCCCGACAGCTGTGCACGGAGTGGGACTGAAAATAATTCAGACTGACAAAATAATAAAAATGACATTCTTCTTTTAAATAATAAAATCAATAAAAACGACATTCTTCTTCTAAATAACAAGCGTCATTAAGAATAAAAATCATAATAAGAAGAAGAATCTTACAAATTGCCATGTAATTATTAATGTGAATGGATGGTACTCCACATCACATCATCATCACTATTGTACACCCCAATATGTGTGCCGTGATACGAAATTAAATGCTTATTGTTTCAAAACGTGCTGTAAAATAATGCATTGTGATGGTAATTTATCATCCAAACAGCTATTTAAACTGCTGGAGTGCGCTTCTCAACCTCCACACTATTAACAGTAGGCCTACTCGTAATTAGTCCATATTTTGTTTTTGTAGGTGCCTTTAATCCCACTCTTTAAACTCCCAAATAAAACAATTTTGCGTTTTTCCACTTCCCTGGTAATTGTCTCGATGGGCGCGTCTCAATCATCTCACTAGTCAGGGCACTGATCAGGGAGTCAGCCCATTGACTTATGTCCTAATCAGTGCCCTGACTAGTGGACTAGTGATGAGATGATTGAGACGCGCCCAATCTCCACGTCGGAGAAGTTTCGCTTCTTTGCTGTCTTCCGTGTGTCCATGGCGTAAAATGAGGGCGTGGAGGAGGCAAAGACTTGAATATATAGGGGCGTGTTATTCTAATGACGATCGTTTTCAGCCGCAGCATTTATCAAGGGCAAGTATTGTGTACACCTGGATTGCAGAGGTACGCACAGCTTCATAAATCAGGCGATGAGAGGAGTGTAAGCATAATCTTACGCCAAGATATACACCAGTTTCTACGCAAGATTGATAAATGAGGGCCATTGTGTATAGAGACGATGGGCGGGCTTAACATCATGACAACAGAGTTATGATGGTTCAGCGTGAATTTCCTGCTAATTGAAAACAAATAATATGGCTGCTGCTAGCGAACAGCGGTCTTTCGAATCGCTTTGGCCACAATTCTGGAAAACTTGGAGTTAAGCTTTTCTTTGAGAAAAGAACAAAGAATGGCAAAGGACTCTCACTCTGACTACGTCACCTTCGTTGCTCTGGTTGGTTGTAGCAATATCCTATTGTGTGCAGAGGGAGTTTGAAAGACAAACGTCTATCCCGCCCCTCGGATTGAGCCCTGCCCTTTGTGTTCCCAGACCCAACATCTTGATGTGGGTCTGTCTTGTCAGGCTAGGGATAAGGTGCTCTTGCAGGACTTTTTGATACCCTTCTTTATAAAGCAGTGTTTTTTTGGGCAGAATTGTGAGAGTGCCCACTCCTTTGGATGAACATTAACCCAACACATGGATGGTTTCAGGATGTTTAACTGTTGGCACAACACTGTACTCATGGTACACAGCAAAAACTCCAGTGTTAAATTAACTCTCCTCAGAGTTTATTTGGCTCCACACTCAAGAGTGTTAAAAGTAACTCTGAAGAAGTGTTAAAGGTAATGAGATAATTAAGAGATTAATTAAGTGATGATTGGCCATTAGTGATGACACCCGATGATAACAAGCAGAATCACTGAAGGAAAGAGTCACAATTTTTAAGTCACCATTATGGAGATCAATGTTTGCTTTAGTTGGGCTCTTGACTCTTGGCTTTCTAACATTAGTTGTTTTTTCTTGCTGCTTTAACTGTGTGTTTGGATCATACATTTTGGCAAAGAAAGCACAGAGAAAATATGTTCAGGAGTTAGTGATGTTTTCATTAACATAATCATCATTTAGTGACTGGATCAACTAATATCATTCTGAGACAAATTTCTAGCTATATGGGGCATGTGTTGATTTTACATTATTGATTACAACAGCTATGTGAAGTTAATAGGGTGAGATTTTGCACACACAAAAATTCAAGCTCCTTGGTCGCTTTACACACTCACAGACATCAATAATCAGTGTATGAATCTCAACAATGGTGACAAACAGCATCTCAGATACACAGATCAACTCTGAACATCACAAAACAAGCTACTAAAAAGTCACATAAAACAGCTGTTAGGGGTTACAGATTTGACCCATAGACCAGATATGCGAAATGAAGACCAGGAGTCAGGATGTTCAATCATCGGAGAGAATTTTACTGAAGAATAGTTTGCAGTTTCATCAGTAGAGTCAGCTTCAGAGTCTCTCAGGGCGGTGTCAGGCCAGACTCTACTCTACACAAAATTACCACACCAGTTATACCAATTTCAAGGGCATGATTTACATCATTACAAACACGTGGAATATTACTGATTGGCATAAAGTCTAAACAATGTGTCACGCGAGAATAGAGAGGAGATGTTGTTGTTGTTAATCAGGATGTATACATCAGACAATCCCAAGATTGGGGTAGTGTTGACTTCAGGGGAGTCCTAGAAAGACGCCAAGAGGTCTAGGGTGTGAGAAAAGCGGTCCAATCCATTCCATAGACCTGCACAGAACATGTAACACACACACACACACAAGACTCTAGGGCACATCTCTCCTCCAAGGTTAGTGCAGCAGTGAGCTTATCAACAGAACAAGATATCAACACCACATGACAAACACATCTCCAGAAAGAAAAGTATGACTAATGTCATCTACCTCATTCTATAAAGAAATATAAAGAAATATAAAGACAAAAATGTACTTCTATCAATGGGAAAAATCACACTATATAAATAGGAAGAAATCACAATTGGGAGACTCAAATCCTCCCACCCCATCCTGTCCTGGGGTTACTAACAACAGGCAGGATTCACCTCTTGGAAGTTCTAACTTTCTCCAAGGCCCTGTTGGTCAGGACCCAGAGATAGAGGTCAGGCTATCTATGTCAGGGCACATAGATAGGGGTCAGACTGTCTTTGTCAGACCGTCTCTGGAAAGCAAATTAGACACCATACAGCAGACATAGAGTCAAAATCATATTAAATAATAGTTAAATGTATTAATGATCAAATAAAATTGATTGTCAATATAATTCATTATTTTGAAAGGATAATAACTGATTATTAAATTCATGAGGTTATTAAAAATCATTCAAAAGGATAAGATGCATATGATGAAGATGCATATGATGAAGAGGCAAGGGTGTCGGCCCACTCCCCCCTTCACAGCAAAAATAAAATGGTGAGAATAGAAAGAAATCAGTAAATCAGTTCATCTTATAATATATGCATGCTGCAATGCATGCTGGGAGCCATGGGTGAGTTTTGATTGGTGCACCCAGAATGCACTGCAAAAGCTTTTTGATGGCCACCATTGCTGAGATTTATACGCTGATTATTGATGTCTGTGTGGCTGAATGACAAAGAGATTCAAAACTTAATTTTAAGAACAGAATAATTAAAAAAAAATCCCTCTCATTATATTAAACACCAGATCTTAGGCCAGAGAATCACAGAGCTGTCGTAATCAATAAAGTAAACCTAACTCAAAGATTGGGCTCTAAATGGCACCAGTGTTTCAGCTCATTATGATTATGTCAAAACATAACCATCACCACTTGGTCACATTTTCTCTGCACTTGTATGGCTGCTTTAAAGGAGCCAGGCAAAGACAAAAGTTATAAAGTCAAGAGCCCAACTAAAGCAAACACTGATCTCCATAATGGTGACACCAAAAATTGTGACTCTTTCCTTCAGTGATTCTGCTTGTTATCATCAGGTGTCATCACTAATGGCCAATCATCACTTAATTAATCTCTTAATTATCTCATTACCTTTAACACTTCTTCAGAGTTACTTTTAACACTCTTGAGTGTGGAGCCAAATAAACTCTGAGGAGAGTTAATTTAACACTGGAGTTTTTGCTGTGTAGCGTTCACATTTTCTTCTCTGAACAATCAATTTATCCAGATGAGCCAAACAGTCGGAAGGGGCTTCATCAGAGAAAATAACTTTGCACCAGTCTTCTGCTGTCCAGTCATTGTCCTTCCTACAAAACCTCTTCCTATCCTAGAGAAAAGTGGCTTCTTTGCTGCTCTTTTTGACACCAGGTCATTGTCCAAAAGTCTTTATCTCATGTGCAGATGCATTACACTCATCTGCTGACAATATTGAGCGGCTCTGCACTGGTGATAACATGATTTAGTTGCTGATTACTCACCAGGGATAGTCCCGGTGCTTGCTCTGGGACACCTTGAGGCATTCTTCACTACGGACAAAACTCACCCCTTGAAGTTCTCAATGATCCAGTAAATGGTTCTTTCAGGTGAAATACTCTTTGCAGCAATTTACAGTAACACATTAGAACACTGTTCCGTCATTAATGAATAACTACACAGGAAAAAGTAATGCAGTACTTGCACTCTAATAACAACCATTAACTAGAAATAAACTGATTAATAAATGAGTTAGTAATATCAGTTGAAAGTGGTAGTTCACTATTAGCTAATCAAAAACTACTATTTTTTCATAACTCCAAGAGGACTACTATAAACAGGTTTATAATTAACACGAATAATGCATAATGTATAATTAATGTTAAAATTAATGGTAACCCACTAGAGTTTCCCTGCATGTGAGGCCATTTGATGCAAAGCAATGATGGCTGCTAGTCTTGCTTTGGAGGTGACCACTGTTAACACAATAATACAAGGATTGGAAGCACCTCTACCCTCCTTTTATAGCAATCAGTTTGCTCTTATAATCAAATCAGAATGAGAGAGTGTTTTTACCTGACTTGTACCTGTCACACTTTCTCATGTGCTACACTGTAAAAAAATACCCATCAAATTTACGGTAAAAAACCGGCAGCTGTGGTTGCCAGAACTTTTCCGTAAAAAATACGGCAGTAACGTTTTAGGTTTTACGGGACAACAGCATATAATTTAAAGGTTTATAATGCGGTAATTACGGTTAAAACTGGTTTATTTTACAGTTAAAAACCCTATAATTTGAAAGAAATAATTTAGAAATATATAAATATATAGAAATAATTATGTGTACACAGTACACTATAAAACAATAATGGTAAAAAAAAAAATATTGAGCCGAAATATTAAATTACCAACTTTCAATTGAAACAATTGAAATGCTAATATCTGTTATTTTCCTTTTATATAATTTGACAATCACCAATTATAGTGGTGATGAGAATCACATGATGAATCAAAGCTCATCACACGCAGCTTTTGGAGGGACAGTATTAACATATAGAAGGTGCACACACAAACACTAAACACCAAACACCATCATGGTAGCACACATGATGTTTTAAAAATGCAATAAACATTAATTTAACAACATTAGATGTAACATAAAACCTTAATGTACATAAGTGATTAGAAAAAACTAAGAAGAAACATAGTTAATTCAATGAAAATGCATCAAATGCGAAGTGTCAGGTGGGGAATTCTGGGAATGTCAATTTACGTTTTTTCACTGTTAATTACACAATGACCTGTTCTTTTTCACTTCGAAAAATTGTAAATTTAACGGTATTTTACTGTAAAATAAAATAAAATGTATAAACCTTTAAATTATACTGTTTTGAACTGTAAAATAAATGTTTTTTAACTGTAATTATTACATTATAAACCTTTAAATTATATGCTGCTGTCCCGTAAAACCTTAAACGTTACTGCCGTATTTTTTACGGTAAAGTTCTGGCAACCACAGCTGCCGGTTTTTTACCGTAAATTTTATGGGGATCTTTTTTACAGTGTACACTGTAAAAAAAACTACAAAAAACTGTTATTTTTACAGGAAAATGCTGGCAGCTGTGGTTACCAGAGAATTATGAAACTATGCGCACTATGAAATTCAAAATTAAGTCTGTGGTTAGAGGAGGCACAGTTTTTTTTTTCATTTTTATTAAAAATAAATAGAAAACCAGTAAGTATTACATTAAAATGTAAAGCATAAGATTTATGTATGTAAACTGCATATACATTTTCAATGCATTTGGATTATTTTTACATAGACAAATTAATAAACTAAAGATGATTGATATATGCCAGTTATACGTAAATGAAACAGTTAGGAATTATGTAAAAGTACACAGAAAAACACCCATGTTAAATTAACACTTCCTAGTGTTCATGTGTATGCTCACTACTGAGTTAAAGTACCATTGAAGCAGTGTTGAAGTTAATGAGATAATTAATTGATGATTGAGCATTAATGATGAACACCTGATGATAATGAGCAGAATCACTGAAGGAAAGAGAAACACGAGAACTACAGCTGACTTCAGCCACAGCTTTAGATGAAATCAACTGAAGATAAAAGAAGACATTAAATCTCTGAAGATCCCATCAGAGGATTAAATAACTCCACAAACAACATTACCAGCTTCATGCATTACTAACCAAACTGATTTTATTGTTGTAATTTATGTTTTAATTAAAATAATAGTTTTATATGAAGTCACCATGATGGTGAGCAGTGTTTGCTTTAGTTGGGCTCTTGACCCTTGACTCTCCAACGTTAGTTTTCTGGCTGCTTTAACTGTGTTTGTAAAGCACTTTTGTTATGGTATGGCAAGCCAAAAAACCATGGCCAGGTGATTTGGCTCTTTAATGATGATTATATTAATCATCATGTAGTGGCTGAATCACTAAACTCATTCAGATTCTAATGCTCTGGTTATAGAGGTAATGTGTTAATTGTGTAGAATGTGTAATAAAAGCCATGTGGTTTACATTATAAACTCATGCATTGTTGTGGCAATCAAACAACTTGCAGGACCAAAAAAAAGGTTTAATCTACGGCATTATTTAGACAAACACAGACATCAAGAATCAGTGTTTGCATTTCTACAATGGTGACAAAAAAAAAAAAAAAAAAAAACACAATTCAGATGCATAATTTATTCATGCCGCAATGCATGCTGGGACTCATTGGAGAGTTTTGATTGGTGGTACCCAGCATGCACTGCAGCATTAAGCTTTTCATTGATTGTCACCATTGTTGAGATTCATACACTGATTCTTGATATCTGTTTGTGTCTAAGGATTGCGATAGATTAAAACCTTTTGTGCACTATTTTTTTTTAATTCTGCATATTAGATTGCCACAACAGTGCTCATGCTATAGAATCAACTGGCCACTATTATGATTAAACAAAATTAATAACACATAAACAGAGTCTTAGACTCTGAACAAGACCAGTGATCACTAGATGATGATTACATAATCAAGAACAATGAGACAAATCATCTGACCATGTGTTTTCTTGGCTTTCCATGCTGTAACTAAAATGCTTTATAAACACAGTTAAAGCAGCCAGAAAACTAATGTTAGAGAGTCAAGGGGCAATAGCCCAACTAAAGCAAACACTTCTCACCATCATGGTGACTTCAAATAAAACTATTATTTTAATTGAAACATCAACATCCACAGAAATAAAATCCGTCTGGTTGGTAATGTGTGAAGCTGGTAATGCTGTTTGTGGAGTTGTTTAATCCTCCTCTGATGAGATCTTCAGAGATTTAATGTCTTCTTTTATCTTCAGTTGATTTCATCTAAAGCTGTGGCTGAAGTCAGCTGTAGTTCTCGTGTTTCTCTTTCCTTCAGTGATTGTGCTTATTATCATCAGGTGTTCATCATTAATGCTCAATCATCTCTTAATTATCTCATTAACTTCAACACTGCTTCAATGGTACTTTAACTCATTAGTGAGCACACACATGAACACTAGGAAGTGTTCATTTAACGTCTGCGATTTTTCTGTGTACTATTACTTAAATCTTAACTGTTTAATTTACGTGTAACTGGGATTAATCAGTCACATTCAGTTTATAATTAAATAAATCTTACCTGTTTCATTTATAAATGATTTACAAATAAGATTTTTATTACTGATTCAAATAGTGATTCTTAGTAAGTTGATTAATTTGTTTGTTAAAATTACATAATCCAAATGCATGGAACATTTATATGCAATACAAATACATGTTTAGACATTTTTTAAGTGCATAAACGTGTAAAGTGACTTACATTTTTAAGATTAACAAAAAATTGTAATTGTCAACAATATTTGCATGTCAAATTAACAAACTAGTTTTTACAGTATTTGCTCAAAAAACGTACAGGTTTTTAATACCAATATTTGTAGTTTTATCAAATACAATTTTATTATAATCACATGTTGTAAATATAACAAAATATTCTGTTTAATAGTTTACAAAATGTCACTGTGATTCAAACAAAAAATATATGCTTTTGGGTTTTCTATAATTTTCTTTTGGGATATTACATTGTTTTTCTGTAAATTTCACTGGCATAAGGTTAGATCTATTGCAGTTATTCACCGTAGATAGTAAGGAAACTTTGTGTTAACCAAATAACAGTTTTTAACTGTAGCATTTTTACAATCTTTGACCGTTAAAATCACGATCATTTTTTACAGTGTATATATATAATTAGTGGAATTATTTCAGCTGGTCGTTTTATGCCAGGGCCTAGAAAAAAAACTAAAAAACAGTCACATTTGTTTTTTGTGATAAGGGGAAGCTTTTTGCATTTATTTAAAATGGATCTGACCACTCTGCTCAATAATTTAGAAAGATATGAATCAACAACGCAAAACCTAAAGCAGCAAACTTTTCTTTCTTTGCACAGATTTTGTCACTGCCAAAACCATGGCTTTTGGCCACGGCTGTACATAGACCAACAATTAAAAATGGCACAGCTAGGAAGTAAGAACACATCCTGTGTGAATTCATAGTTTTCTGTCACGTGACTGTGGCGGTGCCCTTGGGGGAAAAACCGCCATAGAACTGCAGCACAAGCTGTTAATTTTCCAAAAATATGTCAACAATATGCAAGTTTTGGGCACTTGTGATCCATATACAGCACCTGTATTTGGATTTGTTGATCAGGGTTTAATTTTAAATTGAGTTGTGTTGCACCATGTAATTCTAAACACAGATTATTAACTATGTAGACCATAAGACTGAACAAGCAGACGGAGAGAGAACCGTATCCTCATTAGTGCAACCCACCTTTATGGTGCTTTAATGTACTGTAACAGTTATATTAAAAGATTAAATTCAGTTTACACCTTTTTGATGATACATACTATATAGGGTACAGGCGAGTAGATGAGCCAAGAATATGAACGCAATGCGTTGTCTTTATAATGGTTTTTGATGTAAAAAACAAAACAAAACAAAAAAACACATTTAACAAGAAACCTTGTGTTTGCACTAATATTCTGTGTTAATCTGCTTGCCTGTACAAAGTATGTAACAACAATAAGATGTATATTGAATTTGGTATTTTAATATCACTGTCTTACTACATTCCAACTTACTACAAACCTGGTAAAAATGACAGGCAGGCAATGGAGGAAAGCCTTGTTTTTCCCTCCAGGTGAGCATTCCTATAATGGTGTGACAGCACGTGAAAATTATGAATAGACATATTATCAAACTGGCAAAATAAATTTCTATGGACTGTAGGACAGTGATAGACTTATGTTCAATAAAATGGAAATAAAACAAACAATAAATAGCTTATGTTACAACTTGTGATCCATTTGATTAATTAATCAGTGCATCCTATAATTTAGTCGATTTATGTATATCATAATAAAACTTTTTTGAACAGAGAGGTGAATGCATACAGAAAGCCAGATCCACCCTCCCTGCGAACAGCAGCGTTTCTCTGTCAGAAGTGATCACAGACAGGTTCATGTGCACTGGAGGAACAGAGACAAACAGACATGAAATGACTTGCAAAGGTTTGGATGAAGAAATTAAATATTAATATTAATATATACACACTGAGATGACACATAATAAATGTAATTTTTTGCAGGGGATTCTGGAGGAGCTCTCTTTCTACGTAAGAGGATGCGATATTTTCAAGTAAGTGCTTTGTAGTTTATTTTCACATTTCTGTTGTCTTTATAGTACTTCTACATGTCTTGCTATCACTGGATAGGACAAATAATAAGACATTTCCACACTGTAAAATCCAACCGTTGTAACAATAACAAGTCTTTGGGGAATAATTAATTTAAATGGGACTCATTCATGAGTCTATAATGTGACTCGCTGGTTGTACATTAGTTATTAACTTTATAACGGGACTTTTAATCCTGTTATTATCAAAGTCGATTTCAGTCATCCAGATTTTCCTCTCGTCTTGCGAGTGGAAAATGAGATTACTTCATCGAGTATCAATCTTACAAACTCGAAGAAATATTAATCTGTTTGATCAGGACAAATAATATTTCATAAGTTTGTACTCACGGATTTATGTTTCTGCTTCGGAGCCAAATTCAAACTTGCCTACTTTAGCGATCTTTCTCTTCAAGACGAGTATCTCCCCAGAGTGTTGGTGTGACGGCGCATTCCAGCGGGTTCTGCATTCCTGTCAATCTGTGCAGTGGTCTGTGTGTTCTCCCTGGGTGTCTCAGCACTCTGCTTGAGTAAAAACTCCTCACAAAAAGAGCTGCACGTGGCACGTCTTTATAAAGATGTCTTGCCCGTGCTCCGTTCCTGGGTGTGGTCGGCTTGGTATACTTGGGCTTAGTGCATGCTGAGCGGGCGTTCATGGATGCATCATGTTCACACTGTGGGAATATGACCATCGCAGTGTTGAGATCGAGACTCGATGAACTCCGTGCTGGAGGGAGAGCCCCCTCTACCACACCCCAATCTGATGTCTCCGCGAGAGGCAGCACTTTGGCTGGTGGTCAGGGTGATCAGAACTAACGTTGTGGAGCAACCTGCCGCACGTGCCTCGGGCCGCACCCCCCTCCGCAACACTGCCCGTGGTGCTTCCGGATGAAGGCGCTGGTGTTTCCCGGCCTGGGCCCAGTTTCTCATTCGGGGCACCGGCGGACGACGCCATGTCGATCGCCGCATCCCAAGGCGGGCTTGATTCCTCTGGAAGTGAGGATTCGGCTGTGTTGCCTCCCTCAGGAGTGCCAGCATTGCCTGAGTCTGATCCAGAGCTAACGGCCATGCTAGCCCGGGCATCCGAGAGCATCGGGCTCAAGTGGAATCCTCCGCCGTGTCCCGAGCGCTCAAGGCTCGATGATTGGTATCTGGGGTCAGCCCGCGCCGAACGCGCCCGCCAGCCTCCAGTGCCTTTATTTCCCTAGGTGCATGAAGAGGTGTCGAAGTCGTGGAAGGCTCCATTGTCTTATCATGACCGCTCGGCAGCCACTTCCGCCTTCACTGCGCTCGATGGGGGCGTGGCTAAAGGGTACACTGGGGTTCCCTCCGTGGAGCGTTCTGTTGCGATGCAACTGTGTCCACAGAGCACCAGCACGTGGTGTGGCGACCCAAAGCACCCCTCCAAAGCCTGTAGGTTCTCATCCACTCTTGTGGGTAAGGCCTATAGAGCTGTGGGGCAGGCCGCGTCTGCTTTGTATTCCATGGCAATTCTTCAAGTCCATCAGGCGAAGGTGCTCAGAGATATGCACGAGCGCAGTGCTGACCCTGCACTTATGCAGGAGCTGCGGGTGGCCACCAACCTCGCCCAACGGGCGGCGAAGGTGACCGCTCGGGCTGTTGGTCAGGTGATGTCCACATGTGTGATCCAGGAGCACCACCTATGGCTCAACCTGGCCGAGATGCGTGAGGCTGACAGGGCACGGTTTCTGAATGCCCCCATCTCCCAGGCTGGGCTATTCGGCGGGCGGTCAAGGAAACAGTTCTCGGCCGCTCAGAGACAGACTGAGGCGATCAAGCAAATCCTGCCCCGGCGGCCAGCTCCTTCACCCAGGCCGAAGTGCGGAGGTGCCCTCAGGAACGGCGGCACAGCCTGTCTCAGCCCCGAAGCCGGCAAAAAGGCAGGCTAAGCGGCGGTCCTGAGACTGGCCGCTCGGAGGCGAACTCGGTTCTCTCCAAGGAGACGGTGACAGGACCGCTCCTTCCCCCGGAGGAGGGCCGGGGGAGAATCTTTTGTTCCAAAACACCCAACCCGCTGCTGGCCCCCAAAAAGGGGCCGGCGGCACCCTTTTGTTGGTTAAAGATAGAACCGAATCACTCACCTCCGAGCCCCAAGAGGGTGCGACTGGCAGTGTGTCCCGCCTCAGTGCCTCACCACTCTCTGCCCCCTCTGTCGTCAGCCACCTCCCAGTCGAGACCCCCGCGGGACGCTCCGCCTCCCCTGGTCTCCACTGGCGCGACACAGAACTCAACCCGCCCACATATCCGAGCCACTTCCATAGTAACGCGGCACATTCCGGGTCCAAGTGACCTCGACCTGCCACCAAACCTTCACCCCGTGGAGGAACCTCCAGTTTTGTACGAGTGGGAATTCCCTTAGCACGAGTTCCCAGGCATGTTGTGGTACCCACGGATGCCTCTGCCACGGGAAAGAGCCTGGAAAGAGCCCCAGCGTGTGTGGCATATCAATTGCCTCGAGTTGCTGGCCGTACGTCTTGCTCTGCACCGCTTTCGAGCCCTGCTCAAGGACAGGCACGTACTGGTCCGGTCAGACAACACGGCGACAGTAGCGTACATCAACTGCCAAGGTGGTCTACGCTCCCGCCGCATGTCGCAACTCGCCCGCCACCTCTTGTTATGGAGTCAGAAGCATCTGAGGTCGCTTCGTGCCATCTATGTCCCTGGGGAACTGAACCATGGCGCTGACGAGCTGTCGCAGTTTCAGCCTCTACCGGGGGAGTGGCGGCTCCATCCCCAAGCGGTTCAGCTGATATGGGACCAGTTTGGCGACGCACAGATAGATCTGTTTGCCTCCCACGACTCCTCCCATTGCCGCTGGTACTATTCCCTAATCGAGGGGACCCTCGGCACGGATGCACTAGCGCACAGCTGGCCGCAGGGCCTACGCAAGTATGCGTTTCCCCCAGTGAGCCTTCTCGCACAGCTCCTGTGCAAGATCAGGGTGCACAAGGAGCAGGTCCTCATGGTCGCCCCGTATTGGCCTGGACGGACCTGGTTCTCCGAACTCATACTCCTTGTGACAGCACCTCCCTGGCCT
The DNA here is from genome assembly GCF_024679245.1 of Pseudorasbora parva. Classification (NCBI taxonomy): domain Eukaryota; kingdom Metazoa; phylum Chordata; class Actinopteri; order Cypriniformes; family Gobionidae; genus Pseudorasbora; species Pseudorasbora parva. Next base: position 3,268,587 of record NC_090179.1, read on the forward strand.
ATTCCTCTGAGGAAGGACCTTCTTTCTCAGAGAGGGGGCACCGTATGGCACCCCCATCCCGACCTCTGGAACCTCCACGTGGCTCCTGGACATAACTTCAGCAAGGGCCTCGTCCACAAGACGGGCCTACGCTTCGAAGTGGAACCTCTTCATCACCTGGTGTGCTTCTCGAGGAGAAGATCCCACCAAATGCCCGATCGGCTCCGTGCTCTCCTTCCTCCAGGAAGGGTTGGAGAGAAGGCTGTCTCCCTCCACCCTCAAGGTCTACGTGGCGGCAATAGCTGCTCACCATGACCTGCTAGAAGCAAGAACAGTGGGACAGCACGACCTGGTCCGCAGGTTCCTCAGTGGGGCAAGAAGGTTAAATCCACCTCGCCCCTTACAGGTACCCTCTTGGGACCTCGCAGTGGTCCTAACTGCCCTGCGTATGGCTCCCTTCGAGCCTCTGCAGACAGCGGAGCTTAAGTTCCTGTCGATGAAGACAGTGCTCCTTGTTGCTCTGGCGTCAATCAAGAGGGTAGGGGACCTGCAGGCATTCTCGGTTGACGAAGCGTGCCTGGAATTCGGATATGTACCCAAGGTTACTACCACTCCCTTCAGGGACCAGGTGGTGAACCTGCAACCGCTGCCCTTGGAGGAGGCAGACCCAGCCTCGGCACTGCTCTGTCCAGTACGCTCTGTCCCTTCGCGCTTACGTAGACAGGACGCGGTGCTTTAGGACCTCAGACCAGCTCTTTGTCTGTTATGGAGGGAAGCAGAAAGGGAAGGCTCTCTCCAAGCAGAGGCTGTCCCACTGGATAGTGGACGCCATTGGCCTGGCTTACCAGGTTCAGGGCTTGCCATGCCCCCTTGGGGTCAAAGCACACTCCACTAGGAGCGTAGCTGCCTCTTGGGTCAAAGCACACTCCACTAGGAGCGTAGCTGCCTCTTGGGTGTCAGCACGTGGCGCCTCGCTGACAGACTTTTGTAGAGCTGCAGGCTGGGCACCACCGAACACATTCGCCAGGTTTTATAATCTGCGGGTGGAGCCTGTGTCCTCTCGTTTACTCACTCCATATGGCCAGTAACTGGACACACGCTGGTGTCTTCGCTTGCTGCGCAATTCCCCTCCTAAATGGACCGGATACATGCGCTTATATTCGCTCAGGTGAGCCTCTTCGAAGGCCCTGAGTTCCTCCAGCACTGTTGATGCTGGCACCAGAGTGCATGCCCGAATGGTCCCAGCCCTCGTGCAAGGCTAGGTGCCCCGTGTGCACGGTTCCCCCGCAGGCCAACCATCACATGTGTATTCTCCACGGTAAGTCTCCTTGAGCATGTGTCTTCCCTTGGCAAGACCCTTGCCACCCCTGGGGTTGAAAAACTTGTACATGGTTGTACAGTATGTATTCAGTAGTGCGCTGATTTTTGCAGTACAATTAAATACTTGAATTAAGCTATATTCTGACAGTAATTGTTTCTCGTAGGGTTGTATGGTATTTTCATAATTTACAGGGGCTAGTCAGTGATTTTATTGCCGTTTGCCACTTTTTGACCACCGTATCGTTGCGCTTCACTGTCATTTGGATGCATTTTAAAGAGCCTACACTTTTATTACTGAAATTATGGAAAGTATTTACAAGAATAATTTTTCATCACTGCTCACAAGAGAAATAGAAGAAAAAGATGTAAACATTTGAAATGAGCCATTATTACGGCAGTAATTAACGTTATATATGTTCAATTTGCAGCATTGTATTAAAGGTGCACTATGTAGTATTTTTGCAGTAAAATATCCAAAAACCACTAGGCCAGTGTTATATATTTTGTTCAGTTGATTACTTACAATATCCCAAATGTTTCCAACTATTTGTAAATTGTGAGAAAATTGCTATTTTAACTAAGGACCGGGACGTTTCAGCATAGCGTTTGAGCGATTCACCTGTCAATCGCGTCATATCTGCGTTACCCTCGGTTTTATTCTGCAGAAGCGCTTTTCTCTTAGCAGTGGGAACATGTCAAAGCAGTGCCAAGGGAACTCACAGAGTAACGTCATAACATAATTCATAATTTTAAACACATTTAAATGTATCTAATAAGATAAACAGAGCTGCTTTACCTTATAACCCCGTCCCGCCATAATAAAAATCCCGGTACTAGCGAGCCGTGTGTTTGTATAACAATTGCTCCAGCGGCCGTGCTCAGCTCCACAACACTCTGTCCTGCTCTGCTTTACACTACTGTAACGTTAATAACCGCATCCAGTAACGTATCCAGTAACCGCATCCACTACAGTAACGGTAATAACCGCATAATGTATTTTGTCAACGTGATTTCTGCCAGAGTCCTATTTTCCACCGGCTGTGAGGTGAAGACCACATGTCCCAAGATACTGCGCTCACACTTGGCGTCATCAAACTACACCTTTGTTTAGAATAGGCGCCCTCCAGTGGACGGAAAGTTGCATATTGCACCTTTAACTTTATTTCCGCTCATTTCCACATTTTTAAAATGACATTTTGAAACAGGAGATTTAAATAATGAATAACTTCCTATTATTAAATTAAATATGATTGTATTCGTATTATTCCAAGCATATGACATTTTGACAGCAGACAATTATTCGTCTGACCACATGAGCAGTGTTCCCAGGTGCAGATCACAAAACTCGCTCCTCCACGGTGAATAAATTACCACCTAAATGTACAAGTTGTAACACTGAGGTGGAATGCAAATGTAATTTAGGTTTATTAGGTTTTCCAAATTTTGCAAAAATGTTGATGGAGTGGTGGTGGACACCAGCTATTATCATATTTCTTTTAAAACAACGGCAAAAGTCGTCAGAAAACATTGCAACATCTTCCTCGAAATCACAAACAGAGAATTGCCGTCTCAGATGTTTCTCCGTCGCTCTGCATATGTCATCGACCGTTGGTGACGACCCTTTTAAAATTAATTTGTCTATGAAGCTTTGCCAGACCATAACTCAGTTACTACTGAGAATGGTCTTGTTTTAACCAGGCTAACAAACTTCTCAAGTCATTTGACTTCTACTACTCTCCCACAGGTGGCAGTCATTAGCTGGGGCACTAAGCAGACGTGTGACCAAAGAACGTCTGTCAGAGATAACCGGCCTCTAGATGCCCGGGACTTCCACATCAGTGTGTTCTCTGTGATGCCCTGGCTCAAGCAGCACCTTAACCCGGAGCTGGACTTTCATCCTTAGCACAGAGGAGCCAAATGAACCACAGGAATGCATGAGAAATATGCAGATTTGACAGATTACTGAATGTTTTCAGAGTGCATGGTCTAATTTCAGACATGCTTTTGTCAAAGAATCCTATCAGTTCAAGATAATAAATAAAAACAGAGTATTATCTCATTTATTTACTGAACTTTACTCTTTAATAGATTTTTACTCAAAATGGATAAATGTTAAGATTAACATGCAATGAAATGAGGTCATGTGACAGTTATGTAGCATAACTAAAACAGACAAAAGGGAGGATAACAAACAAACAGGGTCACAATGGCATCCAACACAATTAATGGGTAATGTATATGCTATAGGAATTATTATATATTACAAAAAAGCAAATCCGCCATGGTGCAAGCACAACTGGTTTTTAAAGGGAATGAAAGATGAGACGCTGATTGATTTATTGCACCTTAAGCCTAAAACATGGCTCATTAAGAGATGAGGTACAGCTCTTTTAGACCATGCGCCGGGCATGCAGACAATTTTTTTACCATTGTTAAACTAGCAACATGCCCTAAGTGCACCTGCACCATGAGCTTCGGACCATGAGCTAAGATCGTAAAAATAGGGCCCTTAAGCTACATTATGCAAAATGCCATAAAAGCTGTTTCTTTAAGTGTTTTATCTTTTGTAACGAAAAATAAAAATATTAAAAATAAAAATACAAAATACTGTGAGAGAAAATTTATTTAGATACAAATACAGTATTTTGTATTTTGAAAATTCACAAAATACACTTGAAATTGGCCATCCAGTGAAGTTCACCTGACCACTAAGAACGTGCTCCATACTGCGCCTGGGTGATTTAAGCAATTTTGAGCGTGGCATAGTTGTTGGTGCCAGACAGGCCGGTCTGAGTATTTCACAATCTTCTCAGTTACTGGGTTTTTCAGTTTCAACCATTTCTAGGGTTTACAAAGAATGGTGTGAAAAGGGAAAAACATCCAGTATGCGGTAGTCCTGTGGGCATTTTCGCCCACAGGGCTGTCGCATACTGGATGTTTTTCCCTTTTCACACCATTCTTTCAATGCCTTTGTAGAGGATCGTGTGTGGGGTAAGGAAGAGGACACAGGGGTTGGCTGGACTACTGACGTTTTATTGGTAAACTCAAGGTAACTTTCTCTTTGCACCACAGTGCACGCTCAACTCAAAGCATTCGCCGTAATCACTTCCGTGTTGTGATCATCCGGGAACTCTGGGGGACACGTCAGTAGTCCTTCTCTCTCTCTCTCACTGGCTTCCGTCTCTCCATGGCTCTTATACTCTCCCCGCGCCAATTACTGGAATGAGAGACAGGTGTTGGTAGTTTGTGTCCAACCCACTCACTTACTGCTTGTCTCCCGCCTCTCTCTCCCGCTGCAGACCTCACTGAACCACTCTGCCACATACCCCCACCGCCCGTCTCAGGCCGGGGAGCCATCCGGCCTGCAGCCCCCCCATTCCTGGAGAGGAAGTCGGCCACCGCCATCTGAACACCCGGCCTGTGGATCACCTTGAACTTAAATGGCTGAAGAGCTAGATACCAACGGGTGATCATGCGGTGGAGCCACTGCAGCGGGGCATGGTCCGAAAAGAGGGTGAACTCCCGTCCCAGGAGATAATAGCGAAGGGTGAGAACGGCCCACCTGATCGCCAGGCACTCTTTCTCAATGGTGCTGTACTTAGCCTCTCTCTTTGAGAGCTTGCGGCTAATGTACAGCATAGCCCCCCCCCCCCCATCTCCTGGGACAGGACAGCGCCCAACCCCCTGTTCGACGCGTCAGTCTGCAACAGAAAAGGGAGAGTGTAACGACAATGACTATGAGTTTAATATCTCGGGGAATAACTAACTCATAAGGGATTTAATATTCAATATTCATGAATTTATGAATATAATTTGCCAGTTGTTCATTACGTATTAAGATTTTCCGATAGGGAAAAATGTTTAATTAAATACAAGTAACCCTTTACGGACTTGCTTGAAATTATCCTACTAAGTTTGTCCACCAAATTAGTTATAGACTTTTCAAATCAATTCTCAATAAGGGATTACTGCTTTACGAGCGCATAAGAAACATTAACTTTACTGATCAGGACAAGTTCAATATTTCAAATGGTCATACAGTTTACTTTACTAAAATAGTAGCATGAGCAGTTAGGTAACGTTAGATCGTAAGTTTCATTGACTTTGTGTATGTGGGAGAACAACAGACTCAACTCATTAAATGTCTTTTGGAGGTTTAATAAACACAGACTAAAAATAACACTACGATTCACACAGAAAGTACACACTAAATATGCATCAAGAGAGTAGAAATATAGATATTAACGAAAGAATATATAAAAGAGAATAATGAATAGACTAAAATTAGAGAGAGATAAAAGAGAGAGAGAGAGAGAGAGAGAGAGAGAGAGATGGGACAAAGAATTAGGGGTAAGAAGCAGCTTTCCTTCAGTTCATCAAATACAACCTTCACGGAGTTAACTTGTCCCAACGGGAAAATAACACACCCTCTTTACAGCAGTTTGAATTTGGAAAAATAAGAATACTTGCTTTCGTTTTGGCTTCTCGCGTGTGTGCGTGTGTTCCTGCGTGTCCGGTGGTTCTTTCCGAGGTCGGGAGGGAAGCAGCTTTTTCTCTAGCGGTGCTTCGTGTTCTCCTCCTGAAGAAGGCCCGTGGGGCTAGTAAGTTGATGAAGCGAGGAGCAAAGGGTTGTTGAAGATTGGATTGTAGAAGAGAAGATTTTTGGAAGAGCCGAGGCCTGTTGGCCCCATAGTGTGGTGGGCCTCGGTTTCTGGTCCCACACAGCACATGGCTCTGTGTCTGGAGCCCCTCCCTGCTTGGGGGGACGTGTTGGTTCAGCCAGGGAGAGAAGACAAGAGCATTTCGGAAGAGGAAGAGACTTTCAGAAGAAGAGAGAGCAGGAGGGCATCCGAGCGCCTCCTTTTATGGTCTGGGCGTAGTCCCACCCTCCAGGGTTAGACTTAACCAATGAGATTGTTGGGATTTCCAGGCGGGAAATTCCTCAGCAGATTTTATGGCTCTTTGTTCCAAAACTTGAATCAGTGGGTCTCTGACCATTCATATTCTAATTAATGCAACAAACACACAAAGCATTTTCTGAATAAGTGATATACATGGAAGTGTAAGTCGTGAAGTGAGCATTAATTTGATAGGAGACATGACATATATGAGGTTATCTGAACTAGTAATTTGTTAAGACAAAGATAAAAAGATGCAAAATACCATACAGAAGAAACATTTTACAAGACAGTTATGTGTTTACATACAATGTCCTGGGGTGCATGTTCATTTATAGATGGTTGTCTATAATTTGAGGCAAAAGCGGGTGTGTTACAAGCCTCGTGTCTTAAAGTCTTTGTGTCTAAGACACTTTTCTGTGGCCAAATTCTTTTGGGCCATAAAACATCTTATCAGATGGTTTCCAGGGTAACGGAGAATCTTTCTCTGTTGTGTTGGGGGAAGGTCTGTTACTGAGCACAAAGCATTCAAAACATATTTGTTAAATGTAACTGGCGATTGTGTGTTTGATTCGCCTGAGTCGCTACAAGAGAAAAGTCAGGAGAGTGTAATAGCGGCCCGCCACATAGAGCAGCCTTTACCTGAGTGAAGGCCTGCTGACACAGCTCCGTCCATATGACCGTATCAGGCACCTCCTTTTAAGTAATGTCAATCAGAGGGCTGGTGAGATCCGAATAATTGGGAATAAACCGTCTGTAATATCCCGCCAGCCCCAAGAACTGCCTTACCTCTTTTGGTCTTGGGGCGCGGGCAGGTCGCAATCGCAGCAGTCTTATCAATTTGGGGACGCACCTGTCCATGCCCCAAGTGGAAGCCCAGATACCTCACTTTCACACGCCCAATCGCACACTTCTTTGGATTGGCCGTGAGCCCCGCTCTCCTCAGCGATCTCAGGATGGCCCTCAAATGCTGCATATGCCGCTGCCAATCATGACTAAAAATAATAATATCATCTAGATAGGCAGCCGCATATGCCGCATGGGGCCGGAGAATCCGGTCCATGAGATGCTGAAAAGTCGCGGGTGCCCTGAACAATCCAAAAGGAAGGGTGACAAATTGGTGTAAACCGAATGGCGTCGTGAAAGCCGTCTTTTCTTTGGACAATGGAGACAAGGGCATAGCCCTTTGTTAAGTCCAATGTCGAATAAAAGCGAGCCGTGCCTAGCCGATCTAACAGCTCGTCCACCCGTGGCATTGGATACGCGTCGAATTTTGACACAGCATTCACCTTGCGATAATCTACGCAGAACCGGACGGAGCCGTCGGTTTTCGGAACTAAAACTATCGGGCTGGCCCAGTCACTGTTAGATTCCTCGATTACTCCCATGTCTAACATTGCGCTCAATTCGTCCTGAACCACCTTTTTCTTATGTTCAGGTAAGCGATACGGCCGGCTGCGAACTACCACGCCCGGTTCGGTCTCAATGTGGTGCTGAATGAGGTTTGTACGGCCCGGTAGAGGCGAGAACACGTCGGTGAACTCCGCCTGTAACGTTGTTAAATCAGTGAGTTGGGACGGTGAGAGGTGATCTCCCCCTGGGGCCAGAGCGAAAGATTGTCGTTTGATGTTCGCCTCTGGGCCGAGATCCTCCTCTCCCCCGACCACCGACACCAACATCACTGATTCGGCCTCATTCCATTTTTTGAGGAGATTGAGGTGATATACCTGACGCGCCCCTCCCCTATCGGACCGTATAACCTCATAATCAAGATCCCCGACTTGTCGTGCGACCTCAAACGGCCCCTGCCACTTAGCCATTAATTTAGAGCTAGACGTTGGGAGTAATACGAGTACTTTCTCTCCCGGTGAAAATTTGCGTAGTCTCGTTCCCCTGTTATACAGCCGGCTCTGGCGGTCCTGGGCTTGTAACAAATTCTCCCTTGATAGCCTTTCCAAAGTGTGGAGTTTTGTTCTCAAGTCCAGCACGTATTGAATTTCGTTTTTGCCTTGAGAAGGCCCCTCCTCCCGAGCCTCTCGCAGGACATCCAGTACCCCTCGGGGCTGGCGTCCATAGAGGAGCTCAAAGGGAGAAAACCCCGTGGAGGCTTGTGGGACCTCCCGCACAGCGAAGGGTTCTAAGAGGGGTTCTAACCACTTGTCCCAATCTTTGGCGTCATTCTGTACGAACTTTCGGATCATGGATTTAAGCGTGCGATTAAACCGTTCGACCAGTCCGTCTGTTTGTGGGTGATAGACGCTAGTTCGAATCGATCTAACGCCCAATAACCCGTACAGCTCGCGTAACGTACGTGACATAAAAGCCGTGCCTTGATCGGTGAGGATTTCCTTCAGAACCCCCACCCAGGAGATAAGACGAAACAGCGCGTCCGCAACACTTTTCGAAGAAATGTTGCGGAGGGCTACTGCCTCCGGATACCGCGTTGCATAATCCACTATGACTAGTGCAAAGCAGTGTACCCGTGCGGATCGCTCTAATGGCCCGATGAAGTCCATCGCAATTCTCTCGAAGGGGACCTGCATTAATGGAAGGGGGCGCAAAGGCGCTTTTGGGGCGGCCAGTGGATTCACCAACTGACATTCCGGACACGCCGCGCACCACCTGCGCACGTTGTCATGAATGCCTGGCCAGAAAAATCGGGTCATGAGGCGATTCAGTGTAGCCGCCTGTCCCAAATGTCCCGCCATATGATTCGTATGAGTCGCTTGGAAAAGCATTTCCCTGCGGCTCTTTGGAACTAACAACTGGGTTGTATCTATTTTTGTCCGAGCGTCTTGGGTCACTCGATGCAACCGATCTTTTATAATGGCAAAGTACGGATAGAAGAGAGGAAGAGCAGGTCGGAGAGACTGGCCATTGATGGCACGGACCTGCTGACACGCGTGTTTTAATGTCTCATCCTGGGACTGCTCCAGAGGAAAGTCATCCCGGTCCAAGAGAATACTGGGACTAACCGCCACCTCAACTCTATGCTTTTCCCCCCGGAATTGAATAGAGATTGGGACCACCGGATATTCCACCACATCCCCGTGCACACACCGCACCTTAACCATGCGGCTTGTATCCAATGCCCCCAATTGAATCAGGTTTTGATGGATGGAGGTTTGGTTACAACCTGAATCCACCAAGGCCTGGTAAGTACCCCCCTCGATACTCATAGGTATTTGGTACTCACCCGCGTGACCGGGGGTGACCTGGGGAACGTCTGGGACCCGGACCATCATCCCCACCTCCATCACTGGGCACCGGTCAACAAAATGGTCCGGGTCGCCGCAACACCAACAGGCCAGCCCAGACCTACCCGCCGCTCCGGTGGCGGGGAGTGGGCTGGAGACTTGGCGCGGAGAGAGCGTAGAAATGGAAACACTGTCTCCTCCGCCTGCCGTAGGCCCCTCCCCCCTGGGCGGAGCCATCGAGGACCCGAAGTAGCCTTGGCCCCGGCTCCGGGGGAGGGCCCGTGGAGGTATTGGTGGTCTCGACCTAGACAGAGGGACAGGGCGAGAGAGAGAAGGGGAGGGAAGAGAGAGAGAATTAGTGGTGGTATTTTCGCCGACCCCTGGGCACGCCACCATGTGGTCCTCCGCCAGATTGATGGCCGAGTCCAGCGACGTGGGTCAGTGGCACTGGACCCATTCGGCCGTCTTCTTTGGCAGCCAAGCGATGAACTGTTCCAGTACCACCAGATCGATCACTTTGTCCACATCGCTTCCCTTGGCCAGGAGCCATTTGCGGCAGGAGTCCCGGAGCTGTTGGGCCAATGCGAAGGGCCGGCCTGCATCGCCCCAGTCCAGAGACCGAAAGTGCTGGCGGTGTTGTTCGGGCGACTGACCGACCCGCTGGATAATGGCCCACTTCAGATCGTTGAAGACAAGGAGATTCACGACCGGAAGTTGGTGGGCAGCCACCTGGGCTTCTCCAGACAGTAACGGAATTAGGCGCATCGGCCATTGCTCGCGGGGCCACCCGCAGGCCTCCGTGGATTTCTGGAACAGTTCCAGGAAGACCTCCGGGTCATCTTGCGGTCCCATCTTGTGCAGGGGGACAGTCAAAGGGACGGTTGACTGCCCGGTGGCTCCGGCGCGAACCTCCGTCCAGCTCCGGAACCTCTCGCGGTCCTCCTGCTGGGCCTGGACAATCGCCTGGAAGCGGCGCTCTTGATCCATGCGCAGGTCCAGCAGGGCTTGATGGTGTTCACGGTGCAGGACCGCGAGGGACGTGATGATGTCCGCAAATGGCGTGGAGGACGGTGTTGTCTGCATGGCGGCGGCGTGGGTCCTTCTTCCTCCCGGGTTTCGGCACCAGTGTAGAGGATCGTGTGTGGGGTAAGGAAGAGGACACGGGTCGGCTGGACTACTGACGTTTTATTGGTAAACTCAAGGTAACTTTCTCTTTGCACCACAGTGCACGCTCAACTCAAAACATTTGTCATAATCACTTCCGTGTTGTGATCATCCGGGAACTCTGGGGGACACGTCAGTAGTCCTTCTCTCTCTCACTGGCTTCCATCTCTCCATGGCTCTTATACTCTCCCCGCGCCAATTACTGGAATGAGAGACAGGTGTTGGTAGTTTGTGTCCAACCACTCACTTACCGCTCGTCTCCCGCCTCTCTCTCCCGCTGCAGACCTCGCTGAACCACGCCCCCTCTGCCACAGCCTTGTTGATACCAGAGGTCAGAGGAGAATAGGCCGACTAATTCAAGCTGATAGAAGAGCAACTTTAACTTAAATAACCACTTGTTAGAACAGAGGTATGCAGCGAAGCATTTGTAAAGCCAGAACACGCACAACCTTGAGGCGGATGGGCTACAACAGCAGAAGACCCCATCGGGTACCACTCATCTCCACTACAAATAGGAAAAAGAGGCTACAATTTGCACAAGCTCACCGAAATTGGACAGTTGAAGACTGGAAAAATGTTGCCTGGTCTGACGAGTCTTGATTTCTTTCTTGATTTAGATGGTAGAGTCAGAATTTTGCATAAACAGAATGAAAACAGGGATCCATCATGCCTTGTTACCACTGTGCAGGCTGGTGGTGGTGGTGTAATGTTGTGGGGGATGTTTTCTTGGCACACGTTAGGCCCCTTAGTGCCAGTTGGGCATCGTTTAAATGCCACGGCCTACCTGAGCTTTGTTTTTGACCATGTCCATCCCTTTATGACCACCATGTACCCATCCTCTGATGACTACTTCCAGCTCGAATAATTTCAAATTGGTTTCATGAACATGACAATGAGCTCAACGTAATGGCCCCCACAGTCACCAGATCTCAACCCAATAGAGCATCTTTGGGATGTGGTGGAACGGGAGCTTTGTGCCCTGGATGTGCATCCCACAAAGCTATGTCAACTGCAAGATGCTATCTTGTGATTGTACTCATCATTCTTCTTCCTCCAAACACATTTAGTGGAATTATGACCAAAACGTTTTTGGTCATAATTCTCCCATGACTCCTCTGGATCATCGAAATGGTCATTGGCAAACTTAAGACGGACCTGCACATATGCTGTGTGCCAACCCTGTAGGTTGGCTGTGTGCGTTTCTCTCTCCCCCTCTCTTCCTCTCTCTCTTTCGCTCCATTTGTTAGGTTGTGTACAATTCCTGTATATTGTACGGTACATTTTTTAACAGTGCACACATTATTTGTGGAGGTGCACAATTATGTCTCTAGTGTCTTTGGACAGCTTTGGTCTTGGCCATGTTAGTAGTTGGATTTTTACTGATTGTATGGGGTGGAGAGGTGTCTTTATGCAGCTAAAGACCACAAACAGCACTCAAAAAAATTACTTTTGTGTTAACATGAATAATTTTTTTGAATATATGTAAGCTCCTTGTGTTGTGACAACACAACTGAAAGAGAAAGAATCTATGTGAAATGGTAATGTCCAACTTAATCAATGGAATTGCTTCCCTGTAACTTTAACTGGTTAAGTTTAGTGAACATGCTTTAGTTTCTTTAAAGCTGGCTAAATATGTTTCACTCAACCAAAACAAGGACATTTTTCTCAAATAACTAATTTCAATTATGGACAGTGGTTCCATCCAATTAGTTATTGTTACTTTAACTCAGTGGTTTCTATTTAAAGTTAAGCCATTCAAAGCAGCATTTTGCTTGTGTGTGATTGTCTTGTAGAGTCATAAAAAGTCAAGATATGTAACAGATTATCAAACTGTATTTGTTAAACAGTTGCAATACAACAGTGTTTTAAACAGCTCAGTGTGCAAATGCATTAACATTAGCTAAATCATTTTTTACAACATCATACTTTTAAGAGCCAAGAGTCATTCTTCTTCAAACTCACTGAAAGTAAAAAAAAAAAAAAATACAATAAAAAAAGGGCCGTTCATCTTCAGACACAGATGAAGATATTAGTGTTGAAATCCAATGGCTAAGAAAGGCCTTCATTGACACCAATGTCATTTCCTCTCTCAAGACCCATAAAAGGCAATAAAGACGTCGTTACAAAGCCCTTCTCACTACAGCGGCTCTACAATCGTTTTATGAAGCCAAGAGAATAGTGTTTGGGCGCAAAAACAACTTAATAACAACTTATATATTGATGGGCCAATATCAAAAAGTTTTGAACTGTTATGAATCAGCGTATTGATTCATGATTCAGATTGCGTGTCAAACTGCTAAAATCACGTGACATTGGTGATCCGAACCATAAATCGTTTCACTAATTCATAACGGTTTAAAGCTTTGTTTTGAAATTAGCCCATCACAATATCATGACAGTAGATATGCAGATAACGACTCGAGAAAAAGGGCGACTCAAGAGAAAAACTTGCAGAACAATCAGAGTTTGCTAAAGTAGATGGAGAAGATGAAATAAGTGCGTCACAGGATGATAATGACAGAGCTGGTGAGTTGCACATGGTTCCACTTTGAGATGAGTCCACATGTGGTATGGGTGGGTTCATTGGATTCTGTCAAAAATACCACTTTTAGGGTACTTTTATCTTGAATTTCTGATGTGGACATGAGATTCATAAACTCATTGTCAAATTTTATATTTAGTCAGAGAGCGTATGCAAGTGTATGCACACTATACTGTTCATGTCCAGAAAGGGAATAGAAACATCATCAAAGTAGTGCATATGAGACATCAGTGGGTTAATTAGAATCTTTTGAAGCATAAAAATAACAAAAACTACGACTTTATTCAGCATTGTCTTCTCTTCCGGGTTTGTTTTCAATCCTCAAATAAAGATTAGAGCGGTTATGAATCAGTGTATTGATTCATGATTCGGCTCGCGAGTAAAACTGCTGAAATCATAGCTATCAAAATCCAGTGTTCGGCATTTTGCGTACGTGAGTTTTTGTTGTAGATGTCTAAAAAAAAAAAAAAAAAATTGTGTACTGTTCTAATTAATTGAGATTTCTTACAGCTATTACAGGTTGTTGGCCTTGTCTGTTTCGTTGCTTCTATTACTCTCACCTTTTTTGTAAGTCGCTTTGGATAAAAGCGTCTGCTAAATGATTAAATGTAAATGTAAATGTCAATCACGTGACATTGGTGATCCGAATCATGAATCAATACGCTGATTCATAAATGTTTGAATATCTTTGGTCTTATGGGTGTCCAACGACATTAGGGTAAGTAATTAATGACAATTTTAATTTTGGGGTTAACTAACCCTTTAAAGATTAATCCTTATGAAACATACAAATGTTATTCAATCAAGAGCAGTGACTAATGTCCTCGTCTTTTGTTGTTTGACATTAAACAGACAGTAGTAAAGGTTACTGTCCCTTTAAGACCTAATGCACAGATATGCGTTGTCTTTCTCGACTGTATAAAGTTCAGTTAAAGGGGGGGTGAAACACTCAGTTTCAGTCAATCTCATGTCAATCTTGAGTACCTATAGAGTAGTATTGCATCCTTCATATCTCCGAAAAGTCTTTAGTTTTATCATATTTATAAAAGCAATATAGGCTGTACCGAGTCTTTCCGGAAAAAACCGAGCGCCTGGAGGCGTATCGTGTAGGCGGAGCTAAAGAATGACAAGCGCGCAAAGCGGTGACGTCCTCAAGCGTGGAGAAACCCATCGCTATCTCAGCTAATACAGATAATGATCCAGAATCAAATCTGAGGGAGAAATAAATTGAACAGGAGAAACGGCAACAGCAGGACGTCCGTCTCTGTGGTATGTAAGTTACTGTATTTAATGGCCTCTCCACATTTCTGTGTGTTTACTCGCAGTGTATGAGGACATGATTCGGTTTATGGACTATTGTATGCGACTAGACCTTAGAAGTAGCAAGCAAAACGGTTTTGCACGTCAGACTAGTGTAACGTTATACAGAGAACAACAATGGAGTAACCGTTAGCGCATTTGAATCACGCGATCGTGTCGTTTACTGATGTTTACTCATGCGACGGTAGCCAATAGCAGAGACATTTGAAGCAGTTTAAGTTAACTCACCATCGAAGCTTTATCGCTGGGACCGCTCCGTCAGAAACACACTTCTTTGGTATGATTTGGTAAAGTCCTGTGACAGCAGTGGCGTGTAAATCCATTTTGAGACGCGACTGAAGCGATGCCTTGAAGCTTCCCGTCATTTCTGCGTTCAAATCGGTTCAAATGCAGCGCTGCCTTCCCGGAATGCTGTGCTGAAGCGTTGAAGTCGCTTGATGTCACGCACAGGAATAAAGGGGAGCGCGGCGCCGTTCACGGACGACTGGATCTGCAGCTGAGAGACTGTTTACAGCGTGCTCTAGTCACGCGCGCGCGCACCCTACCGGGAGAAGAGCCCGTACGGCCCATACAAGGACCTTCCGCTCTATTAACGTCAAGTCGACCCATCCTCGAAAAAAACTCGCCGAAACTTGTGAGAAACCGGAAGGAGTATTTTTGACACAGAAATACTCCATCAAACGTCCAACATTAGTTTTTGAAACTTTGTCTATGTTTAGGATGGGAATCCAAGTCTTTAACAGTGTAAACAGCTCAGTATGCAGGAAACAGCATTTCACCCCCCCCTTTAAGCCATATTCAGACTATGTCTGCTTGGATACTCATCAAGATGGATATGTCATACTTTTTTTGTGAGTTTGTCCGTTCAAACGCAAGACTTGAAAGATAACTCAATATTATATTACAGATCTTCTCACAGCGAGTGTGCGCATGTTTAAATTGGCAAGACTTAAATAGGTTTAGTTTAAACACAGGTAGCAACGCTGATCAACAATAGCGGAACTGGGCTGCGTTTCCCAAAAGCATCGTAAGCCTAAATTTATCGTAGAGACCATTGGTGACAATTGTTCTACGATCAACTTAAGCTTTTGGAAAACGCAGCCCTGTCGGTTTTATGCGTTATTTTCAAGTTACACACCATACTATAGATGCGTCATCAGATTTGAGATGAACTGCAGTGCAAGTGCTACAGAACTGTGGATGAACAATGGTGCGGTTTAATTTTTTTTAAGGCACATTTTACAAATTACAAACCACATTAATCTTAACTAATATAAATGTTGAATTTAATCATTTATAAGTTATTTATAATTGTTCATGAAGGCTGGAAATGAAAAACACCTTAACATATTAAGGTTTGCAGAATTATTAGCTAAAAAAGAGATTTTACTCAGACTTAAAACTTAACGGGATTGGCCATGAGAAAGATGCAATACTAATGTAAATGCCCATTAGAAATGTAAATGCCCATTGGGAAACTAATGTAATGTAAATGCCCATTGGGAAATGCCCATGAGAAAGATGCAATACTAATGTAACACTAGACATTGTAGTTAAGGCATGACCATTGAACAGTAAATTGCTCATTGGGTCAGACAAAAACAGGTGGAGAAGAAAAGACACAATAAGGCCCTGTCCACACGAACACGGGTATTTTCAAAACCGCAGCTTTTTCTACGCGGTTTGGCTGTTCGTCCAAACGCTGTATCCGGTTACTAAAACCGGACTTTTTTGAAAACTCCGGCCAGGGTGAAGATTTTTAGAAACTCCGGTTACAGCGTTGTCGTGTAGATGGTGAAACCGGAGATTTCATTTTTTTAAATTGAAGTGTGCGCCGTTCTCTCCTTTGTTTGACGTCAGATTTTCCACATCTCCTTTTGATTTACGTGAGTCGATTCTATGCGCTGGACTCCACTAACAGCGCTTATCACACGTATATCCTACAGATACATGTTCAGTTATTTCATTGTATTGCAGAACAAAGGCGCCAGAATGCAATAATACAAAATATTAAAGCAAGTGTGTGAAGCTATTACAGTCCACTTCGGCCCTGCACCTGTGTATACAGTTACCTGTCACTGAGTCCAAAGCAAAGGAACTTGTAGAAGGGTTTCACTTGAGCCCATGGCATCCCTCAGTCAGTGCAATGTGCATCGGTGCAGTGAATGGGACCCATATGGAAATCAGGCAGCCAATCATAGCGTATAGTTTTGCGTTCTCATGTGGACAGATTTGTTTTTAAAACCGTGCTTGTGTGGACGCGATTGAAAAACTCCGGTAATAAAAATACCCGTGTACGTGTGGACTAGCCCTAAATAGATAAAGAATAATTAAGGTGAATAATTGAACAGGGCTCAACATTAACGCTTGTCCGAAAGCCCAACAACATCCCCCTGAAGGTATCTATGTATATAAGTTATTAAGCTTGAACCCAGAACATGTCTGGACAAGTCTCCACATGCAGTATATATACAGAGGTGGAGAGACTGACTTTTTTGTCTCTTGCACAAAATGGACAGCTGCATGTTTGTGGTTCTGTGAGTGAATGATTAAGAAGTAAGTTTTGTTTACATTCTATATTGTTCAAACTTTAACATTTAATAGCCTGACTTACTGTTACTCACATTTTGAATAGTATATTCGTTTTATGTTATCTGTAATACTGTTTATATTAGAAACTTATATTGCATTTGTTTCTTTGTTCATTGTAGACCACACATACCGTATAGATGAATGCCTGTAATACCTCATACATGCAGAAATAATCAGAATAAAACCCTTCATCTGGGACACTGTCTCTCTCACTTCAATTTCTTCATCCTTTTCTACTAGTACCTAACCAAACCCTTTGAGCGTCCCATACGCTTGTTTAACACTTGTCCGCTTGTCCGGGACAAGTGGATTTTTTGAAGGGACAAGTAAAAAATAATTTTACTTGCCCGACGGACAAGAGCCTGATTAAAACAAAAAAATAACTAGCGAAACACCAAAATGCAAGAATGATTGTGCATTAATTTAGTGTAAATGGGGATCGATAGTGGTGGATAATAATATATGATGAGATGATGATAACAAGGTCGCGCTGTTGACGCTCGTGCAACCTCTCGAGGAGAAATTACAACACTAGAGCGTTTAAGCTGTTTCCTGAATACCATCACGACTGAAAATGACACTGCTTTCATATGACAGTTTCATAAACAATTAATTAACATTCACTTAAAGTCACTTACATTTTAGATGCAATATTGAGTGCTTTTGTTCGATTTCAGCAGCGAAAATCGTTCTTCACACACAGCAGAACCGTAACGCGTCTCACAGCAACAAGTGTGTTACTGAAAGATTCAGTGTTTGAATGAATCATTTGAATGAACGACTCAATGGCTGACTCATTAAGACGGGCCACCTGCTGCCACCTACTGGAGGTTTAGTTTCATGTTTAAATATACTTTCCAACATTTCTTTTTTGTCTATTCAAAACTACAAATCTCAAAACATTATTTAATGCAGTTGTAATTTTTCAGTGTAAATTATTTAATTTTATTGTTAACAGCCCTTATAGTCTTAATTTAATTGAATGTATTGATCAAATTTAACAATATAAAATTAAACCTGAAGCATAGCCTATATTTAATAAGATTAGGGGGAAAATACCCTTTATAAAAGGTACAAATATCACAAATTTGAAATGATTCAATAAAAAAATAAAAAATAGAAATTCACAAATATGCAGATTTAAATATGTCAAAGCTGATTGAACACTGGTGAGAATATTGCTTCAGAATAAATTATAGTTACAACACACACACACACACAAGCACAATAAAAGAAATATATTTTTAAAAAATAAACTTTTTTCCGGACAAGCACATTTTTTACTCGGACAAGTGAATGAATGATTTACTTGTCCGAAGGACAAGCACATGAACATGCTTAATGTCAAGCCCTGTTGAGTGTGAAACCATCAGGAAACCTTTAGTCTCCAGCGCCACCATTTTCCAGAACTGAACCTACCTGGAGTATCCAGAAACTTAAGTTAGGTAAAGAACCCCAAAAAATGAAAAGAATCACATTTAAGAATCACAAGTTTATTTTTTTGCAGTCAAAATGTGTATTTTCTTTGGACAGATTTACAAATTTACAAATGTACCACAAATGTAAAATCTGTCATCCAACTTACTATATCATTTTTCCAAACACAAATGAAGATAACCTGAGGGATTTCTGTTCCTCCATTTAAAGACCATCATTCCTCTCAAACATTAAAAAAAAGTCAAAGGCATTGTAAAAATAACTAATCGAGTGTCTCTAATCCAAACCCAAGTCTTCTGAAGAAACACGACTGATGGTTTATGATGAACAGATTTACTATGACGCACATACTGTAGTAAACGCGGACATTCAAATGATTGCGTGACACAAGAAAACAACATGAGTGAGTAAATGCAGAAATTTAAAAATAGCCTTTTTAACCATTAGACAACAAGAACATTTTCCTCACCACCCAGTGCCATGAATGGCAGTGAATGACCCCACAAAAATACAGTACAATAACAAACTCACTTAAATAGGCAATAGAGTGCTTTCACTTACCTTAGCCAAAACGTTGCTCTCTGTCAATGAAGTAGTGGCAATCCTTCACTTCACCATAGGCATTGACGAACTGGAAAAACCATGATAAAAAAATGCTGCCGTAATATATATATATATATATATATATATATATATATATATATATATATATATACACTTTAATTATATGTAGATAAAATGAATGTGGCTTTATTAAAGTTCCCATTCTTTGCGATTCCATCTTTCAAACTTTAGTTAGTGTGTAATGTTGCTGTTAGAGCATAAATAATACCTGTAAAATGATAAAGCTCAAAGTTCAATGCCAAGCGAGATATTTTATTTAACAGAAGTTCCTTTTCAAGGCCTACAGCAAACGGCCGGTTTGAACTACACTGCTGCACTTCCTGCTTTAATGACGCAACTAAAACCGTATGTTGACGAACCCTCCGCCCACAAGAACACGCTAATTTGGGGGCGTTGTCCTTTTGCTCTCGCAGGTCGAGAATAGGAAGCATTGTTTTTGTAGAGTGTATTTGTCGCCATGCCATTGAAAGGCTATTATTTTCATCCCGGAGTCAAATCACCTTTGGTTTGGCCTTCCCACGGACGCTGTACGTAGAGATCAATGGCTACAGTTTATGGTTAACTCGGTTCCGGAAAATTATAATCACAATTTAAAACTATGTGCAGCACATTTTGCTGAGGACTGCTTCCTCAATCTCAATCAGTTTAATGCCGGATTCGCAGAAAGATTATTCTTAAAAGATGACGCAGTTCCCTCTTTGTCTGGAGAAGGCGTTGTTTATGGTGCACAACCGGTAGGTGTATTTTATTATTTAAGTCGGTCGGTTTAACAGTTTATGTAACTCATGACACAAAGTGCAACGCTGTTTAGCTTTGTTAACTAACGTTAGATGGTAATTGAAACTAATCCGAAAAACTTAGCATATAAAAGTGTAGCAATTCATTCAGACACCATCAATTGTTGGTGTTTGTAATGATCAGTTTAAGCTACTGAATAGACAGCTGACCATTCTGAAACATCCAGCAAAAGTCTTTCCTGAGCAGGTTGTAATCGATCCTCTTCGATATTCTCCGGGTCTGATTCTGACTCAAATTGATAAGGCAATATAGACATTTCTGCAATAACATTGAGCGCGCGTGTCTACCCGTTATGATAAGAGGCGGGACCTTTCCGGTATGTGCGCTAAGCTGCTGTCCAATCACAGCACGGGAAGCGCTGGCCCAATCAGAACTCATTACGTGTTTCTGAAGGAGGGACTTCATAGAACAAGGAAATCATCAGGCCGTTTTTAGTTTTTTTAAACGCGAAACATGAACTCATGTTATATTGCACACTGTAAACATAATCAAAGCTTCGAAAACACGCGAAGAATGGGACCTTTAAGCCTTTTCCTCCCAGGTTAAACGCTTAAAGTGGCTAGATCCCTATTCGGACTGGATTAGCACTGCATGAAAAGTGGGATTTTCGTCAGTAAGCGGCACTGTAGATTGTCATGGAAGTTCAGGTTTACGACTGTACACGGCAGTTTGCAGGCGATACCGAAAACTGCCGTGAATTGTCAGAAATTGACGTGGGCCTTGCTTGGCAGTTGTCCCCCCCAAGACCCCCCTTCCCTTAACTCCAGGGGAGGCTTTAACATGTAAATGAACATGCTGTGAGCTATACAAATGCAAATCAGGGTAGCAGGAGTTTTAACCCATGTGACATTTTTCTAAAAGGTATTAACTTCCTTCTAAGAAAATCTCTTAGATAGATCAGGCTCAGTATAGCCTAATTGTAAAATCTTAAACTTAAGCTTGAATTTATATATTTGATGAAAGTATTCTAGATTATTTATTGTGTTTCATTAGCAATCAGTCCCTGTGAATTCAGTGCGACTCGCAATTTTGACCAATCACCGCAACTTTTACCAATCATTGCGGTCTCCTGCTAATAAGCGGCGTCATACATCAGCAAACTTTATATATCATATATCATTGCCTGTCAAAATTAACGTGTTAACACAAATTAATTTTAACGGCACTACATATATATATATATAATTTAAAAAATACCCTAAGCAAATTACAAAAACAATAGTTATTAAAAATAAAATAAAAATTCCGATACTAATACATATTTATTTTATATGTATACATTTATTTAACATCTGTAGTCGTTTGATTAATATTAATGACAGACAGGTATTTAATTGGGCTGCTTAATGCATGGATGTAATATTTGTGACACATATCCAGTTATTACCCACCTGTTTACGTACACTTAAGCCATAACCAACTGTGTTCATGCGATGGAAATTTTGATGAATATATATATTGTTAGCATCTTAATTTAATCTTTGTTTTATTATTTTATTAGTTCATTAATTAATTGTTATTGCTTCACTCTGCTTCTTAGCAAGGCTTTCCTCCTCTTCAGTCACATACTCATCCTATGGAAATGTTAAGTACACATTTAAAACTCACGCAATGCCCATACTCATCACCTCAAACGGCCATACTTAGCGCATGAATATGTCCATTTGAGAGTGAAAAGACCATCATTATTATGGCTATTTGAGTATGAAAAGACCACCTTTAATATGGGCATTTAAGTATGAAAAGATTTTAAAACTAGTTTTATAGGCACACTGTGCTTTATTTCATAAACATGCGAGCTCTGAGTTCTTCCATCATGCCCATGACCTCACATGTGATTGGAGGAGCCCGACAAGCCTTCTAGCCCCCGTCCAATCACGTGCGAGGGAATGTGCAATGACGACTCATACAGCAGTAGTTGCAAGACGAGCATAAACAGACGTATTCACTCCTGTACTCAAACCCTTTCCTCCATTCCCTGTGTTTTTGCTACTTTGCGGTTTTGTGATCTACAATGGCTGGACGGCGTTTCCCCTTCAACTCCTCTGCATGGACGCGATCAACCCCTTTCAGCCAGTCCGCAGACCGACGGGAAGAAACAGCTGAATGCTATCATTGGGCTGCCGATTTTAACGAGCAGTTCACTTTAGTAATCTCCAGGTTGCTGTCCATAGACGATAGGTTGCTTGCTTTGGAGTCGAAAAACTGTGTGGAAGATACTAACTTTAAGAAGAGAAGACGAGTGCCCAGTCCTAAGATTGCGGTAAGACTGTTATCTAAGCTAAAGTAACCTAAAGCAAAGCTTTTTAAGTAGCACAAGCTGAAATTAGCCTTGTAAAAGAACAAATGTAAGTTGCTTTATAAAAGTGTTTTCTTTTTCTGGTCATTTTACAGGAAGCAGTACGCCGTCTTCACAACTTCGTCATAACATTCATTTAATTGTTTTCCAGCTGCATGTCAGACATAGAGACAGTACGCAGGAGCTTCAGGTACAAACATCCAGTTCTTGCATCGCAAGCAGAAGCTGTGAAGAGTTCAGCTCGGAGTCGATTGAGAAGAAAGAGGGTAAGATTTATTAGATTAGATCCGTTTTTTGGTCAGTGTGACTATTTTTCAGGTGCATTTTACGCAGTACATCGCGCAATACTGATTGTCTTTATTGGTTGTTTACAGCTGCTACAAGCAAGAAAGAGTGTGTTAGCTGAGGATATGAGGTGGGCCTTTGGAAGTGTGCTACCATAGACCTGATGTCTGATGAGGAAGACGGCATCATTCGCGCGATGTCTGGATGTACTGTTTGACCAGCCAGGAGCTCGCCAAGCTCTGTGCCACGCTGCAATCGAGATTAGAGGCGATTCCAAAGAACAGGGCAACGCACGACAGACATCTGAAAAATGGACTGAAATCAGACAGAATGGCGCTAGTTACCTACAGCTCTGAAGGCTCTGAAACTGCCTGTGGCCCTTGGACCCAAAAAGAACTATTTTACTCTCATCAGTCCACAAAATGTTCCTCCATTTCTCTTTAGGCCAGTTGATGTGTTCTTTGGCAAATTGTAACCTCTTCTGCACATGCCTTTTTTTTTAACAGAGGGACTTTGCGGGGGATTCTTGAAAATAG
Organism: Pseudorasbora parva; assembly: GCF_024679245.1. Lineage (NCBI taxonomy): Eukaryota > Metazoa > Chordata > Actinopteri > Cypriniformes > Gobionidae > Pseudorasbora > Pseudorasbora parva. The sequence continues at coordinate 3,291,578 of NC_090179.1, forward strand.
ATTAGCTTCACACAGACGTCTTCTAACTGTCACAGTACTTACAGGTAACTCCAGACTGTCTTTGATCATCCTGGAGGTGATCATTGGCTGAGCCTTTGCCATTCTGGTTATTCTTCTATCCATTTTGATGGTTGTCTTCCGTTTTCTTCCACGTCTCTCTGGTTTTGCTCTCCATTTTAAGGCATTGGAGATCATTTTAGCTGAACAGCCTATCATTTTTTGCACCTCTTTATAGGTTTTCCCCTCTCTAATCAACTTTTTAATCAAAGTACGCTGTTCTTCTGAACAATGTCTTGAACGACCCATTTTCCTCAGCTTTCAAATGCATGTTCAACAAGTGTTGGCTTCATCTTTAAATAGGGGCCACCTGATTCACACCTGTTTCTTCACAAAATTGATGACCTCAGTGATTGAATGCCACACTGTTATTTTTTTGAACACACCCCTTTCAACTAATTCAACTAATTGCCCAATTGCACAGCCTTAAGAGCGTGCATATCATGAATGCTGGGTCTCATTTGTTTTCGGAGAATCTACTGAACCTACTGGTAACTTGTTTGCCACGTAGCAATAAAAAAAATATACGAAAAACCTTGATTATTCTGGTTAGTCACATTGTACTGCTATTATTTTGAACAAGACTGTATATATATATATATATATATATATATATATATATATATATATATATATATATATATATATATATATATATATATGTGTGTGTGTGTGTGTGTGTGTGTGTGTGTGTAAAATTATTATAATTTGGGGGTTTAAATTTATTAATTTATTACCCAGGTTGACCAATAGTAACAGATCTGCCAACCAATCACGAGTGATATTTCTTGTTTCAATATAGTAGTTTCAACCAATACTGAGTGAGGAAATTCAAGCCATTCCGGCAAGGCGCCGCCCAGAGCTGCTATTCATATGCTAATTAGAGCCATTAGCGCCGGCGCCAGCATGCCTCCGTAAGCTCCACATACGTCATGGTTCGTTTCCGTCAATATGTGGCACGCGACGTTCACAGGCTGTAAACTGACGTTAATTGTCGAAAATCAGGGAGATTTCCGGCCGTTTACGGGGACGAAAATCCCACTATTCATGCAGTGTAGATTAACATGGGTAGGTGGGGGTACAGTAATTATTACCAGAGGTTCTCTGTGATTTTAATTCCGTCTGAATGTGCCATCTCGGTAATCATTATGGACAATGTCAGTGAAGATTACTGAGACTTTTACCTTCTGTAAAAAGGTCTGGAAAAATTACCTCAGGTAATACTAATCCCGTTCAAATAGACACACTGTAAAAATGCATGGTAAAATTCCGTAATTTCCTGTTTAAACGTTTTTTTTAAAAGCGCATTTTGCGAGCTTGGAGGTGCTTGAAGCATTCAGTTGCATTGTAATTGGAGGGACAACTCTCTTACAAACGTCCAGTATTTTCCGCATATCATTTAAAGCAAAAAGAAGATCAAGCTCGTAAGATCAAAGCACTTATTGGAGGCACAACACTTATTTTAGCTCCAGTAAAATACGTGTCTATTACCAACACAATCCAATCAGAACTGTTAACTGTTTATTAAAAACGCATATAAGGTTGTGGCAAGGGGGGCGTGGTTTAGCGAGGTCTGTGACGGGAGAGAGAGTTGGAGTATGAGGCACGTAAGTGAATCAGGGGCAAACAATGAACACCTGTCTCTTGTTTCAGTAATTGGTGTGGAGAGACAGGTTATAAGCCAAGCAGGAGATGAGCCCAGTGAATTTACCCAGCCTCCGACATCCGTTAATTTTGGGGGCGAATTGGCCAGCATTTGATAGTCTATTGGGATACTTATGTGCGAATGTCTCTTGGGACAAAAGAAGGTGGGGAGCGGTTGTGCAGGTGGGAGAGGCTGAGCCGGGACCAGCAGGGACTGTTGCAGAGGAACGGAGCAGTGTTGAGAGGCTGAACCTCACTGACCGCGATGATTTTCCTCTGGAACAGTCCGAGGATGAGTCGCTCAAAAATGCATTTGCGCAGGTCCGATCAATCGACGGACAGCTTCTCCATCCTGAACAGACGCTCTCGTATCCTTATTTTGCCATATTAAAAGACAGGTTGTATCGAGTGACACAAGATACTCAGTCCAAACAAGATACAACACAGTTGTTAGTTCCAAAAAGCCGTCGGGAAATGCTTTTCCTGGCGGCTAATTCTAATCCAATGACCGGGCATTTGGGGCAAGCAGCAACACTAAATCGTTTAATGGTCCGGTTCTTTTGGCCGGGCATTCACAAGAACGTGCGGAGGTGGTGTGCGTCTTGTCGTTAATGTCAGCTGGTAAACCCACAGGCCTGCCCAAAAGCGCCATTGCGCCCTCTACCACTTATGCAGGTCCCCTATGACAGAATTGGCATGGACCTCATCGGACCATTAGAGCGATCCGCACGAGGGCATCGTTTTGCATTGGTCCTGGTGGATTATGCAACACGATACCCAGAAGCAATTGCCCTCCGTAGCATTTCCACGAAGAGTGTTGCGGAGGCATTGTTTAGTTTAATCTCCCGAGTGGGGATCCCGAAAGAGATCCTCACTGATCAAGGCACGGCGTTTATGTCACGGACGTTACGCGAACTTTACGAGTTGTTGGGCATTAAATCGGTCCGCACCAGCGTCTATCACCCACAGACGGATGGTTTGGTGGAATGATTTAATCGCACGTTGAAGACAATGATTCGAAAGTTCGTACAGGAAGACGGCAAAAATTGGAATAGATGGTTGGAACCCCTATTGTTCGCTGTACGCGAGGTCCTGCAAGCCTCCACCGGGTTTTTCCCGTTCGAGCTTCTCTATGGACGTCAGCCCCGTGGGGTGTTGGACGTTCTTAGAGAGGCTTGGGAGGACGGACCTTCGCAGGGCAAAAATGAAATTCAGTATGTCATGGACCTGAGAACAAGACTCCACACATTGGGGCGGCTATCTATGGAGAATTTGTTACAGGCTCAAGACAAATAAAGCCGGCTATATAATAGGGGAACAAAACTGCGTGAATTTGCACCGGGAGATAAAGTGCTTGTATTGCTCCCAACTTCTAGCTCAAAATTACTCGCCAAGTGGCAAGGGCCCTTTGTGGTCACACGGCGAATAGGAAATCTTATGAGGTAGGAACGATTATGAGGTAGTCCGGTCGTATAGGGGCGGGGCACATCAAATATACCACCTCAACCTCCTCAAAAAGTGGAGTGAGGCGGAGTCAGTGATGCTGGCAACAGCGGTGAGCAGGGAGGAGGATCTCGGGCCAGAGGTGAGCACAAAAGGTACATCCCTCGCTCTGGCCCCAGGGGAGATCACCTCTCGCTGTTGCAACTCACTGACACAGCCCAGTTCCAGGAAGTTTTTTCCAATCTGTTATCGCCCATTCCCAGCCGAACAAATCTCATTCAGCACCATATCGAGATGGAGCCGGGCGTGGTAGTTCGCAGTCGGCCGTATAGGTTACCAGAACACAAAAAAAAAAGTGGTTCAGGATGAATTAGAGGCGATGCTGGATATGAGAGTGATAGAAGAATCCTACAGTGATTGGACCAGCCCAATAGTTTTAATCCCTAAAACCGACGGCTCAGTCCGATTCTGTGTGGATTATCGCAAGGTGAACACTGTGTCGAAATTCGACGCTTATCCAATGCCAAGGGTTGATGAGTTGCTCGATCGGCTGGGCACGGCTCGTTTTTATTCGACGGTGGATTTAACAAAGTGATATTGGCAGATCCCCCTAACGCCGTTATCTAAAAAAAAACAAAAAACAGCCTTTACGACGCCATTTGGATTACACCAATTTGTCACACTTCCATTCGGGTTGTTTGAGGCTCCGGCCACGTTTCAGTGTCTCATGGACAAAATTCTTCGGCCGCATGCTGCCTATGCCGCTGCATACTTGGATGACATCATCATCTATAGTAACGATTGGCGGCGGCATATGGAGCATGTGCGAGCCATCCTGAGATTGCTGTGACTGGCCGGGCTAACGGCCAACCCGAAGAAGTGTGTGATTGGTTGCGTGGAGGTCAGGTATCTGGGTTTCCACTTGGGTCATGGCCAGGTGCCTCCACAAATTGATAAAATGGCTCCCCAGCCTGAGTCGGGCGGTAGGGGTATGTGGCGTGGGGGGCGTGATTTAGCGAGGTCTGTGACGGGAGAGAGAGTCGGAAGACAAGCGGCACGTAAGTGAATCGGGCAAACAATGAACACCTGTCTCTTGTTTCAGTAATTGCCGTAGAGAGAGAGCCCAGTCAGCAAATTTCCTTTGGCCCAGATCTGGCCCAGATAAACAGCTTAGATGTCACTCAGATTAGATTGTGTTTGCTAGCCCAGATCTGGCCCACTTCTTCTTTACCACAGCTCAGCCAAAGAAGTGCCATAACTCCACCAAACGTGAGCCAAACAATACAATTTTATGTGGCCCTTATATGGAATTTTAAGCATTATGTAAAAGTCTTATTAACTCCATGGTCAATACAACACTCAACAACAAAAACATATTCGATAATTTACTTTTGACAAATGTTTTCAGTTACTCTAAAACCATTTACAGTCTTGTTCAAAATAATAGCAGTACAATGTGACTAACCAGAATAATCAAGGTTTTTAGTATATTTTTTATTGCTACGTGGCAAACAAGTTACCAGTAGGTTCAGTAGATTATCAGAAAACAAATGAGACCCAGCATTCATGATATGCACGCTCTTAAGGCTGTGCAATTGGGCAATTAGTTGAAAGGGGTGTGTTCAAAAAAATAGCAGTGTCTACCTTTGACTGTACAAACTCAAAACTATTTTGTACAAACATTTTTTTTTTCTGGGATTTAGCAATCCTGTGAATCACTAAACTAATATTTAGTTGTATGACCACAGTTTTTTAAAACTGCTTGACATCTGTGTGGCATGGAGTCAACCAACTTGTGGCACCTCTCAGCTGTTATTCCACTCCATGATTCTTTAACAACATTCCACAATTCATTCACATTTCTTGGTTTTGCTTCAGAAACAGCATTTTTGATATCACCCCACAAGTTCTCAATTGGATTAAGGTCTGGAGATTGGGCTGGCCACTCCATAACATTAATTTTGTTGGTTTGGAACCAAGACTTTGCCCGTTTACTAGTGTGTTTTGGGTCATTGTCTTGTTGAAACAACCGTTTCAAGGGCATGTCCTCTTCAGCATAGGGCAACATGACCTCTTCAAGTATTTTAACATATGCAAACTGATCCATGATCCCAGGTATGCGATAAATAGGCCCAACACCATAGTAGGAGAAACATGCCCATATCATGATGCTTGCACCTCCATGCTGCACTGTCTTCACTGTGTACTGTGGCTTGAATTCAGAGTTTGGGGGTCGTCTCACAAACTGCCTGTGGCCCTTGGACCCAAAAAGAACTATTTTACTCTCATCAGTCCACAAAATGTTCCTCCATTTCTCTTTAGGCCAGTTGATGTGTTCTTTGGCAAATTGTAACCTCTTCTGCACATGCCTTTTTTTTAACAGAGGGACTTTGCGTGGGATTCTTGAAAATAGATTAGCTTCACACAGACGTCTTCTAACTGTCACAGTACTTACAGGTAACTCCAGACTGTCTTTGATCATCCTGGAGGTGATCATTGGCTGAGCCTTTGCCATTCTGGTTATTCTTCTATCCATTTTGATGGTTGTCTTCCGTTTTCTTCCACGTCTCTCTGGTTTTGCTCTCCATTTTAAGGCATTGGAGATCATTTTAGCTGAACAGCCTATCATTTTTTGCACCTCTTTATAGGTTTTCCCCTCTCTAATCAACTTTTTAATCAAAGTACGCTGTTCTTCTGAACAATGTCTTGAACGACCCATTTTCCTCAGCTTTCAAATGCATGTTCAACAAGTGTTGGCTTCATCCTTAAATAGGGGCCACCTGATTCACACCTGTTTCTTCACAAAATTGATGACCTCAGTGATTGAATGCCACACTGCTATTTTTTTGAACACACCCCTTTCAACTAATTGCCCAATTGCACAGCCTTAAGAGCGTGCATATCATGAATGCTGGGTCTCATTTGTTTTCTGAGAATCTACTGAACCTACTGGTAACTTGTTTGCCACGTAGCAATAAAAATATACTAAAAACCTTGATTATTCTGGTTAGTCACATTGTACTGCTATTATTTTGAACAAGACTGTATATTAATATAAATAACATTCAAAGTGTGACACCAAATGTCAAGTGTGCATTATGCTGAACTAGCAATGAGAGTTAAAGTAGAAGGGAGGGGGAATCACAGTAACTTGCTAAAGATAACAAACAACAACTTCACAAGATAAATAAAGTCTCTAATTGTAAAGAATCAGTCTGAGACAAAGGTAGGAGATCTAAATGCAGTATTTATTAAGAGGGCAATCCACAATCGTAGTCAAAAACAGGCAAAATGTCATACACAAGCAAACAGTCCAAAAAGGCAAACAAGACAGGAGAGACAGGCAAACGTAATCTGGCAAGAAAACCAACAAACCAAGTGACATGAAACCGAGGAAAATGCTCAGAAATGCAGTTTACACAAAACAAGACATTGCAGTGAATGACAGATAACCAGGCGGAGAACAGAATAATAAGACACAGGTGTAAACAGTGAGTGCTAATGAGTCCGGGCAAAGGATAATGGGTAATGTAGTTGATGATAGAATGACAGTCTGGATTGGAGTGCCCTCTGGTGGTGAGCACGGGCACTCACACTGGTGAATTGAGACACTAATCAGTGTTGGAAGTGTGTTGCTGGGATTCGCCTTGTTTCAACCGACTGCACCTGCAATAAAAAGTTACATTTAAATAATGTTAACAGTAATACAACCTGGAAGCTAGGTCTGCATAATTATGATTAAAATAAATCTTAAACTATAGTTCAACAAAAAATATAATTCTGTCATCATTCAGGGTATCTGCAGGTTTCACCAAGTTAAATTTAAGACTTTTTAAGACCATTATGAATAAAATTTAAGAACTATATCACGCAATAAAAAAAACATGCATAGGAAATGCAGAATCACTCAATTACGCTACTTAAACTTATATTATTTAATTTATTTAAATTGAACAAAGTATTAGTAAACTTATTATTCATAGCTCAATCCCACCAGGATTAGCATATATATATATATATATATATATATATATATATATATATATATATATATATATATATATATATATATATAAATTTGACCAAAATTAGTTTTTATTGTGGTGGTTACTTCCATAGATTTGCAAACATTTTTATTTTTTTATATAATTAGGATGCAACATTAACCATATTATTATGTTAGATGCACAATAGTCACACATGGCAATAAAACTGACAAAATGCATGAATCTTGTTTGGTATTACCAAAAAAAAAAAAAAGGCTGGTTCAGTTGTGTGCTATCTATCATTATTTACACGATCGCTTGGGGTGGGAAATATGACCAACATCTTAAAAGTAAACCTCAGCAATAATTGCTTAATATAAGTAAAAAGTTTTCAAGTAATTACGTAATCAAGTAATCGGTAAGTAATAAAATGTATACTTATAAACAAATGACAATAGGACAAATAAATACAACATAAAGATGCATATCTACAAAGAGGAGCACCCACCCGTTTTTAGAAATAGGGCTTATTCAACTTCTTTAGACATTTAGATATGTGGGCAAATGCATTTGTCTCAGTGCATGCATTGTTTTAGTTTGGCAGGGTCGCCGCTAGCTTAGCTTAATTAGTTTGCTTTCACTTTGAGAACTTACTAATGCGCAGATCCAGTGCTTACTGAGACGTCCCAAACTTTTTAACTCAAATCAGGATAACGTATAGACGTATGCAGCAAGTGTATATTTGATTGTTTAAGAGTAACGTTAGGCTAATGAGCCTAGAACTTACACATTCAATACACTCACGCGAGCACTGACAGACAGCAAACACACACAGCCTGACATTGGGGTTCAGAGTTTACATCACTGTTACTATTTTAGTGCAATCGGGTATATTATACTTTTATTTGGTCATTAAGCAAGATGGTGAGAAAGATTCGCCTTTGCGTTCACGATCGCGGAACTGCAAGAACCGTCAGACTCAGCTGAAGAATAAAATCCGTTTTATGCGTCTGTGGGGTGCGAGCTGAAAGAGGCTTGTGTCAATAACACGAAAGCTGATTGGCTGCAATATAAGTGGCATGCTTGTCTAATTTGTAGTTATAATAGAGCGAACAATAGTTGGTCTAGCGAAAGAAAGAACTACAAACACCACTGAACAAACACACACACATACACACGTGCTCGCGTGCTGCGTGAGGCGAGAGCGTTTCAATGAGGTAGCGTTACATGGAGGTAGGAAAATTAAGACCTGTTTAACATTATTTAAGACCTAGAACGCAATGCTTGAGAGAGAGAGAGAGAGAGAGAGAGAGAGAGATAGAGAGAGAGAGAGAGAGAGAGAGAGAGAGAGAGAGAGAGAGAGAGAGAGAGAGAGAGAATGGTTAGTGTTGTTTATTGGTGTTGGTAGCAGGTTTTTGAGGCCTTCAGCCCAGAGGTTGGTGGCACCTTAACATGAGCACGGTCGCGCTGAAGTGAGCTGTGGTTTACAACAGAGATTATTTTACTCTCAAATAATCTGAGACAAGCTGCCTATGATTATTGTTTGCTATATCAGTATGGTTGTATTTTTTCCTCTCTTTATGACAGCGGCAAGGCCGGCTCTAGCTCTTTGGTTGCCCTAGGCGAGATGGAGTTTTGCATTTTCGGATTGCATTTTTAATTCCACATTGAATTTTGCTACATTCATTGCGGGATATATAATCAAAATGCAATCGCAAGTATCTTAAATGGGAGTTTAAATGCAATTTAGAAAAATAACATTTAAATTATCATTTTGCTTGAACAATCTAATCTAATTATTTCTGTAATACATTTTAATTTTGATACTTATATAAAGTATTAGCCTACAATATACAATTTATGTTTAAATTATATGTTAAAACTAGTGTAGGAAATAGCAAATGTAAATTATATTATTCCATTTTAATTATCATTTTGTTCCAAATGTTGCACACATGGTATGGAAAATGTAAATTTAAATACTGAAATGCATTGCCATTTTACATATTGCATTGCAAATTTTATATCGCTACACTTCAGCTTCCATAAATAGGCGTGAGCACGAATATATTCGATTTGTAATTAATATTCGAAAAATAAAAATAAAATAGAAATTTTACTATTTTACTATTGCTATACTAGGCTATTGCTTTGCTGGCCGTAAATGCAGTGAATCCATTATAAATCCCTCTAAATCTCGCAGTTATAACTAAATCCACTGGGTGGTGCTGTGAAGCGTGTTAATAACTCGACTGTATTTGATCACTTATGTCGTCTGCCTCGTAATGTTTGGAATTACTTAGATGAAAATAATCTTACAAAATGGAGTTACTTTTAATAAATTAATTAATGAAAGTGAGTTAAAAAAAAAAAAAAAAAAAATCCCATCCAAACACCAGTCGACTGAGGACAGCTGTCCATCACCGCATTCACGAGTGCAGGTGAGCACAGATGTTCACTGAGTGAGAGCGCAATAACGTACATGATAACAAAATGCATTTCATGCAAATCATGATTGAGACAAGGCTTCCTTTAAGTTTTGTTGAGGTTTAAGAACAGAAAACACAGTGCTGTCAGAAACTTATCTTTGTGTCTCTGCGTCTGTCATCGGGGTTTGTAGTTGCCAACTAACGGTACTTCAGCGAGCATTTGATTCAATGAGCGAGGCCGTGGCATGAATCACAGAATGTGACGTTGGAATCAGAATGTAAACGTTCTTGGGTGGAGGGAATATCTATATCTTACCCAGATACAGCAAATCTATTTTATGATTGGCTGTTCGGTATCTATATATTTTTTTATTAGATTAACTGGTGCGTGGCAGGGCCGTCAGAACTCTATGGGGAACTCGCTTGATTCCTCTAATATCGCGCAACTTAGTGTGTGTTACCCTGGTGATTTCTCTGCGTGAGAAATACATGGTGTGGCGTGTGAGCGTGTGAATGGGTTGAAATGCGTGTGTCTCACGCCCAAAGCGTGAGACTTGAGAGCTCTGCATTCCTTAGGTTATTTTCCAGCTTTCCAGGGCACTCTTTATAAAGCTGAGGCAGTGCAGTTTTGGAGAAGTATTTTCTACCAGGGAGTACGTAACTGGAGTCGCACACTAATTTCTACAGACAGCATTCACCTCCGTTTCAGTCCTCCATCACCCGAATCCCGTACTTCCCTTTGTTGTCGAGGTAGATGCTTGAATTTAGCTGACCACCCAATGGGGGGGAACCAGTTAGCAGCTGGCCTTTATTTTCTCCTCTGATTTTTTGTACTTTGTAACTGATGAATTGTTCTTCATCTGCTCATACAGCGAGTCTGCATCAGGAATACTTGTCCAATAAAAAACAATTCTGTCCGCAAGATTCTTCAGGGCCCCACCTACTCCATCTGGTGCAACTTTGCCAAGTGATGCCACAGTATAGTTCCAGGTCACCCATTGAAATCCATGTGTGGCGGAGTGTGTGTTATAAAGGTGAGGCGGAATACTAATGTGGAAGACTGATGAGTCATCCACATCGGCTGTCCCATGTCATATTCGCTGTTGGCCCCTCAGCATCCTGCGGAGAAAACAAAGGAGGAAATGAGGAAACCGCGGAGGTTACATCGTGAAGCTAAAAGCTCACCTGCAGGCTGGTTTTCTCTTGGATCCTTCCCTCGCATCACTTCACGGCGGTTCTACCTGCCGTCCACGGGACGTGGCATACCCGTGGACGGCGGTTCTACCTGCCGACCACGGGACGTGGCATACCCGTGGCTTCATCATGTGCTCCCTGTGCGCCCGAGCCCGGTTTTTCGTTCCCGTGTCTACCGCATCGGCCTCGGCTCCAGATGTCGGGGACAGGGAGTGACTCACAGTAATCTGCGCACGCTGGAAAGAGCGTCCCCATCTCCCGCTATTATCCCTCCACCGAAGATGGCATTATTAAATGCCCCTTCTCTGGTGAACACGACCTTCCTACTAAATGACTTTTATTCAGCACACAACTTGGATTTTATGTTTATCACAGAATCATGGATAAAGGTTGGTGATCTAACTCCATTTTCTGAACTGATCCCGACTGCAATGGCGCCACCAGGGGGCCACCCCACTGGCCATTATACATTTTTGTAGCATCAATTATGCATTTGATCCCTAATGCACAGCCAGGCAGGCAAGCCGCTCTAGACCTTCGATCACACACAGTAGCCCGCCCCACCCCCGATACCGCTGTTGCGTGCTCAGACAGCAACAGGTCAGAGCATTGCCTGTCAGTTAACAATTTCAAAGGAAGTTAACGTTAGAAGAAGAAGACTACTGGTAAGTAAATAAGTCAAAAAATATTTTTTAGTTAAAGAGAAGATGGGGAATTATGTGTCGTGACGTGCTTTTTAAGTGCCAAATGGTTATAGTATACTGTTACTGCAGCTTTTTGATGTGTCTTTGACACGGTTTGACAAGATTAAACGTTACCTTGCTAACGTCGTTAGATGGTGCATGGTATGTCAATTTTCAGACAATGAAGAGAAAGTCCACAGACATCTCTTCTTATTTTAAGAAGAAAAGTACAGAAGGAGTGAAAGAGATGGCAGGGGAGCAAGAGAGGCTTAAGCCCCGTTTCCACCAAAATTACCCGGAACAATTTGTCCCAGGAACTGTTTTTACAGGAACTTTTCTCCCCCCAGACCTGCAACTGTCTGCGTTTCCACCGCGATAAAGTTCCGTGAAGATTAGGCAAATAAGTCCGGTGATGTAGGACTGCGCGCGACTGCTCCTCCAAGTCAGTGACGGACAGTAATCATTTTTGCGCGACACTAGCCACGTGTACAAGCACACTTTTTTTGTCATTCCGATTGAAAGATTCAGTGGACTGTTTACATGAGACGTTATCTAAACCGATCTGGTTTTTACATGTGATGACTTTCAATCGCAATCATTTTGTTGTAAAGAGTAATAATCATCTCAGAAAAAAAAATAATTCTTCTGTCCGGTGCAGTTAAAGTAAAAACTGCCTGGGGCAATATACTGTCATTATTCCATTATTTTCATAACTTACGAAATAAAAAGTTCACCCCTCAGAAAAATGAGCTTTCCTCTCTTGTCAACATGAGCGCGGCGCGTGCTGTCATGTCATGTAAGGACGCACACTTAAAAGTAATCGGTCAGGTCGTTTACATGGTGAAAAATAGACTGTAAAAAATTAATAACGACTATGGAAGAGATTCAAGCTGTGCTGCTTTTGCTGGTTATGTATAGGTTTACTAAAGAGGAAATTAACAACGACAGAAAAGAGCACTAATATGCAGATTCAGCAGAATGCAGCATATTCAGAAAGCTTGTAAAGCTAGATTTAAAATGACAATGTATATTATTATCAGCTATTATGGACACTGAACGTGAGAGGGCTGAGAGGAATCAGACAGAGAGCAAGACTGATATTTACCGAACGCAGAACGAAACTCGCAAAAGACATTTAAGGCTACGTCTACACTAATCCGGATAAATTTAAAAACTGAGTTTTCGTCTAAAAACGCTCCGCATCCACACTATCATTTTAAATCGTTTTCCAAAAAATTCTCATCTACACTGAAACGTCTGAAAACACTTACATCCCCGTACTGCGCATGAGCAAATCCAAGACGCTTTGACTTGCGTCATTTCCGCTACTCGTTTATTTACTCTTTGAAATTTTGCGGCAAGGTCGAGAAAAGGCACTAAGTTTTTTAACAGTATGTACAAACTGACATTAATATTTAACAAGGCTGTCAAAACAGAAAGCATACAAAACAACTGCTGTACAACTACAATGTCGTTAACCATCTTGGCTGAATTGGTCATATGACTGCATCACATGGCTAAAAATGCGCCATCGTATTAAAAAGCCTCCGTTTTCACAGTCCACACTACGGCGCGAAGACGGCATTTTCAAATTTATCCGCTTTGGAGAGCGTTTTCAAAACGATACGTTTTCATTGACTTAAAACGCTGTCTCAGTGTGGACGGAAGGCCAAAACGAAGTGAAAAATATACGTTTTCAAATGAAAACGTATTAGTGTGGACATGGCCTAAAAATGCCGGTTGAAATAAAATGCTGCGTGAGCTAAACCAATCAGCATGTTCAGCGCCCAAGTCCCGCCCTTGAAAGTTCCTGAACTTTGAAAAAGTACTACCTCATGAGCAGGGCCGTTTGGAGGGGGAAATATTTACTCGGAACTTCATTTAGACCCTGGTTCCTGCGGTCAAAACACACCGAGTACCACCCAAAGTTCCTGGTTCCTGGGTAAAGTTCCTGTGGTGGAAACGCGGCTTTAGTAATAGTGAGGATGAGGATGGAGGAGAGGAACAGACAGAGCAGCATGACAAGGATGCACAGCCAGCATTAGTGACAGAACACAATAAGGAGGAAAAACAGACAGCAGCAGCCCAGGGACAGTCAGCACCATTGGTCACAGAATTGTGGCAGGACACGGATGGGTTTGCCAAAAAACATAGCAACAGGCGAATAAAGCTATTTTGAAGCCTGGTAATCAGAATCAGAGACTATTGATCCCTGTTGGGAAGTTCTTTTTGTAACAGTAATAATTATTTTTGTTTTACATTAAGTAAAGATATAAATGTTTCTGACACATACTGTATAGTCTGGTAATCAGAATCAGGCTATTGATCACTGTTGGGAAAGTCCTGTTACATAAAGCAAAGATGTGATCGTTTCTGTCCTTGCTTATATTTCTATCTGCCAGTATCTGCTTTTCCCCAGTAACTGTTTTGCTTGCAATAACTGTACACCTTATGCCAAATATAATTGCAAAATAAAATAGAATTGCTGAGCAACTAAAAATGTTAACTGTATTGTTATTAGTCTATGCACATTATATAATTAGTAACATTAAATATAACACAATAAACCAAAGTATATCAGTAGGAGTTTCCTCAAGTCTTTCTGATAGTTTTCTTACAGGCCGGTTTACTACACCAGTAGAATAAAATTCTGAAGTTATGGTTTCTAGTTTTGGTGTGCCCCCCGAAGATTTTAAGTGGCCCCATCTGGCCACCCCTATGAAAAATTTCTGGAGGCGCCACTGCCCGACTTACTGGTCATTTGTTAACTCTTCTCGTCCCGAGTGGACGCGGGGGTGGCATAGTAACTATTTTAAAGAACTCACACTCTGCAGGCTGTCGATTGGTCCCTGGAACGGCCTTCTCCAGCTTCGAAGCTCAGTTTATTCACTTGGACTGGAACGGTCCTGTACGTTTAGGGGTGATTTATCACCCTTTGCACACCGCTAAGGACTTTATACAGCATTTCACTGAACTGATTGGCCATATTGCCATAAATTATGACCGCTTCCTATTGGTGGGCGACTTTAATGTTCATGTCTGCTGTCCTTCTAACCCCTTATCAAACGAGCTTCTAAATATTATCAATGATTTTAATCTCTCACAGTGGATCAGTGACTCCACACATATTTTGGGTCATACGTTGGACCTTGTACTCTCATATGGGTTTGATGTGACAGATGTTGTGCTCTCAGATTTTATGATTTCTGATCATATGCCTACATTATTCACACTATCCCTTCCAGAGCTGTCACATTCTTCTAGTACAACTGTAAGTCTCTCGTTTCTATTCTCCTCAGTTTAGCACAAATTTCAACTTGTGCTTTGAAAAGTATTGTTGCTCACAATTAAACTTGGATCAACCATTAACTGACTTGGATGCTGATCAACATCTGAGCCTCCTGACTTTGTCTGGCTTAAGGTAGCAAATGCAACTGCACCACTTAAGCCTCACAAACAGAAATCTAAAACTATACTGTGGCAAAACTCTGCTGCCCGCCTTTTAAGACAAAACTGCAGGAAGGCAGAATGTAAATGGAAACAAGACAGGCTGCATATCTCTCTTCAAATGTTCAGAGACTCGCTTATATCTTACCAGGCTATAGCCAAGTCTGCTAAAGCTGTGTAATTCTCCAAATTAATTAAAACAAAATCCCTCTAAACCTATGGTTCAGTTTTCTATTATTCAATCTGTTACCAATCCTTCAGTGAACACTCTACCAGTGGCTTCTGATCCTCTCTGTGAAAACTTCTTGAGATACTTCAGTGACAAAATTACAAACTTAAGACTTGACATCCGTCCCACCTTAACGTTAGCTAATTATCCAATCATGTCACCCGCCTCAGCATTTTTGGACACTTAACCCCTCCTTTCGTCCTTGCGATATTATTCACCCCAAATTTTTAAAATTGATTATTGAGTCGATTGGGCCTGGTCTGCTTTACGGCACACAGTGAAGGAAGCCCCAAAGAAGGTCACTTGTCTGCCCCCGGTGCCCAGATCCTGCAAACAAGTTCGAGAAAAAGGTTAAGATAAAATAGCAATATAAATGGGCAAAAAGAAAATTGTTGACACTATAAAAATAAACTCAAATGCAGTTCCATGCAAAGAACCAACTATTGGCTCTACCCAGGTCTGTACAAATCAGAAGGTACAAATAACAAAAGAACCCCCAAAAAAGAAACTCAGATTATACAATCATTATACAATAGTCAAAACAATTTGGCCATAGCTCAATCATAGTAGTCATTAAATGACAATGTATAGTCAATAAAACACAAGTAAATTGAAATCAGAATACAAATTTAGCAATACAAGAAACTGATTAAAGCCCGATTAAAGAAATAAACCAAAAAAAGACACAAGAACACTTAAAGATAGCACTGATACACACGTCTGCAACCAGAGCTTAGAAAATACAACAAATCTCAATTTGAAAGACACAATAACATAGATGGCTCTTTGGAAACCCTTCAGGCCCGCGCTAAATACAGAACCATCCCGTGCAGGAAACAGAACAGCAACTTTATGGGGCACAGAGCATCGGAGCACTTGATTCGAACGCAGCCATTGCCCTTATCACGCGCCTAAAAACGAACAGATGATGTTACACTGCCATTCATTCTCCCTAGACTTCAGGCTTGAGCAAATATACTCACGATAGAGCATACAGCATCGGAGTTAGTATCCTGAATTCCAGCAACACATGGAGGCAGATATCCTGATAACACGCGACGGTGGAGAATACAGATGGACTTTAAACTATATGAAACATACAGATTAGCACCCGCTCAGCTGACGCAACCCATAGACCCGCCACACAACCGTTGTATACAAGCTTTCCTTACTGTCTTAGATGTCCACATTTGATTACTCAGCCGGCAACACACCAGTAACCACAGTCAGTGGCCCAGAAAGTTATGAACAGCATTTACATGTCAACACTCCATGCCAACACGAGCAGCAGCGGCACGTCAATGACGTTCCAGCTCTTTAAAAAGTGACACACACCTGCAACTGGCACCCGTGCTCTTATACACCCATAGTCACAGCCCATTGGGCAAACCTCAGATGATAAAGAAATGGGAGAGGATAATAGCCCATCCTACCACACATGCTTAAAGGGCACAGTGAGGCTAGATAGAGAGATGTTTTGTTTCTATAATGGGAATATGGCCCATCTGAAATGAAATGTAGGTTGTGGGCTCCAGGATACTTTCCTCATATGTATCTCAGCACTGGGTCAAGATGGGCCCATATTGCCACTGCATCTTCCTGTAGGCAGACTGAGAGGGATGCCAACCTGCCCCTAGTGAGATAGAGTACCCTGGTGTGGAGCGTTACCTAAACATTTCCAGTTCCAAAATTAGTGTCCTTGATTTCTTTGGCATATTTGCAGCTGTAATTTTCACTGTAATCCCCATGCAAAGCAACAGCATCATCTGTCAGGGTATCTTTCATTTCTTTCACTGACAAATATTGGCAAAACCTGGAAGTTGTTCTGTTGTTAGGGCCAGCAACCGCTCAATGAGGGTTGAGTGTCTTTGAGGGTCTTTGTTACAGTGACAGACCTTTTTTGACATCTGCCATACATGCAGGACATGTTGCTAGTGTCACACACACTGGACTGCACAAGATCCTCTGGGCTTGATGTTTCAATGATGCCCAGTTGTTGCATTCTTTTTATTTTAAAGTCAATGTTCTCGTTCATTTTACATGCACACATCTCTGTCTTTAACTTTAGGCCTAATAATCCAAATGGCCTTAATCTAAAGAGCTGAGCTTTGGACAGGGTTTACTCCGGAGTTTTTCTAAGGGGTCTGTGAGTGCTCTTTTTCTATAAATGTGTCCCTTGCGACGAATCTCTCCCGCCTTGCCATTAATGACATTTGAGACATCATCCCGATGTAGGAACAAGCTTACAACCTTGCCAAGTTGTTTCCGCCTGCTATTGATCGGCTGTCTCTTTTTAGCCTCTCTGATCCTGATCCTCTGTAAAATATTTGCTTGGAGCCTTGGCATTGTGCTTTTTGTTCTACTGGTCACCAGCTTTCTAATTTTTCTGTTTAGTGTCAGCGCAGTTGTGTTTCTTTGCCCGAAGTTCCTCTTCAACATACCTTAGATTTGCTCTTAATTTGGCAACAGTCTTTGATACCCGCTCTCTTTTTTTAATGACTGGCCGTGTTCTCTGGGGGGTGTCACGTCTAGTCACGTCTAAATTTCTCTTCAGACTTCCATTATTTGTGTCTAGTTCCTGTCTGTTATTTTCTTCATTTGCAAAGGAATTTTCTGTCTCACTTTCATTTTCTGTCAAACTTCAAACTACTTTAAACTTAAAGCTTTTAAAACATCATCAAACTTTCTGTGACAAACTTTCTCAAGCCAATTTAAAGTTTGTCTCAATAAACTTTTTAATCTAGTGCGTCTGTGTTGGGAGTGAGTCCAAGTGTTGACAATGAATCCACGTTATATTTTTCCCTATTTATTTATTCCCTATTCCAGCGATTCTCAAAGTGTGGTACGCGTGCCACTAGTGGTACGCAGGCTCCCACTAGTGATACGCAGAGAAATCGCTGAATTAAAAAAATATAAATTGGCTATGATGGGAATAGGTGGAGGTGGATAAATTATGAAAAGTTCAAGGAAACTGTTATCGTGGCTTCAATCTGGTAAGAGAAGTGTGGATCAGGAGGAAAAAGTGTCCAGCACAAGAACTGAAGAGGACAAAAGTGAACCGAGCACAAGTGCTAACAGTGGCTTTGATAGCACCAGCAATGTCACTGGAGCATCTGCTAGCAGCAGCAAACAGTACAAAACTGTTAGAAATTATGACTCGAACTACATCAAATTTGGATTTATTTGTAGCGGGAGGGAGGACGAGCCCAGGCCGCAGTGTGTGTTATGTGGCAAAGTTCTAAGCAATGAATGTATGAAACCATCACATCTCAAACAACATCTAACAACCAAACACACGGCACTTAAGGACAAACCAGTGGGGTTTTTTTTACGAAAACGTGATGAACTGAAGCATTTAAAGTCCACCATTCAATCCTGTGGTACACCCATAATAAAAGCGCAGGAAGCTTCATATCGTGCCAGCCTCCGAATTGCCAAAGCCGGTAAGCCGCACACAATTGGGGAACAACTGTGTCTGCCTTTAGCCAAAGAGATGACACCCATCATGTGTGGAGAGAAAGCTGCCAAAGAGTTAAACTTGGTGCCGCTTTCAAATGACTCTGTCTCACGGAGAATAAAAGACATGGCTAACGATGTTAAAAAGACACTGATTGAGCGCGTTAAGAACAGTCCATATTTTGCCATCCAGCTTGACGAGACTACAGATGTTGCAGATCTGGCCAATTTATTGGTTTACGTGAGATATGAAAATAATGGTGCAGCTCAGGAGGACTTTATGTTCTGCCAGTCACTTGAGACCAGAACTACAGCAGAGCACATATTCCAGGTACTGGACGCGTTTATACAAGAGAATGGGATGGACTGGAAAAAGTGTGTAGGAGTGTGTTCAGACGGCGCGAGGGCTATGACAGGTCGCCACAGTGGAGTGGCAGCTCGTATTCGAGAGGTGGCACCTGAAATACGCTGGACTCACTGCAGCATCCATCGTGAAGCGCTGGCAGTGAAGAAGATGCCCGGTTGCCCGGTGGCCTGAAGTCTGTGCTGGACGCTGCTGTGAAATCAGTGAACTTCATCAAGTCCAGACCGATGAATGCTCGCTTATTTCGTGTACTCTGCGAGGAGATGGGCCGTGAGTGTAACAAACTGCTCTAAGACAGAAGGTTGAAGATCCACACGCAGTATTTATTAAAGGGTAATCCAAAGTCGTAGTCCATAAAACAGGCAAAAGGTCATACACAGGTAGGCAGTTCGAAAAGGCAAACAAAACAGAAGGAACAGGCAAAAGGGTAATCCACAGAGAAGGCAAGAAATCAAAGACCAAGATACATGAAAACAGGGAAACGCTCAGAAATGCAGTTGTGACACTAAACAAGACTTCGCCATGAATGACAGAGTGAACAAGGTATATATAGGCAGAGGTAATGAGGTGATGAGACACAGGTGTAAACAGTGAGTGCTAATGAGTCCAAGGATTATGGGTAATGTAGTTTGTGATGGAGTGACAGTCCGTGGTGGAGTGCCCTCTGGTGGTGATCACGGGCACTCACACTGGTGAATTGTGACAGTGAGCATGTCCAAGTCTTGCTTCATACTGAAGTAAGGTGAATATCAAGAGGAAAGGTGCTTTCGAGGCTTTTCGAATTGCACAGAGAAGTCCAGATTTTCTTACATGACACAAATTTCCCCTTGTCAGATAATTTCGAAGATACTGTGTGGCCCAGTCAGCTGGCATACTTGTCGGATATTTTTTCATGTTTAAACTAACTTAATTTGGGACTACAAGGACTCTCCATCAATGTCTTTGATGTGCAGGACAAAATTAATGCACTGCTGAAAAAGTTGGAGTTGTTTGAAATCAAAGTTAATACAGGTGATGTTTCAGCTTTCCCTGCTCTGGAGAGTTTTCTGTCTGAAAATGACCTTACGCTTGATGATGGAATCAGGGAGAACATTGCTGCACACCTCGTGTCGCTCAGACAACAGTTCCTTGACTATTTCCCAGTGATGCCTGAAGCTGAAGCTAGCAGCTGGATGAGAAACCCTTTCAGCATCGACATCTCTCAGATGTCTTCTTCAAAAAACTTAACTGTTGCTGAGCAGGAGAGCTTAAAGGGATACTTTACTGCCTTTTCATATTAAACTATGTTATTCCCTTAACTTAAACGAGTTGATACATACCTCTCTCGTCTCAGTGCGTGCACTTAATCTCTCCCCAGATAGCCATTGGACGCTGTAACGGAACAGGGCCGCAAACGCAAAACGATAGAGCCGGGTCTGGCTCGCATCCGCCTCACGGACTCGTTCCAGGGTTCTTGCAGGTTTCAGTAAGTTAAATTTAAGACCTTTTTAAGACCTTTTAAGACCATTATGAGTGAAATTTAAGACCAACACGACGCATTACTAAAAGCATTATAAATGATCTCAGAAACTCTCAAACATTCTATTTTTATTGATTCAGTTATAGAAACATTAAATAAACTCAGAAACTGATATCAAAATACTGAGTCCGATATTTTCGCATACGGTTTTTCGTATTCCGAAAAATTCGTTACGCACAGATCTTGCACACTGAGTCCGATGCGTATTAATGAATGCGTTACGGGGATAAAAACGCAAAACAAGACAAAGTGACGTCTAGTGAGGATAATTTGTTTGTCCTGAGGAGATGTGGAGAGACTCCTGTGATCGCGTAGAGGAGAGTTTCCCCTCCTTATCAAGCGGGATCAAGACCGACCGATTAAAAGTGTCAGTTTGATGCTTTGCTGGCAATACTGGAGACACATATTAAAAAGAAGACCATTAATTTCTGTGAATCAATTGATCCCGAACACCTGGCAGTATGTCTATAGATCCGATCACACACACACACTCACACACACACAGAGCTTTACAGAGACTTGATGTGCTATAATTATAGCTGTGATATAATAATATTATTTGTGGTATTTTTGCTAGAATAATAATTTACGCACTTCCAAAAATAAATTCGACCTCACTTTATGTCAATCACGCTTGCACACTGCCTCCGAAACTTTCGTCCGTCAAAAAATTTTTTGGAACAGGTTCGATTTTCTGCGTTTTCGCATCCGTAAAAACGCATTTTGAGACGTTTTGACAACTCAGAGCCACCATACATATTATTCTAGCAAAAATGCTACAAATATTATTATATCACAGCTATAATTATAGCACATCAAGTCTCCCCTTACGAAAGGAAAATATATTTACCAATATATTTTCTTGAAATATATTTTAATATATGGAATAATATATTAATGGCATTATAAAATATATTATATATTCATGCAATATATTGGAAAATATACAAATGATGGCCGCTTTCAATATATTGGAAAATATAAATATTAAATCCCATAACGTTGTATGTGAATATATTGCATGATATTTTCAAATATATTGCAATATATTTTTGTTTCGTAAGGGTCTGTAAAGCTCTGTCTGTCTGTCTGTCTGTGTGTGTGTGTGTGTGTGTGTGTGTGTGATCGGATCCATAGACATACTGCCAGGTGTTCGGGATCAATTGATTCACAGAAATTAGTGGTCTTCTTTTATATATGTTTCCAGTATCGCTAGCAAAGCATCAAACTGAGCCACTGAAACTGCAACTTTGAATCGGTCGATCTGGATAATCCCGCTTGATAGGGAAACTCTCCTCTCTACGCGATCACAGGAGTAACGTTAGATGAACCCAATATCTCCTCAGGACAAACAAATCATCCTCACTAGACGTCACTTTGTCTTGTTTTGCGTTTTTCCCCGTAACACATTCATTAATAAGCATCGGACTCAGTGTGCAAGGTCTCTGTGCGTGACGAGTTTTTCGGATCACGAATATGAAAAAACGCATGCGAAAATATCGGACTCAGTGTGCTGCAAAGACCCATGTTCTTTGAAAACGCGTGTAGACACAAGTGCATACCAGACAAAACAACCAACCTATGATAGGGGCGGATCTACGGCTGGGCCTGAGATTGACAGCTGCCCACCCAGTCAGATCAAATACATCAGAATACATTACGCTTAACCCTATTAGAATGCGCGTGTTGGCGCCAGCATATTAAAGCACTATTTGACCGTAAATCCTCAACATTTGGCGCGCTTAAAAAAAATCCTTAAAGACAAATAGCGCTTTTTGCCAAAATATGGTTTATTACGGTGATTTCTTGCTTTCCGTTTGCCAATCGCAGCTTTCTGAAAAGCTGAAGGAAAAGTGTAAGGAGTAAAAATGCATGAAGCAGTCGGGTAAAGAAAACTAAAAGGTTTTGTTTCTGAACGAAAGTAAAAGTTTTAAGACTTTGGTAATTAAATTTAAGACCTAGGATGAAAATCTGGCCGTTTTTAAGACTTTTTAAGGCCTTAAATGTAACTTTCTGAATTTAAGACTTTTTAAGACCCCGCGGGAACCCTGTCGTTCCTCAGTCCAAACGCACATCGGGCCGAAGCCGTTTCTGGCCTGTTTTTAGGGGTTGTTGCGGATATGTGCCAGCGCCGATCCACCGCCTGATCATCCCGTTACAGATGCGTAACAAGTGCGTGAAACGATTCCGCCTGCCGGAGCTGTGCCGGATGTGTTACGATTCCGCTTAAATCACCACTGGATTGTTATAATAACCTACCCAGACAGCAAAATGTATTTGGGCCAGATTTGGGCCAGGTCTTCATTAGCATTTGGCGCAGGTCCGCTAAACGGACCTGGGCCGGGGTCATCCTTTCCAACAGCCCAATACCGGAACAGGTTGGAATTACGGATCAGAGACAGATCTGGGCCAGAACTGGCCCAGTACAGTTATTAAAGCCATGACGTGTGGTGCGGATCTGGCCCAGATCCGCTACTCATATTTTACATCTGGGGCTCATCTGGCCCTGGTCTGTGATGCATATTTAAGCTATCAGACAAACACGGCCCACACAATTTGTACATTTCAAAATATTTTTATTTTATTTTAAAAAGGCAAAAAGAGAACAGTATGAACAACGGTAATCAACAACCATCTACGTGAATCCAGATGAAAAAAAGAAAACACAAAACAATGCCAACCAATATATAATCAAGTGAGAGAAAAAAGATTAATGTTAAGTATTCAAATGACAAAAAAATATATATAATAAATAAATACAAAACCAAGTAAAACCTATTTTGAACACAATATTAATGTGCACACATTTTACAGCACATTTGTTGGGTGCGATCGGGCACGGCGGCAACCCCCGCGGTCGCAAGCCAGATTAAACCATCTGATGGCGTAGTGATTGATCTCCATGTCAGTCGCTTTCTCTGACATGTGATTCTTCTTCACAGCTCCTGTAAGACGTACAAAAAGCACACAAAGCAAAGATACAAATAGTGAATATTAGATTCAATATTCAAAGATTCTTTATTACATGACATTATAGTAAAATGCTCGTGCAAATAAATAATAAATGTGACTAAGTGGTGTAGAGTGAGTGAATAAATGAGAGAGTGGTGATTAAGTAAAGACAGTGAATACTTACGAGCCATAATGGCCTTGGTTGCCATCTCGCTGAATTTTTTTTTATTATTCATTCCTTTCCAGTTTATTAATTTGGCTACACTGTCTGCAAAAATGTGTGCCAAAATGTTAAAAATTATGTTTTTAGTATCTCTTCCCCCAATGGAGGCCAGCATCCCCACCTGTGGAAACAAGAGACAAAATTGAAGTAAGAGACTGATAAATGAGCAACATATCAAAGAGTGTGGGACATATTTCATGTCATGAATTACATTGAGGGAATAAGCTTTCTAGTTTATGGTTGAATCCGTTTTCCCGTTGTGGGATAGGCTAAAATGTGTTAGCTGTAAACCTGTAGGCTACCATCTAAATCCAAAAAATCCCATTCATTCCAATGGGAAAATGTACTTTGAATAAAGAATTAACACATCCTTCCTGAATAAAATTATTGATTTATTTCAAAAAAAGAAAGAAAGAAATGACTGACCCCAAATTACAAAAGATACAACTAAAAATCTATATTATAATTATAAAATTACATCTAAAAAATATGAAATTACTCATATCATGAAAATAAGATTTTGGTAATCCCAACCTGTTGAGAAGTGAAAGGTTAGTGAATGATAACATGATTGATAATGTAAGGATGTTCAGACTGGCCAACGTTATTAAGAGGAGGAATGGGCAAAAACCAGGGCAGGAAAATGCTGGCCAAGTGCATTTTTTAGTAAGTTCTGTTGTCATATTATTCATATTATCTGTTTTTTGTTTTGTTTTGTTTTTACCGTGCTATCGATTTAGTATCGGTATCGAGGTATTTTAGTATCAAAGTCATAATTTTGGTATCGTGACAAAACTAATATATAGGCCTATATATAAATATATATATATGGGCGTAGATTACGCGGGGGGGGACGTGTCCCCCTCACTTTTAATAAAATGTATTTTCGTCCCCCGCACTTTTACTGGGTCTCCTAGTCGACCCGCTCCGAGCGGGATTCGAACCGGCGTTCCCTGCGCGGCGGTGGGCAAGTTAACAGGGACGCTAAAGACTTTCTCTACCTCGGTTGATAGAGCTTTTTGAGGTCACGGGCAAGTGTATTTACATAGAAATCGATGTGAATACATTAAGATTTAAATTCAGAGACAAAAAATGACCTGTCATTTTATTCGTATCTAGAAATGAGGAGGGCGCTCTCTCACAGAAAGTCCAAAAGTGGATTCGTAAAAGTAATACCCAGTCACGCTGGAGCTGCAGCTGAAGGAAAACAATCGTTATGAGAGATGAAACGTGACGACGACAATCAGACGAGTGCGACAATATATGCTTTATGTGTTTTTCATGTCATCTCAATATAGGCTATTATTGACAATAAAGTATCATATGAATAATGCAGCTTTTTTAATGTTTTAATTTTAGTATCTTCTGCTCACCAAGGCTGCATTTATTTAATCAAAAATAGTTAAAACAGTAATATTGTGAAATATTATTACAAATTAAAACAGCTTTAATGTGAATATATAGTAATTTATTCCTGTGATCAAAGCTGAATTTATCATCATTACTCCAGTCTTCAGTGTCACATGATCCTTCACTAATCATTCTCATATGAGGATTTTATAATCAAGAAATATTTATGATTATTATCTGTGTTGAAAACAGATGTGCTGCTTAAAAATGTTGTGGAAACCATGAAACATTTTATTTTTCAGGATTCTTTGATGAATAGAAAGTTCAATGGACAGCATTTATTTGCATTTATTAAATAAATTAGTATCTTTTTTAATATTAAAAATATCACTTGTGATCAATTGAATGCATGTCTGATCAATAAAAGTATTAATTTCTCTCTTTTTTAATTTTACCACAAATGTTTAGATGGTTTCCACAAAAATTAAGCATCACCATGAGCAGCACAACTGATAATAATCATAAATGTTTGTTGATCATCAAATCCTCATATTAATATATATATATGCCTTCATCAGTTCTGTTGTTTCTGCGCTAAAGCCGCGCTTAAAATCCTCTCATGAGCGCGTTTGCGCACAGATATTAACGCCGTTCAGATAGTAAGACAGTCATTTCATTTCATCATAAGCAGACTAAATACAGTTAAAATAATCATTAATGTGTTCACAATTATCCTGTGTGTCAGGTCGCGGCACATCAATGAGCAGTAAGGCATAGTTTCGACTTTTAAAGTCATAATTTCGCTTTTTTTATCTTACAATTTCGACATCGTATGTCATAATGTCGACTTTTTATCTCATAATTATGCCTTTTAAAGTCATAATTTCGATTTTTTTCGATAGCCTATAGTATGTCATAATTTCGATAATTTAATTTATGCTCGATTTTTTTATGTGGCGGGAATGCTTCTATAATTGCGATTTATATCTCAGAATTGTGACTTCGAAAACGTGCAATTGTGACAGAAAAAAAGTCATAATTCTGAGATAAAAAGTCACAATTACTCTTTTTATTTTTTTATTTAGTGGCGGAAACGGACTTCCATATGGAATCTAAAACTATTTTGTTTTTGTCATTAAAGAAATAATGAGTTTAATCAAATAAATAAGTTGTCACAAAAAAAGCTAGAATGGCTCTTCCTTTCGCTTTTAAAGTCTCTGCCTCAATAACTGAAATGACAATTAGCCTATAAGTAGGGCTGGGTATTGACACAAATTTCAAAATTCGACTAGATTTCAATTTGTTGTTTACGTATTATTGTTTACTGTTTACGTCTGCTCCCACCTGAGACAATCAATTCAAGATTTTTATACAATGGTAGCCTATGATATGAAATTTCATAAAATAGCATAATCCATTTATAAATTTTTAATTGATAGGGCGACAATTGTGTTGGGGGCGCTAGCGCGCTCTAGTGCCGCCCATTACTTCCCATTAACCACTTCAGCTCTGCGACCCAAATTTGCATACGTCATAATTATTCGTAATTTTCTGCAGAGCTGAAGTTAAGAATCGGAACAAGCGAAATACAACATAATGTTTATTAAACATGATCATCATAGGGCGCCCCCTCAGCCACACGTTTAATTACGTATCAACCTGGGCTGCATTTCCCGACACATTCTTAACACTACGTCATTCTTAAGTTATACCTTAAGGTATCCCTTAACGTAAAATGAACTTAGTTAAGAATACCTTCTTTAAATCATACTTTCGTAAGGTTGGTCTGGACCACTCTTAGCTATACCTTATCACTACAAACAGTTCATTCCACTAGTGGCCACCACTGTGCAAAAAGCTTCTTTATATGTCAGTCTATACGAATATAATTCCGAAGTTGTAATATACACCCAGTGTTCAATTAGGCTAGTTGAATATTTTTTTTGTTTGTTTGTTTTTTGTTTTTTTTATGCAAGGATTAAAATTTTCATAAAAAATGTCATTACAAACACTAATGGTTTTTAGCTTTTTAATGATATTATCCAAAGGTACATCAGCTGGCAAACCATTAGACAGGAAAAGCTTAGGAGCCTATTTAAAGGGAATGATTGTGGAGGGGAGTTTAGTCAAACTTTGGCAGCGTATAGAATTGTGCTAAATCAAAGACGGCGCCATCCGCGGAGCAATTTAGTGAATGTGCACTATTTCATACGTGAAAACTATAGTCCCCTGGCTAACATGTCAGAAGCTGCTATTTAAAAAAAAAATCACCTACCACGACAGCAAATTCGGCAGCTTTTAGATCTTGTTGGACCAACTTTGTCGAGACAAACTGGACGGAGCTCAGCTACCCCCTCAGCCCTAAAATCAGCTGCTGGCGGCTCTCCTCTTTCTTTCTTTTTTCTCCGCCATAGTAGCAGCTGATTATGTTTTGTGTGTTGCGTTTTTATTGACTAGGCCATCTAATAATATAAATTAGTTATTTACTTAATTATGTGATGCAGCTGCTGCATGGGCAATCATCCCTGGTTGTGGAGTAAATCAAGACACTTATGGAAAATATATTGTACTAATTTAAATGACGCGTGATGCTCATGATGCGGTTGAGCATGAGATTGCTGGTTCGTGCACTCATTTCAGCATTATGTAAAATTTAGGTGCAATTGTGTATGATAAATGAAAGTTCAACTATTTCTGAAGTGCTTCTTTTATAAAGAACATAATTTTTTCGCATAACGCAGTGAAACAGCCCCTGCACAGAGTAAATAATCGATTCTTGAGCCATTGATATAAGTCAATTCAGCACCGCCGCCACGGACAGCACCCGCTAACGTCGCACTTAAGAAGTTTTACCTTCCTTAAGCAACTTACTAAGGTATAGTTCGGGGAACATACCTAGAAATGGTATACCTTCAGTTAAGTTATACCTTTAGAGTCTTCGTAGCGCGCTAAGAGACAACGTTATTGGGAAATGCAGCCCTGATTATTAGATTGAATTGATGGTGATTATTGTTTATTGGTTCAGGCCTTAGGTCAGGCAAGTGCTCATCTTGCGCGTTCATCAAAAATGAGGCGTCTAAACCCGCGGACGCACAGGGACGAAAAAGAGAAAGGAAGAAGATCAAAAGAAAGCCCAGGTTAGTCTTCTTATCTCAGTCAATAAGTTGTCAAACAAATTAAATGTACTTAGTATTATCAATATTATCAACTAATATTGGACGTATTGGACGTTGCATTGCTGTCACTAAGCTATCACTTGCTAGTTTTCTACGTATTACAAACATGACTTCACTGACAATAATCTACAATAACCTACATGGATGTAATTTAAATATCAAAAGTCCAGTACGTTATGAATGTGGATAACGTATCATATGCATGCTAGTTATAAAAAGTACGAATGCTCTCTCGATGGGCGTCGGAAGCAAATAAAAAAGTGGGTCCTCTCTCTCTTTTTTTTTTTTACCGGAGTAACGTTAGATGCCATATTATTTACATTAAACACAAACATACTATAGTTTACTGAACGATTGATTGGGCCAGACAAAATTACGGAACTCGCCGGATTTTTAACCCTGGCTATAGTGTAGGGGTAACACTCATGTCTTTAAGTATTGACGCAAATCGATCGGAGGTTCGAACCCGCCTTTAGCCACACTCGCTCTACTCCCTTTTCCCATCACATATCAGATCGGAAAGGTATTTATTTTCAATAAAAATTGAGCAAATATTAGACACGTGGAAATAAAGCGTCTAACGTGTTTAACAATAAGTGTTTCTCGGTTAGTAGACAGACATGTGCTGAATTAGAGATGATAAAAGTGAGTGGGTCAAATATCATTGGTCGTAAAAAGTGGGTGGGTCTTGTCCACACACACACACACACACACACACACACAAAGGTTCCGATAATATATATATATATATATATATATATATATATATCCGTGTATACCAAGTGTTAGTGACTAGACTAGTTAGTTAAATGTTATATAAGCATAAATACCAAGTGATGCTTTTTGGCTGTGTTGCCTGGGTTTTTCAACCACCCTTCAAATTGATCAACCTCCTCGAGGGAGGCTAGGGGCAAGGAGATCTCCTCTGGCATCTCCACAACCGGCTCAGCAGCTGCCATTCTGGCCATGATCACACTTATGTTCATCGACAGCTGGTTCATCTGCTGCTTCATGGTTTCTATTACTGTCAGCATGTGGAGGTCAGCAGCTACAAAAACAACACCACATTTAGGATGACAACAATGTAGCAAAAGCAGACAACACAGAAAATACTACATAATTGAATCAACTAATTTTTTAGAAGTATTATTTTAACATTGGTTGAAACTTTCTGAGTGAATCTCTCAATGTTAAAATTTTCCGTATTGGTTTTGTTTGGTATATGTCCATTTTATGTGATTCAACATTTTGTAAGCATATGTTAAATTGTTAATGCTATGTTGCTATGTCTGCGCTATAATTCACTTACGTGTACAGATAATTGGGTCCTTCCCAGAACGGCCCATATTCAGGCTGGGCACAAATATTTCAGTGGCTCTTTCTCTGTAGCTAGTTGACAAAGCATCAGATGACATCCCAGGAGGTGGAGCAGAGCAGTTCTGAGATGAACAGTTGAAAGGAGATTGAATAAACTGCTGAGGAGGTATAGAAAATGCGGGGGGCCTTGAAGGGGAGTGTGGTGGCGGTGGAGAAAATGGAGGGTCGAGTGATGGAGGAGGAGAACAGGAGGATGGCCCAGGAGGGGGTGGTAGTGGAGGTTGGGCGAAGTAGGATTGCCCTGGAGCTGGTTGGTTGCTAAGCAATAATCATAAAACATAAGGGAAGGGATATAAGGGAGATATATTAGTGACATTTGGAACAGAGGAGTTCTAAAAAAAACAGCAATTTAATAGTTCAACAAATTGATTTCCACAAACGGACAAATACTGGTTCTATTTACCATCGTGACATTAATGGGGGTCCTGAAGATGGGCGATGTAGAGTTGATGATGGTGTTGGTGCTTTCTTGGGTGCAGGATCTTTGTCACTATCAGTATCACCATAATGGTGGCTAATTTTTAGGAGAGATACATTTCAGTGACACCGACACTTGCACTTTCCACACAGAACACACACACACAAAACTACATAAATCCCATCAATTGGTACTTGCATTTTCACACACTAGCACCTATTACACTAACACCGTGGACACTTTGCACTTATACTCCCCTCTTTTTGCTATTTTTTAAATTACTTTCCTGATCCTTCTTTCTTTCACCCCATGTACAGAAAAGTTGAACATTCAAATGCTAATTCAGTACATGTCTTACGTGAGTATTTCTATGTATGTGACAAATAAAATCATTGTATCCTTGTATTATATCCATTTAAACCTGACAAATATCATAAAAATGATTCTCGCTTACATAGGTTTAAGTGTTCTTTTGCCTCTACCAACTTCCTCATTGTCATCATCGGAGTCTAGTTCCGATGTGTCACGTGTCAGTGACTGTCTCATCCCTTGCCAGGCCGATAGGAAATCACCTGAAAGAATATTTACATAGGTAAATCACCTGCATTAATCTTGACTCAAGATATTAAGAAAATAGTTACTGTTGGGAGACACAGTACAAGGTAATAATAACAACTACGTGATTCAAATGTATACCATATGTCTTCAGAAGTTTGACTGGATGCTTTGCCCAGTTGTGACCTGGCACCTCAGCGAACTTTACAGCTTTGTTTATCCTCTCATCGCTTGTGTAATTTGGCCAGAAAGTATAGCCATCATTGTACCATGATTGAGGCACCACTGACACAGACTTCTTGCCATCAAAATATTGCACAAGACAGAACATTCTTTTGAGAGAGAGAGAGAGAGAGAGAGAGAGAGAGAGAGAGAGAGAGAGAGAGAAAACAACATTAGCCATTTACTGTGCCAAACAAAAAGCAGTGAAAACTTTTCATAAACACTGTATATTGATGGTGTGTCTGTTGTGTATTCATGTTTATTAACAAAACATATTTTACTGATGTTATGAAAGTTTACTTACATGTACATAAAAAATTGACGTAACGTAGAAGATGACGCTTAAGAAACTAAAGTCACAACCACAACTAAGAACAGACTATCAGCTGCAATACAGCCCTACCCCGAAATTTTAAACTAGAATTTATCAAACAACTGAACAAACAACTGATCCTAACTCAAAAACAGCAAACTACTTTATTGTTTCACAGAATGTAGAATTGGTATGGCTGCAAAACCTCTTCTATGGGGGAGTAATACACATTTATATGCAACTGCACACACTTTGGCATACATGTATTGTTCTGACAATTGAGAGACACTGTAGATATTCAGAAAGTCTGAACTGAATGGATAGGTAAAGAGGGTGGACTTGTCAGAAAACCTTCTATAAACTAAATAGATGCCATCATGACACTCAACAATATTGTCAACCTTGCAAATGTCACCAGCAATGGCAAATACATTGTTTCCTGTTGAGACTTTGATAGTCCACTGGTTAGAAATCATTTGGCTGTACTGCCCTTTAACCTTTCTAGAGGCAAGCTCATTTGGAACTGGTCCAACAAAATGTGGCTTTTTCAAGGAGGCCGATATTCTGTCAATTATTGGATTTTGTTGATTTTGCTCAGACAATCGACGTAGCATTTGGGCGAGGGGGCGTTGGGGTTTTCTGACAAGCTTCTTTAGTTTCTGCAAGTGGTTCTCATATGGGAAAGCTGATATTTTGTCGAGACAACCATGCTGTCTCACATCTTGGGCTAAGTGTACTAATGAATGTACATTGTACACAATTGCCTCTTTGCCATATATTTCCCCAAAATGCGTCACAAACATATGGAGCAATTTTTCAGCATACTGCCAGTGCATCAAGGACAAGGTTGGACTGATTAAAATGGCAATGCTGGAAAACAACAACATAAAATTCTTGCAAATATTTGTGTCCAAGTATGAAGGCAGAATGACAGGTCCGATGTATAACAAAAACATCCTAAATTCCGTTGCCTTCCACCTGTCAATGTCCCTCAATGTTCTGGGTTTTCGTGCAAATTCCAAAGGAATATAGTTGCGCAAGCCTGTTAAAGTGTCAGACATCCGGTCAACAATTGAAGAAGGTAAATGGAATCTGAGAGCTCCTCTAAGCCAAATGTTCAGAAGCTTCCTAACGACACCTAAACAAACAGAATGCATATAATCACCAGGGAACTGAGATACCATCCCTACGTTCAACCCCTGGAAAGGGTTAGGGCCCTGGTGATGCTCTTCATTATGTTTTTGGGCAAATGATTCATCTGTCCTTAGTGGGCAAGAGACTAAGGGAAAGGTCATTCTGCCAGATAGATACTCTCCTTTCTGGGCACATTTATCACATGCAAAATATCCATTGTGGCTCTTAATGTTTTTTATAAAAGCCCGGGCAGGCGTATCACATATGACAGAATCTAACTTCACAAAAATCCTTTTGCCCTCAAAGTCAATACCACTCTCCAACTCTTTCAACTCAGAAACAAAATCTTCCAAAAAGACTTCTGCTGGCTTTGGTTTATGTGGTCCACAGAACAATGCAATCACAACAGGTTCTTTAATTGAAAAACTTAGTAAACACCCTAAAATTGGCCACACCTGAATCCCAGTACTTTTGAATAAGGGCAATCCATCAATATTGACTTGGAGTTTTAGTGTGCAGCTATCTGCAATTGACTCAAATGCCTGCCGTAGCTTCTGCTTAAAGGAGGACAGGATGCCAATATAGGAATAGAGTCCTTCACATTTGTTTTCTATGCTATACGTCATTCTGGTCTTGAGGAGGGTTCTAGCATCCTTTGGCAGGTCCGGGTGATGGAGCCTCAGCAGGCAAAGTAGAGCTGTAAGAGCCACCAGGGAAACTCCAAAAGTTCACGCCCAGTTGCGTAGACTATCACCAAAGTTACAGGTCTGATCTGTTTCATCAGAATCTTGATCTGAGTAAGACTCCTCCTCAGATCCAGGCAGATCCATC
Organism: Pseudorasbora parva; assembly: GCF_024679245.1. NCBI lineage: Eukaryota > Metazoa > Chordata > Actinopteri > Cypriniformes > Gobionidae > Pseudorasbora > Pseudorasbora parva. Next base: position 3,324,580 of record NC_090179.1, read on the forward strand.
CTAAAGGACTGAACGTGGGATGTGTCCTCCTCTCCAATGTCCTCCTCTATCATCTGTTCATTTCCAGTCTCCTCTCTCTCCTCCATGTCACCCTGCATATTCTCCAAGACTGTCTCTGCTACTCTTTCCCTACATCCAGACTGTCCTCCCACTATATTTTCCACTATATTTTCCCCACTACAACACTGGGAAGCAAAACTTTCGCTCTGGGTATCCCTAATTTGTTGAAGCCGTCTCTGAACTTCTCTACGTGCTCTCCATCTCATGGCGGCCCCAGAGAGGAGTGTTTCTCTTGAATCCATCCCTCGCAAACTGTTGAAATTTGCAGGGGGAAAAAAATCCTTAATCGAAAGTACGCATGTGGTGGAGACCATGTGTCAAGTGCAAAAACATTGGAAATAATTGACAACTTACATTGCAGTTTGCAAAGGGGGCAGGAACAAAACCTAAAGGGCACACAGATAAAAAGGGCACACAGATAAATGAGAGACAAATAAATTTTTATCTACACAAAAGATTTATCTTTTAGACCTTGGTAAACACTGACTGCTACTGCAAAAAAATCTGTGTAGTATAGTGCAAATAAAAAAAATTAACAATACTGTCCTCTTCAAACTATTAAAATATGAGTTTGAAATGAATGTAGCTCAGCCTAATTGTATTTGTAATCATATTAGGGAGCAGGTACAATCTTACCATGCAGTGCATGTAGTACCTGGAAGCACTTCCCAAAATGATAGTGAAGTTACATTTAATACATGTCGTTAAACAGGTTATTGGAGGGCAGCAGCACAGAATTATGTTGTTGTATTTTTAATTTCAGGACTACATATTACCTCGCTGTGAAACAAGTGTGCCAGCTTGTACAGACAGAAAGAAAAAAAAAAAATAGCTAAGAAATACATCCGGACTTCACCCGGAGGTAATTCCTTTAAAATTATTGTAAGATGCTAACCTATCACTGTCTACCGCAGTATACTGTAGCACATCAGAGCACATTACATGTTCATGAGTGTGGTTAATGCCTAGTAGTGCTACAGCTGTATGCTAACTTTTTTGGTGCTACAGAGGTAGGACATTTTGTAGCACAACCCAAACAGTTGTAGCACATGTAGAGGGGTGGGCGATATGGCAAAAGTATCATATCAAATTTTTTATGATATTAAAAAAATAGTCATAATTTTATCACAGTTCTTTTGCATGTTGTTTTTACTATTTTGCAAGTGACTGAGCAGTACACAAATTATAAAAATACAAATCCATATACATTTTTGACATTGACGAATAACATAAATGTTATTTTGAAGAATGTGGGTAACCAAACATTTGCTGATCACCATTGTATTAGATTTCCATTGTTTTTTTGTTTGTTTGTTTTTCATATTATGAAAGTCATAGAGCACCAGCAGCTGTTTGGAAGCACATTCTTGTAAAATGTTTTCTTACTAAAGAAGAAAATCCTCCCAAGTAACCATAATTGCCAATTCACGCGACTTTGGGCTTCTTTTTTTTGGTAAGTCTCGTTTAAAAAATCACGCGTCTAGTTTTGCGATTTTGTGGGCTTATTTTAACAAATGTGCTTGCTTAGGAAAAATACAATAAGCAACTTGGTATCTTTACATTTATGGTTACTGTTTTGTCCAATACATTGGCTGAAACATGTCTTCTCACAGCTTATAGGCCAAGCCAAGTGCAACGATACAAGTGCTTAGTAGTAATTCGTCCTCATTCATCCTGCCTCCTTCTGGTTTGCTCAGTGGTCTAATGGCACTCATCAATGTCAAAATGATTGAGATGGCCAATCAAATCAAAGTAGGCGGAGTTTGTGTTCTTTTTTGGCAATTGTCCTATTAGTAAGCCCCTCCCCTCAAACGCGGATGAGCCAATAACAGTTGAGCATAAGTTGCATACTATATATATATATGCTTACATATATATATATGTGTGCGTGTGTGTGTATATGTGTATATATGAGAGAGAGAGAGAGAGAGAGAGAGAGAGAGAGAGAGAGAGAGAACCGCATTTATATGTTTATATATTTAACTGCGGTTGCTTATTTGTCTCTCTCGCGAGAGTTGGCAACTGCAAAGTAACTTCGAAATACGGCGGGAGATTCATCGGGAGGATTGCAGTGATGTTCAAATTTTGCAGTGTGGGCCACACTGACCATATAACGTTACAGTCGATGAAGGACTGGCGAACTGAGTAGCTGCTAAATTATTAGCTTAGATAACATGACAACTGGACGACCGAGGCAGAGCAGAGATCAACTTTGCAGTTGTGCAGTCATGGATGAATATTCTGAATCTGAAGAATCGATAATGGAGGAGGACGGGGCAGGATTTACGAAGAAATACAAATCCAAAACGCAAGAAATAAGATAGCGGGAATATAATGGTAACTATACAAGATACAATTTAAAAAAAAGACCAAAGCAAATCAGGAACACCCAGGAACGGAAGAAGAACTTGCCGCGGATATTACACTTAATATTTTGCAGCGCTAAGGTTGTTACAGGTAAGCAATTTTACTATGTTCTTATTTTTTGCGAATGTTGTATTGTTTTTAGTGGTCTGATTTGTCAGTAATGTGTGCATTCAGCTAAGTAACGGTACTTAACAGAAACAGATAAAGTGCATGCACATAGAGGCGCCCGTTGCGCCATTAACGTTTGCTAATTTGTGGGAGATTCTAGCTGCAAGGAAAAATAAAGATATTCCTTTATATGATCAATGTTTTAGGGAGGTTTATTCCCATTCATTTGCTTAACTGGCAAGCTCAGTGTAACTTTAGCAGAAAACAGCTTATAGTTTTGCGTTTTGCTTATAGTTTTGCGAACCGCGCCGAAAACGACGCGTGCATGCGAGAAATAGAATCAAGGCCGTGTCCGTTTTTATTTCGGATCCACCATGCTAACAAGGTAGCTTACAGACACTGCCTATTTTTCAAGCGTTTCCAGGCAGAATACAATAAGAAAATAGATGTAATTTTATTAAAGTAAATTGATGCCATAAAAAAGTGCATGTGCAGGGTAAGATTTGTGAAAGTGTACATAAAATTGCAAGTGTAAATTAAATTTGCATGCGCAGGATAAGTTTTGTAAAGGTGTAAATCGTCTTTCAAGTGTAAGAAAAAAATATTTGCAGCATTTTACTGTTATTTTTAAGTGTAATTCGTGTATTGTGAAATTTCATCTTCATTTGGCCCATCATCGTTCTCGCTGGCAAAAGTGTACTTTTATGCACACATACATGTTAATAAATAAATAAATGAATAAACCTACATGGGTATTAAAGAATGGGTATTAAATGGTTTTATTGTAAAGTTTAACATCAGCTCAGTGGTGTAAGCAGATTATATAATATATAAAATTTCAATGCAATTACAAACCAATTCAATTACGAAAGAATGTAAATCCCGCTTACTTTGATTTGATTGGCCATTTGAGCGTTAAACCACATTCATTTCGACTGTCTGATTAGCCTCTGTTCATGTCAATCACGCGGTCTCAACCAATTATACTGCATGAGAGAGGGCCGAGCTAACTCTCATATAATACACACACACACACACACACACACACACACACACACACACACGAAGTGAGGCATAAAGCGCGTCACATGCAACGACTCCCCCAAAATGGTTTTCAGAGCAACGCGCGGGCCACACTAACACTAAACTTTGATGTCAAGTAGGGGGGTGATATACAAAATGCAAGTGGCCCGCGGGCCGGGAGTTTGAGACCCCTGATTTACAGTGAGATGACTCTAAGCTTTCAAATGATACCACATATGACATCGTAGCTCCTCCACAGACATTTAAAATTGAAAGTATATACATGACGATGTCATTCCCGTCCCTGTACAGGGTCCACGGAGTTTAAGTGGTTAAGCAATCATGCTTTATTTATTTATTTATGTATTTTTTTATTTATGGTTTATTTATTTGTATGTATGTGTGCATAAAGTACAATTTTGCCAGCGAGAACGATGATGAGCCAAATGAAGATAAAGATGTGTTCTAGCGTCTAGGGTGTTTATGAACCAATCAGATAAGAGTAAATCGAGAGTCAGCAGCAGCTCATTTGATTGGCTACAGAAGAAGTTGGTTCCGCCTTCCTCCTCGCGCTTGCAAAATTCAATGCGTGACCGTGGAGATCCACTTTTGAGACACGACTGAAGCGTGATGTTGTGACCCTTCCCCTCATTTGTGCGTTCAAACTGGTTTAAATGCAGCGCTGCCTTCCCGGACTATGCTATGCCTTACAGTCGCTTGACAGCACCTAAGCAATAAAGGGGAGCGTGGCGCGACAGTGAGTGTTGCACGAACAAGTGGATTTGCACCTTGAGAGAATCTGCAAGCGCACCTAAAAGAAAGATGGAACTGTACAAATCACTTCGGATTTAAGAATAACAGTAAAATGTTGCAAATATTACAGACATCTCAGAAAACACTAAACCGTTAACAGCACTAATAGTGTAGTAGGGTAATACACATGGTAATACACTTAAGGTTCGAATGCGCCTTTTGCCGAGCTCGCTCTCCCTTTTCCCATCACATATCAGATTGAAAAGGCATTTAATTTCATTAAAAATTAAGAAAATATTACAACAGTGAAAATAAAGCGGCTAACATGTGTTTAATATTAAGTGTTTTTCACTTAGGACTAGGTATACAAACATGTTTTGAATTACAGACGATAAAAGTGAGTGGCTCCAATATCATTGGTCTTAAAAAGTCTTGTTCCACCTAATTTCCGACTTCCATTTAAATTCATAATATTTTAGACCATTCGTATTGCCACCGCTGCGGAGTAGCACAGTACCTGTGTGTCCCGTCATAGACAGAAACAGAGAAAAGCCGGTTACATTGTTCTTCTGCGAGACACATGCAAAAGATCCTCATTATCATGTCCTCAGTGGTCCTGCGCTGGATATCCATTGTAATGAATAGCAATGCAAACAGGTAGCTGGGTCCAGATGGCTCTTTCAACGTCATAGTTCCCAATCTCGAATGGTTCCAACTTCCAATATGTACCGTTTAGTAAAAGAAGTGTAGTATTCACATTCTCATAATTTGAGGAGTTTAATGCATTATGGTTCCTATCATTGTGCGTACAATGGGTTTCCCCTTTTCCTGATGTTCCCACTTTTCTGTGATTTTCCTCACTGTAAAGGGAGCACCAGCCTGCCTACCACTTTTACACTTGACTTGGCACTTTTTCTAATGACTTGGAAGGACCAAGTGTCAGTGTCAAATGAATACCACAGAGGATGGGCTAGTGCCACAGATGTACCCTGTTGCTTATTGCTATTGGAAATGGGAAGTCCATCTTTATTGAAGGGTAAGTTGACTGAGTTTCAACCAGCTTTATAATGCTAAAATGTCAGAATGCTTTAGTTCTATTTTCTAGTACAGTTCTGTATGTAAGGGATAATTCACTGCTATCATATTGTGGAGGCACAGAATGTGACGCTTGCATGATGGTCATTTGTCAGCATTTGACTGGAAGGGTAAAAATGAGAAGTGGTACGTTAGATCTAGCATTTTCACTTTTAATTAGACACTGAGATAAAGTCAAATCTAAACAAACTTTTATTTTGTATGCAATTAATCAGAATCAAGCATTTGAACAGACCATGGTGCAATTATTATTACTTATTAAGTATTATTATTATTATTACAAAAAAACAAATAGTTTCTATGCACAGTTCTGATGCATGATACATGAAATTGAACATAATGTCCTTTAACTGAATATAAGAAGGAAACTGCTAAAGTAACTACAACATTAACAACACTGAAATAAGAGCATGTGGTTTATATATCAATCAAAGCACTGGTGTGTTTTCTTTCAGAGCCATCATAAAGAAAATGTTCTGTATAAAGAGGGCTTTTCTTTCTATTCCGTGAAGAAAAGTTAGTTTAGGATTAGCTGGAAAAGTGCCTGATATTCTAGTGTCTCCATGGAAGCATTTCATATTTAATGCCTGGAAACACTTTAATAAGGTTGTATAGCCATGAACACTATCATAAACTATAGTTAGCATAAACTAACAATACTTGTAAAGCTTTTTAAAACTTTGTCTTATGTACATTTCTACAAATGTCATTATATACAGGCTATTACGGTAAAGTAAAGTGTGTAATAATAAAACAATAAAGTAATAATATGAACTAACATCAACAAGGGACAAAAGTTTTTTTTTTGTAAAAAACTTTACAATAAGGTATACAATAAGGTTTACCATAAACAACAACTCTGTTTAGCATTAGTTAATCTTTGTTAACGGTAAATCCAGCTGTTCTTAGTTTGATCATATTAGTAAAAAAAAAGTCAAAAGCAAATCAAATTAATTGAAGTGTATCAAATTATAATGTGAATCGCCTCGAAGCGAATCTTTCTGAATTGGCAAAAATCGTTCCTGAAATGAATTGAATCAACCTGTGAATCGCGAACCAAATCAATTCGCTGCCTACCCAAAAAATTCACAGCCCTACTGAAAACACATGACACAACCAAGATCACTACATAAATAATAAAAATAGGGAATCAAAATCAAACATTGTTGAGAGGACCTTTAAGTGAAGCTAAAGAATATTACTTAGAATTATTACTTACCTTCAAATGAAAGATGACGGAATTTTTTTTGGAGGAGGCAGTGCAAAATGCAAAGGCTGTGGCTGGCTGTTACAAAGTCTAAAAAAACAAAAGAAATAACAAAATATAATTAAAATAATTACTTGGTCCTGTGCAGTGCTGACCCTACCTAATAAGCGATATAAGTGATATAAGCGGTTGCATTTTAAAACCATTTTATTAACCCATTATATAAGCATTAATTTACTGTTTGGCGATATGAAGCAAAAAATATATCTCGGTATATTTAGCTATCAGGGCTCGACATTAAGCATGTTAATATGCTTGTCCTTCGGACAAGTAAATCGGTCATTCACTTGTCCGAGTAAAAAATTTGCTTGTCCGAAATTTTTTTACATTTGTGTGTGTGTGTGTGTTGTAAATATAACTTATTCTGAAGCAATATTCGCACCAGTGTTCAGTCAGCTTTGAAATATTTTACATCTGAACATTTGTGCTATTTTACCTTTTATAAAGGGCTTTAAAAAAAAGACACTATAGGCTGTTTTCAATCAAATTAAATAATTTACATGGAAAAATTACTACTGCATTGAATAATGTTATGAGATTTGTATTTTTGAATAAACAAAGTAAATGTTGAAAAGTATATGAAACAAAACCACCAGTAGGTGGCAGCAGGTGAGTCTTAAGTGAGTCATTGAGTCATTAATTCAAACGATTCATTCTAGAATGTGGCAGTCGTTTACAAAACAAGTCATTAAATCTTTGATTCAACCGATTCATTCAACCTCTGAATCATTCAGTAACACGTGAGAGGCGTTATGGTTCTGTTGTTTGGAACTTTTGTTGCTAGGAATCTTTGTTTGGAACTATTTTCGCAGCTGAAATAGAACAAAAAGTAATAATAACAATAATGCAGCTAAAATGTAAGTGACTAAATCTTAATTAGTTGTTGATGGAACTGTCATATGAAATCAGTGTCATTTTCAATCCTGATGGTATTCAGGAAAACAGCACATGTGGTTGTGTGATGTTGTTTAACTGTATCATATGTTATAAATATAAAAGGTTCACATTTTGAATGTTTACAGCGATTTCTCTGTGTGAGCAGCGCTAGTTTGTTTTGATTTCTCCTCGAGATGCGCAAGCGTCAAAAGCGTGTTGTTACCGTCAGTTCATTATATATTATCCACTTTCAATCATCACCTACAATAAATAAATGCAGAATCATTCTTGCATTTTGGTGATTCTTTCTTTCTTTCTTTTTTTTTGTTATTGGCGTTTTAATCAGTCTCTTTCACTTGTCCCTTCAAGAAATCCACTTGTCCCGGACAAGCGTTAATGAGCCGATGATACAATACAATTTACAGAAGAGCACTGTGTCTCATGACACCCGGGATGTCACGTTTTTCCCTCTTGATTAAAACATGAATAGGCCTATAATTCATCAAAATCCCGTGATAAAGCTGACAAAATAATAATAATTATTATTATTATTAAGTGCAATAATTTTTACATGTTTTCAAATAATATGCGATCATTTTGACTCACGAATTGTACTTTGAACTGCATAAACTGACCGAAAACTATGCGATCAGTTAGACAAATCATAAACTGCCATGATTGCGACTGTGAGTGCGTCTAGCACATAGACCGTAAAAAAATATGGACGACTCGACATCATCCGTTTCCGCTTGCCATATTTGAAGCTTTCAGGCGGCCTTGCACGGCGCTGACATCTTGGGACCGAGTCTGCGCAGTAGCGATTTCGGGACCGGAGTTGCGCAGTAGAGCGCAGGAAGTAGAGCAGGAAGTACAGCTGCGATATCAAAAGCCCGCCCACACTCTCGCAGATGCAGAACAATTAATTATGTTGGTGTGAAATAAACAGTTATGGAAATGTAGAAATTAAAGCTAAAGCTCTAATCTGCTCCCAAAAATTTCGAAAAAAGTCCGTTAGTGCCTCAGTGACAACTTCACTCAGAGAAGCCGTCAGTCTCAGCTGTCAATCATGACGTCACACCCCCCGTTTTATAGCATCAAATAACTAACTCAAACTAAACTTATTTTTAAAACGAACACCTGAAATGAAATCATCGTGATGATAACTGCCTTCAGTGACATAAACTAACTTTGGGGAACATTTTTTAAAGTGTAATTTTATTATTTAGTTTGCCTCGCGTCCATTAGAAAACACAGAGGGGCGGCTATACTGGGACCGGTCACCGGGGGGCGATCGAGGCGCGAAAGCTTCAGTAAATGAGAGGGAGACTGCAGGCTTGGTCTAGCACCAATAGTGTCAATCTCCTGACTGGGTAAAACCAGCAATTTGAACTCCTATGATGAACATTAATATTTCTGTATGAATTTTAGCTAGCAGTTGTGTTAAAGGAAAATCATAGTCTCTAAACTGAGTCTTGGACAACGCACGCGCTTGTCAACATGATAAATAATCCTAACCTGGTCGCGACGTTCAATGAGACAGGCTAACGAGCAGGGGCAACAAGAACAGAGAAAGCAAACAAACAAAGTGGGAATCAGAATTATATATAAAATATATATTGATATATAAGATATTTCAAAATCCATATCGTGTTTAAAAAATATCTCGATATATTTTAAATATTGAGATATCGCCCACCCCCACATTAATTCACTAAATGTTGATACATTAGTGTAAAAGCAGTCGCTAAAAGCATAACGATATCTTCATATTATATCTTGAAAGATACATATATTAAGACCGATGGCTATAACTTGCTGCATGACATCTTCAGTTAATCTGTACTTACTGAGGAGGTGTTTGATAGTAAAAATTCATACTTACAAAGCCAAAGACTGTCTGGGCTTCTAAACGAGTCCTTGGGTGGATTTAGCAGCTATTGAGACACAAGCAAAAGAGAAGAAACATATGTTTTGTACAAATTAAAATGAGTGCGTTGTGATTATATAGTGGCACAGGGATAAAAACATCGAAAGACTCTCTTTATGTAGAAATTACCTTTTAAGTAAATGTAACAGTGGATTGCTGTGATGGACTAGATGCAGGATGACTATTAAATAATATTTATATAATTTATACATATAAACCTAATAATGAGAAGGTGTTTGACAGTCAAAACATATACTTACAAAGCCAAAGATAGCCTACACTTGGTGTTGTGGCTCTGAAAAGAGCCTTTGGGGGTTTATTTTAGCGTCTGTTGAGACACAAGCAAAGGGGGTAAAAAGAAGAAACATGAATATAGCGACATATTGCAAATGTCTGTAACTTACAAGTTAAAGATCCATTTAGTTTTCATTGATCATTATTGACTTACGTTATTCGCAAATTAGAAATCCAGGATTTCTGCTAAATTTCACTGTTCATATAAAAAAGACGAATCGCGAGTCTTTTCTGGCAGCTCGCGCGCTCATTAAGCCTGAGACAGCGCGTTAATTTCCAAACAAAGTGAAGATTATTATTATTAATGATAATTGTACAAATAATTTATTGTAAAGTTATGTTAACATGACAGAGCGTAAAAAAACAAAGGAGCTTCTAATGGGTGATACGATTGATAGAGCACACGATCAACGTCACTCAGGTAAATTAACGGATTTTAACGACAACTATTAACGGTATAACTTATAGCCTATAACGGCGTTTAACAATGCGGACGAGTGGTTATAGCACAAAAAAAGACGGAATCGCAGTTTGTGTGAGAAGTAAATGTGGTAACATTACATTTACTGGAAAAGACAGTCCGTCAATTTGATGACAATTTATAGTTTTTTTTTGTTGTTTTTTTTTAAGCGGCCGTTATTAACGCTAACGTACCTTGAGAAAAACGAACTTCCGCTCAGACTATCCAATTTTATTATTATATTATGAACTTAAACTTATATATAATGTTGTTTCGTTGGACATATGTTTTGAATAATTTAATTTAAATAAAATGGTTAAGTAAACAAAAATTTACCTCAGGAAAAACGGACGGTTTTTACCCTAAGAAAAACGAACTTCCACTCAGACTAACGTTACCCCATTATATTATTATGAACTTATATGTAATTTTGTTTCGTTAGACATATGTTTTTAATAATTAAATTTAAATAAAACGGTTAAGTAAAAAACCTTTACCTCCCTTAACTTTACGGGACAATTGTAAAAGTTGGAACACCAAAAATCACGTTCAACACAACCACGTAACCCTAAATAGCGTAAATTATTGGGCTTACATTACACGTTTGACATGTTTCAGTAAATTTGCTCGTATAAAAATCAGTACTAATGAGCTTGGCCTATAGCTCATGAGAGAAAGGCCGTAACACAAAAATAGCACACACAACACGCAGAGATTAAATCTAAAATACATTATAGAATTATAGTTTAACATTAAATTAAGCTGCATTACGTAAACATGGTTAGAGACCACATATGTTTGACACATTTGTCTGCAATTTAATCATTAACGTTACCACTTACCTGACTCGTGAACTGCACCCTCAAAATTGCTGCTGCTGTGCTGCTGCTGTCTCCTGCTGGTGAAACCCGCGAACTGCGCGAAGTCCTTTGATCTGTAACAATCCTTCCGCGAATTCAAACGAGCAATACAGATCCTTCCGTGAAGTCAAATGAGCTCTTGTACGTTCATTAAATTTAGGCAGATTAAATGCAACAATTAACTACATATGCTATGACCTATATATTTATATGTAATTGGCCCAATGTAAATAGAAGTGTTGTATCCATCTTGAACAAAACATCGAAAATAGCTTGGCTACATCTAATTTCACAAATGTTGTTTTGATATAGGCTATTATCAAATGTTTCTAACAGCTCATTTCAACAGCACAAACAAAAATCTATTTACCATAGTAAAATATTGTGTGTAAAATATTGTGTTGGCCCTAATAGCCTACTTTTATAAAATATTGACTGGATTTGCGTTTTTTAGTCCTGTCAACATTTGCAATTCTAAATGTTACCTGGATTCGAAAATATCAATTAATTTAATGTTTTTTAAATATATTTCTGCAGACTTAATATAATATGTCTTCTTAACTAAGCACAGGTAAGAAAATTAGTTCAACATATATTTTCCTGCACTTCCAACATTGTATTAATTGGCGTTTTTAGAGTGTACTGACAATTTTCTTTCTGTCTTGCATGTTAAAAAAACCCTCCAAAATAGACGTAAATATTTACCTTCATATCTACGTCCAAGAGGGGTCATCGTTGTTAGACGTCCAGATACCGCCCCGGGTTTGCACGTTGTGTAGACGCATATACGGTCCTGGACCAACAAACGCAATATAAATATGATCTACGTCTGGCGGACATCTCGTTTGCTGGGTGGTCCTTTATCACACTTCCACGTTCTTACCTGTGTTTTCCCATCTTCTTTTCTAGTGATATGTATGTGCATTGGGGAGCAAGACTCATCCAATTCATCTTTCTTCAATTACCTCAAAACCTTTCCTGACCTAAGTCGCTTGACTGGAATGAACTGCAAGCATCAATCCATTGCTTCTGCTGATACATGTACTAGATGATAGGTTATGCACTATGAAGTGATCGCCACGAAGTTAATTTTGTTTGTTGTATTTGCTCAGCAGACATTCACACCTTTTTGTCTCCACAACCTACAGCTGATTGGTCAGGATTTACTTCAGCACCCTCCTGCCAGTGTACAAAGAGCAAACTAGCACAGGTCAGTTACCTTTCATCTGTCAATGTCCCCTCTTAAATGTGAAGGTGTTAGAAACAGACAACTTTAGTGATACATGTAGTCAATCGGAAATTGCTTTATACACTAGAAGTCTCGATAGTGTATTAGGTCAAGCCACCACTAGGTGAAAAGGTGACTAAGGAAAAATACAATAGCGGAAGTTTTGATCATGCTGTCTGCAACGTACTTGTGTGTGTGTGTGTGTGTGTATGTGTGTGTGTGATGCACGGGTCGCGGTTATATCCACCAAATGTGCGGGCCAAAATATGCAAATATAAATTTCCAATCAATCTTGGGCGGATGAGAGATAAACCATTGTGTTTGTTTGATAAAGACATTTTGCGAGCCCTGTGACAAAAAATATTCCAGTTGGTTTATTCACATGCATATATAGTGCCACATAGAAATTGTAACATTTAATCATGGTGACACTGCAACAATACACGCTACCATGCCCTACAATACAATTGGCCTCAAAAACATTGATGCCATGCTACCCTCAGTTTGCCCTGGCTATGACTTAAAACAAATGTGTGGGCCCTTGTTATTACTATTATTAATCTATTATTATTTTTGCAGGTGTTAATTTTTTACAGATTTCCTCATTGGCTGGTTTAGAAGGACCGAGTATACAGAAAAGACAGGATGGGTGGAAGGTAAATGAGACGAGTGTTTCCCCTATATATGTATTTACTATGACAGTTGGATGGGGCTAGTATGAAGCACAATAGAACTCACCACATATAGGTGGCAAAAATATTGGGAAAACACTGTAAAAATACAACCTATATACATGAATCCTCACAGTGTCGGTCCAAAACACAGATTTCCTCTCTGAGCTGAGGTATAAATGTTCATTGTAAAACTTTGGTTTGTTCCATTTGTTCCTATTTTAATAAAAATGTTCAACACTGTTGTGTAATTGTAGTGTTTTGTTTTTTTCTAGACCAAAAGATTGTGGCCCGACGATGTGTATGTAATGGTATACATTGAAAAACTTTGCCTGATTGCCTAATGTTTTTTCCTCTAGTGAGTACAAAAGTGTTCTAACACACCTAATGGCATAGTTTTTTGTTTTTGTTTTTTTAATAATTTATATTATTCTGTCCACATTTTCATAGTATTTTATAACTGTTCTCTTATACAACATGATACAGATTTATTTAATATGCCCCATACGGAAATGTAATATATGTACATATATGTCCCTATATCCGAGTAGTGATGTCATATATGTTTCATATAAGGCAATACATTATTAGCGCATATATACATTCTCACGATATATGAAGATATAGGTTTATACCATGTATGAAATACCCATAGAATAATTATTATATATACATATATTAAAATTATTTATATGATGATTTTTTATATGGTACTGTATGTTAATGCCATATATGTAAACAATATATGTCGAATTTATATATGTAAGTTTATTTAAACATAATATATGCAAACATTCAGTATGCTTGTATTGGATTTTATATGGATTTATATAGTGGTGTTTGAATCCTGGCATTTCATAATTTGGTTTTGGTTCAGGCTTTGGACATTAAAAGCTCCATGTGTGTTTTTCTCCCCATTGTAAGTGTACAGTTTGAGCATTCGCTTGGTCTTGTGTGAGCATCTAGTTTTGCTTGGGCAGTATACACTCTTTTGTCCATGTGTTTAGGGTTGTTTGTTTAGCATGTGGCTTGTGCTCATCATAGCCATTGCGTGTACTTTCATGTTTTGTTCTGTGTAGTATGTAACGGTTACTCTGGTACATGGGTGACATTTTTCATCCTGTCCTCTAGAGGGCAACAGAGGGAGGAAGTGGTTTTAAGGTTACGAGTAGCATAGAGGAGAGGCATGGCAATGGAGCATGGGTGAAAATGCCTGGAATCACATTGTGTTTGAGAGTTAAGTGAATTGTACATTCTAATGCTTTACAATCTTGTTCAAATGCACATTTTTATGTACCCATAAAAATGTTAATTCATAGTGTTTGGAAGTTTGCAGAGAAGCTCGCAGAGGACTCTGTTATGGGGCTTGAGTGCACTGATACCTACTTCTGACCTGTGTTGGATTGTGCCGGCGCCTAATCTAGGATTTAGGATTGTATATCTTCACTGCCTGCTGGGACTGGGAATTCTACAACACTCATATAAGAGACTTGCATTGCAGACTGTATATCCTTTTCCCTCTAGGGGATTTTGAATTGTTTGGTACTGTTTTTTGTTTGTGTATCACTAGTATTTTGGGTTTAGAATTGATTTACTGTTTATTTGTTTACTTATAGTGTTGAGCTTTGATATTCACAATGCTGTCTTGGATTTCTGTCCATGTGCTAATTGTTACTATGTTATCTCATTCAGTGGTTAAATAGATACAATTTATTTTCACTCCCTCATTGAGAATCTTACAGTTAGTTTGAACACAAACTATTGGCAAAAGTGAATTCCCGTTTTTTTGAGTATCTCTTATTGTATAAAAAACTAAGACGAGCCAGTTACAAGCATGAAGGGGTTTGATTGTTTCGATTGTCTAATAAAAAAAAAAAGTCTAATAAAAAGCCCATTAACCTCTGCACCCTTGAGTCCTTCATCTCTTGCCTCACCTGACAATAAATAACATTATAAATATTTATATTTTAAATGTCATTTGTTTTATACATAGTATATATTTTAAGACTCTACGGTATTTGACAGTGATAATGATTTGTCACATATATAATTTAAACATATATAATATGTGGACTAAAGATATATGTCAATATATGGAATTTCTGATGCTGTGCATATATGTGCATTTATGTTTTTACTCTATATGAGCATATTAGGATATTTCATATATAAGACCTATATGTCAAAATATGTTTTATACATACATTAACATATATAATATATGGGATACATATATATGTCAATATATGGAATTGTTCCAATTTCTAATATGTTTCATATATGTTTTTACTTTATATATCACATATATCGCATATATTGATATTTCATATATAGACATATATTACATTTCCGTATGGGGCAGCATTTTGGTCCCCCGTACCCCAATGTGTCTTTCAGTGACAGGGCTCTTGGTTATTTAAAAGTAACCACCCTGCAACGTTCTGGGATTGGAAACGTTATTTTCTGTGTTATTTTATGGTTGCTAAAAAATAAAACCTGAAAAGAACGTTACCCGAACCTTATATTTCAGTGGTTCTCAAACTTTTTATACCAAGTACCACCTCAGAAAATATTTGGCTCTCCAAGTACCACCATAATGACCAACATAAAAATACAGTATAGCGTAGTAGCTCTAACTATTTAGCTACAGCTCTGCACAGTTAAAAAATTAGGCAGTTTATTCCAAATAAGAATAATTATTGTTGTCAGCCACTTAACCACTTAACATTGTAAATACACAGTTTGTACATTAACAGTGCACTGTGCTTACATACAGGTAGATAAAATAATTAAATAATGATTAAATTACAAATGTGCTGTACCTAAAACTTTATTTAAAACTGTACTGTACTTAAATGTGAAAAACTTTACTAAAATAAAGATTAAATTAAAATGTATTGTTTTAACATTAATTTATATTTTAAGTCCCTGTAAAGTCAAAATTAAATATTTGTTCTGAGTTTGTCACACCACAGAAAAATGTGTTATCAAAATCTTTAAGCAGCATTCTCTGCTTTCAAACACTGGGCCCGCTGGCTGTGCTGAAACCACGCCCACTTGCGGGAAAGCTGCAGTATGCACCCAAGACAACACTGGTGGGCATGTACTGCCAACGACGGCACCAGATGTTGGCGGGACGGGAGGATGAAGGCTGGGGCGAGAGATAGTCGGTTCGGCCCCATTCTGCAGTGGATTATCAATGAATCCCAGTTGTCTCAGATGAAAGTTTCTAAAACTATCCGGTATAAAATGGACACTGCAGAGGCAGGTGTTGGAGGTGATCAAGGATAGCTGTTCACAAAATTAATCTACCTTTTCCTGATATCATCGATTTTGTTTTATAAGCTTTTTTAATTTTGTAATTTACCACAACTAGATAATATGCATTTACATGACGAAGGCATAACTACCTAGCTAACTAGGCTTTAGTAACTAACGGTAGTGACAGTAACTTGCGATTGAACGTGCGAACTGATGCAGATGTGCTCTAGTTATTATAGTGTTGGGGGAATGGACAGGCTCAGTGGCTCCAGTGCATCATCGAGCCACCGTTTTTAGTCATACACAGTTCACAGTCTTTGTAACGTGTTTCAGCAATATATTTCTAATATTTATGTGTTTAGAAACAAAATTTAGAATTGCCTTAAAGGGGACTTTAAATTTGTGATTCCTCTGCGTACCACTAAAGGGAGCCTGAGTACCACTTTTGATTCCCAAAAAAATAACCAAACGAACAAAAACTTAACGTGAACGCTCTTGCTGGGGTCCGGCCCACACCCGCCGGACGGACTCAATTCAGCTGTGGCGCGTATGGTCTGCGCAGCTGCCCCGGTTCGGCACCCAACCCGCCGAACGGACTCAATTCAGCTGTGGCGCGTATGGTCTGCGCCGCTGCCCCGGATCGGCGCCGCGCCCGCCGGACGGACTGCCATAGTTGAATCTACAGACAGGTCTGGCGCAAAGTTGGTGCAGATCTGCATAGTGAGTGTGACTGCTGCGCGAATCTGCTGATTCGAAAACGGATCTGGCACAGATGTAAATGCTGTCTGGGTATCGGCTCAGATTCATATTGCAGATCTGGACCAAACCAGTGTCAGACACAGCTAATGTCTTTCGGTTACCTATGGAAAAAGTGAGCTGGGCCAGATCTGTAATATGATATGAATACTGAACTGATGGCAGTTAGAATGTTCAAGCTGAAACCTCTATCTGGCACAGATCTGGTTCACAATCAGAAAACGTCTCTAAGATAGAAACGGAGGCAAGGGGCTTAAAACGGATCCGGGCCAAATGTAATTGCTATCTGGGTCTGACACGCAGTGACGATCTGATAGCATTTAGCTTAGCTCCCTAAGCCCAGTTCGCACATCCTGATTCTGCCGAGTTAGGGTGCGTTCACACTTGTCATGTTTGGTTCGATTAAAACGAACCCTGGTGCGGTTGCTCGGTTAGTGCGGTTCATTTGAACATATGTGAACGCTGCCACCCGAACTCTGGTGCGCACCAAACAAGCGGACCGAGACCGCTAAAAAGATGGGTCTCGGTCCGCTTCCAAACGAACTCTGGTGCGGTTCGATTGATATATGAACGCAACACGGACCAAAGACATGTAAACGGACCAAAAACCGGACGTATAATGTCACAAGATGCCACGCATAATGCAGCTGATTTGACGACGCGGAAAGATCGGTGTATCCAAAATGAGTAACTTTAACGTTAGAGGGCAAACGTAGAGCAACGAGGAAGAGCCTCATCAATATTTGGTCTGACGAGCATGTTTCGAAAATGCTAGAAAAAACACACAAAAAGCATACCTGGCTCTTCTCATCAAAGTTCCTGTGTTGCCCATTATTAGCAGGTACAGACGACAGAACGGCCGTCTCTGCACAACAGGATATCCTGCTGCTGTTTTGAATGTTTTGAACATTTTATGAGCTCTTCATGAGTTCTCAGCGGGTAAAAATAATGCCACATGTACACGCATAAAATGATCGCGTTTAATCCAGCACACAGCGTTGTTTTGAACATTTCATGAGCTCTTCATGAGTTCTCTGGTAAAAAATAATGCCATATGTGTTACACGCATAAAATGATCGCGTTTAATCCAGCACACAGCGTTGTTTTGAATGTTGTGAACATTTCATGAGCTCTTCATGAGTTCTCTGGTAAAAAATAATGCCATATGTACACGCATAAAATGCCCGCGCGTGTAATCCGCACACAGCATTGTTTTGAATGTTCGGTAAGCGAGCTCCTACGTCATATAAGCCGACCAATCAGGTTGTGAGCGTCTCCCTGTGCCTTTGGTTCGGTAACTTTAGGTTCGCTGTTAAAAATGCCCGTGTGAACGCTAAGCGGACCAGGACAATTATGTTTGTTTTTGTTTTTTGGTCCGGACCAAACTAACCAAACGAACCGAACTACAAGTGTGAACGCACCCTTAGACGCGTTCCTGGGTCAACAAGGGCGGTGTTTAAGGTAAAATTGATCAACCAATCAGATTACTCACGTCACATCTGCCAGCTTGCACGCCACTTTTTGAATTTACCACTTTGATGACTTCTTCATTTCACAGAGGTAAGTGCATTTTATTTACTCTGTATAATGTATTATTTTCAATTTCATGATGGATTAATGTGCCAACGTTCGCTAAACTGGTCAAATAAGGTTCAAATCGCAGAACCCCCCAGGTAGCAAACAGACGTTGGCCCAACGACTGTTGTTGTGTTGGGCCAACGTTGGGTGCTGACGTTGGCCCAACGTAATTTTGTCCGTTGGGCCAACGTTGGGCCAACCATGTTGTTGGACAGCCAGCAGACCTTCTGCCAACCTAAAAACACCTTACCAACCTTCTGCCAACTTAAAAACCACTAAAACAACATTGGGCCAACGTTGGGCAACCATGTCATTGGACAGCCAGCAGAAGAAATAGCCTATTTTAACCATCTGCCAACTTTATAAAAAGAAAATCTGCAAACTTATAAATAAATAGGCTTTACCTACACCTTTCACTCAAATTTTAAGATTGTGACATGGCCTATTCATTGTTAAATTGCATTAAGAGAAAGCACAACAGACAAACTGAATAGGTAATAAAAATGAACCTATTTATTGGTAACACAATAACTTACTTGCTGCAATTTCAATGCAGTTAACATATGTGTGGTACTGTTGTTGAAAAACTACAGCAGAAAATAGATAAATAAAAGTCAGAATGTTAAAACATCTCCACAGTCCATTATATACAAATACATTCTGCAGATTTTCATTCTGGATTTGCAACGATGAGTCGATGTACAAAAAAGTAGAAAAAAACTACACAAAGACAGCAGAAAAAATGCAAAGAAAAGTAAAACATAAAGTCAAAGGAATCAACAAGGAACCAAAAAGTGACAAAAAAGGCAGCAAAGAAAATCCGGAAGAAAACAGAAAATGTGCAGATTACGTTTTTTACAGATTTTAAGTGAATTAGAGATTGTGTGCGGCTCTGATGATGAAGACAGCGCAGAGGAGAAGTAGCAGCATATACTCCTGTAAAAAACAACAAACAAACAACTTTTTAGAACATTTAAGATGTGTTATTTAATTAATTAAATATTTATAATTATTAATATTTAATAATTATTTAATCGATACATCATCTTCAATAAACCCGTCTCTGGCGTGTTGCCTCGGATCTTTCGAATATTCAGATCTATTATGACCTCTGACCTTTAAAATTGCCAGAATAATAATAATAATACGCTGTGTGTTAATTGGCCAGAGGAGAACTGGCACCCTGACTGAGCCTGGTTTCTCCCAAGGTTTATTTTTCTCCATTAGGTCTCCTGATGGGGTTTTGATTTCCTTGCCACTGTCGCCTCTGGCTTGGCTTGCTCAGTTGGGGAAAAACTATTTTTCAAATATATTTAAAAATAAATCTAATTATTAAACTAAATTAACCATATAGACCAAATTACTGATCTAATTACTGATCTAAAGCCCACATTGTTACTGTATGATAATCAAAATATATTCTGTTGCATTATTTTTCTGTTTAACACTGTGAAGCTGCTTTGAAACAATCTGCATTGTTAAAAGCGCTTTATAAATAAAGTTGACTTGACTTGACTTGTTGTTCTATTTTAATAACAATCCAAAACAAACAAACAAAAATTCTGATTTTCATCATGCTGGGGTAGCAAATTTTGTATATATCTTAATGCAGTGTATGCCTATTAAAGATGAAATACACCTCTGTTTAATGGTGGGGTTAGACAGAGGAAGATAAAAACAATCATTGGTAGACACTTACATTCACTTTCACAGCTGCTGGAATCTGCTTGAGGCATCTGCTTTTCTGTGTTAAAGAAAAAATATAGTAATTATCAAAATGTAAATTACTTACAACTTATATATTAATATGTATAATAATTAATAACATATTTGATCAGCCTTAAAAAGGGTTCCCTTTCAGTCGGTCACGTTCGACGTACGTCAGAACTGAACCGACGAATGGGATCTTACTTTAGAGACCAATCCTACTTCGAGCATCTAACAACGAGCCAATGAAATTTGGCATGCGATCACGCATTCCACGCTCCGCCCCGCAGCGCGGGTATAAATAGGAAGTGGAATGGTAGATCAGCGCTTTCTACTTCGGAGCCGAACAGTTTCATTTGCTGTTTCTACGAAGAGCTTTCTGACTACGAGTCAAAAATCCTGTGAACGAGAGTTTGCCAGTGCGGGTGATACGGCGCGTCAGCGAGAGACCGTCCACATCAGTGACTGAGTGTACAAAGAGCTGTTGGTTCGCTGAGCGTTTCCTTGCATTACACTACATTACAGTTGGTTCGCTGGGCGCTACACATATATCACTGAGAGCTCACGCAGGCTTGCACTATCGAACTGCGTGGAGCCGCGGTCATCTCCCTGAGTGCTTCAGCACTAAAAGAGCAACTTCCATTCACAAAAGAGCAACACGGTTTGACCCTGCGTCTTTTTCAAGATGTCATTCAAGCCGTGTGTTTCTGGGTGCGGTCGATTTCTGTCTCCGCTTGACGGACACGTTCGTTGTCTCTCGTGTCTGGGCGCACAGCACGCTGAGGCTGCGTTCGTGGATGAGACATGTTCCCATTGCGGGAATATGTCCATTGCGGTGTTGCGGTCCCGTCTCCAATACCTCAGAAGAGGTGGAACACCATCGTCCATCCCCCGATCTAGTGGTCCTCCAGCTGCAAAGCAGAGGGCTACTACTTTGGCTGATGACCTTGGTGGGGACCTGAGGGTTTCGGTCAGGGTAAACCCGACGGGTCTCACGGCTCCTCAGGCCCCTCCCCCCTCCACTGTACCGGTGGAGCTTCCGGAAGGGCGCGCTGACCTCCCACGTGGAGCGCCAGTCGTCTCTTTTGGGGCTCCGGCGGAGGACCAGATGTCGGTTGCTGCATCGGGGGATGAGCTAATGGGTTCCGAGGATGAAGACTCGGCTGCGTTGCCCCCTTCGGGTGTGACAGCGTTGCCCGAGTCTGACCCGGAACTTACGGCTATGCTTGCCTGGGCCGCCGCAAGTGTCGGGCTTGAGTGGAACCCTCCACCACGTCCCAAACCTTCGCGGCTGGATGATTGGTTTCTCGGGACGGGTCGCGCTGGTTCTCAGCGTCCCGCCCCGGTGCCTTTCTTCCCGGAAGTGCATCAGGAGCTCACGAAGTCCTGGGTGGCGCCGTACAGCGCTCGCCAGCGATCGACTGACTCCTCCATCCTCACCACTCTCGATGGTGGTGCAGCTAAGGGTTACGAGGGGATCCCTGCAGTCGAGCGGTCGGTTGCGATGCACCTGTGTCCTAAGACCGCTGCGGACTGGAGGCACGCCCCGCGTCTCCCCTCCCGGGCGTGTAAGTTCTCGTCCGGCTTGACGGGCAAGGCTTACTCAGCCTGCGGAGAAGCTGCATCAGCTTTGCAGGCCAAAGCGCTCATGGAACTGCACGAGGGTGGTTCCGACCAGGCAGTTATGCAGGAACTGCGAGCCGCGACGGACCTCGCCCTCCGGGCGACGAAAGTCACGGCTCGCTCCCTGGGTCGGGCGATGTCCACCTTGGTGGTCCAGGAACGCCACCTGTGGCTGAACATGACAGACATGCGGGACTCGGACAAGGTTCGGTTTCTAAACGCCCCTGTCTGTCAGGCCGGCCTCTTCGGCGACGCCATCGAGGACTTTGCCCAGCAGTTCTCGGTGGCCAAGAAGCAGACGGAGGCCATCAAAAACATCCTGCCCCGGCGGCCCGCTGCTGCCTCCACCCAGCCGCCTGGGGCAGCCCCCCAGTCTGCTCGTCGCCGAGGGCGTCCTCCAGCGTCCGCCTCCGCCCCTGCCAAGCCCAAGCAGCAGCCTCCACCCGCGAAGCAGGGTGCCGGACGCAAGGGGGCCGCCCAACCCGTCCAAGGGCCCGCCAAACCTGCCGGCAAGCGTAAGGGGAAGCGGCCCTGAGACGGGCAGCCCAGGGAGAAGAGGAGCTGCTCTGAGGGAGATGATGTCCGCATCCCTCCCACCCCCCCGGAGGAGGACCGGGGGGGCATCACTGGTTACAACATCTCTGCCGCTGGCTCTCCGGAGTCCAGCGGTACCCACATTTTCACCAAAAGAGCAATTTCCTCTCTCTCTGGGCCCCAAGAGGGTCAGGTTGGCAGTGTGCGACGCCCACGGGCCTTGTCACTCCTTTCCTACCCTCCCGTCGCCAGGGGGCAGCTGTGTGGGCCTCGAGGACGCCCCCGGGCCTTCTCACCCACACACTGCCTCTCTCGTGAGCACTCAGTCAACACTCCGGGCCGCCCACGGGCCTTCCGGGTCGGGGCTGAGTGCTTCACTTCCCTGCCTCCGGGCAGTGGACAGCAGAGTGGGCTCCGAGGACGCCCCCGGGCCTTCTCACCCACTCTCTGTCCAAACCAGGAGTGCTCAGGCAACACTACGGGCCGCCTCCGGGCCTCCCGAGTCGGGCCAGAGTACTCCGCTTCGCTGCCCCACCCCGGGCACGTCTGTGGTGCCGTTGGTCCCGCTTGTACGGTCTCTGGGGGCCTGGCTAGGTCTCCCCAGGCCGTCTCGCTGGCTCATCCGTACCATCAGACTCGGCTACGCGATTCAGTTCGCACGCCGGCCACCCAAGTACAAGGGCATCCTCTTCACCTCCGTGCGAAGCAGCGATGCTCAAGTCTTGCGGTCAGAGATCGAGGTCCTACTGGCGAAGGACGCGATCGAGCCGGTTCCTCCAGCCGATATGAAGACGGGGTTTTACAGCCCCTACTTCATTATGCCCAAGAAAGGGGGTGGGTTACGGCCAATCCTGGACCTGCGAGTTCTGAATCGGGCCCTGCACAAGCTCCCGTTCAGAATGTTGACGCAGAAGCGCATTTTCCAATGCATCCGTCCCCAGGATTGGTTTGCAGCGATCGACCTGAAGGACGCGTACTTCCATGTGTCTATTCTCCCTCGACACAGACCGTTCCTACGCTTTGCGTTCGAGGGGAAGGCATATCAGTACAAGGTCCTGCCCTTCGGGCTGTCCCTGTCGCCCCGCGTCTTTACGAAGGTCGCGGAGGCAGCCATTGTTCCACTCAGAGAACGCGGCGTTCGGATTCTCAACTACCTCGACGATTGGCTGATCCTAGCCCAGTCGAAGGTCCAGTTGTGCGAACACAGGTGGTGTCAGGGTGGTCTACGCTCCCGTTGTCTGCTCCAACTCGCCCGCCACCTCCTCCTGTGGAGTCAGAAGCAGCTGAGGTCGCTTCGGGCCATTCATGTCCCTGGTGTGCTGAACCAGACAGCCGACGAGCTCTCTCGTCAGCCGACACCTCCGGGAGAGTGGCGACTCCACCCCCAGGCGGTCCAGCTGATATGGGACCAGTTCTGAGCCGCACAGGTCGACCTGTTTGCCTCTCCGGACTCGACCCATTGCCAGTGGTACTATTCCCTGACCGGGGGTACCCTCGGCACAGATGCACTGGCGCACAGCTGGCCCCGGGACCTACGCAAGTATGCGTTTCCCCCAGTGAGCCTTCTTGCACAGACTCTGTGCAAGGTCAGGGAGGACGAGGAGCAGGTCTTGTTAGTTGCGCCGTATTGGCCCAACCGGACCTGGTTCCCAGAACTCACACTCCTCGCGACAGCCCCTCCTTGGCCGATTCCCCTGAGGAAGGACCTTCTTTCTCAGGGACGGGGCACGCTATGGCACCCGCGTCCAGACCTCTGGAATCTTCATGTCTGGTCCCTGGACGGGACGCGGAGGTTCTAGATGGACTACCACAAGCTGTCGTAGATACCATCGCTTCAGCTAGAGCCCCCTCTACGAGGCGCCTCTATGCTCTGAAGTGGAACCTGTTCGTTGAGTGGTGCGCTTCCCGCCGGGAAGACCCCCGAAGGTGTTCGATCAGTGTCGTGCTTTCCTTCCTGCAAGATGGGTTGGAGAGAAGGCTGTCTCCCTCCACACTCAAGGTATATGCTGCGGCAATAGCAGCGTACCATGATGTAGTAGAAGGTAAGTCCGTGGGGAAGCACGACCTAATCGTCAGGTTCCTCAGAGGTGCGAGGAGACTAAATCCTCCTCGTCCATCCTCGATACCCTCTTGGGACTTAGCTCTAGTGCTCCGAGCACTTCAGAGCCCTCCCTTCGAGCCTTTGGCGTCTTGTGAGCTGAAAATCTTGTCAATGAAGACAGTGCTCCTGACGGCATTGGCCTCGATCAAGAGGGTAGGGGACCTGCATGCACTTTCGGTCAACGAATCGTGCCTAGAGTTCGGGCCAGGTAACTCTCACGTCGTCCTGAGACCCCGGCCCGGATATGTGCCCAAGGTTCCTACCACTCCCTTCCGGGATCAGGTGGTGAACCTGCAAGCGCTGCCTTCGGAGGAGGCAGACCCAGCCCTGGCTTTGCTGTGTCCGGTCCGCGCTCTTCGCGCTTACGTTGACCGGACCCAAAGCCTTCGGACCTCAGAGCAACTCTTCGTCTGTTACGGAGGCCAGCAGAAGGGAAAGGCTGTCTCCAAGCAGAGGTTAGCCCACTGGATAGTGGATGCTATAGTCTTGGCCTACCAGTCCCAAGACGTGCCTTGCCCGTTCAGTGTAAGAGCTCACTCCACTCGGAGTGTTGCTTCTTCCTGGGCGCTGGCTCAAGGCGCCTCGCTGACAGACATATGTAGAGCTGCGGGCTGGGCGACACCTAACACGTTTGCTAGATTCTATAGCTTACGTGTAGAGCCGGTATCTTCCCGCATCCTCGCCCCCAGGGGCCAGGAGCGCTAAGTGCCCGTTCTAAGTGTCGGCTTGCGAAACGCCACTCCCGCCCTCTGGGCCGGATACGTGCGTCTATTGTCTCCAGTTGTGTTCCCCGGGAAACCGGTTAACCCTGTCGAGCTCCTCCGTCACCCCTCCGGTGTCAGACGTTGCGGACCGTCTGACGCCAGGCCTGCACCCGTATGCTTGTGAAACGTGGCTGTAGGCTGGGTTCCATATGTAGCGGTTCCCTCACGGCAACCCCATATGTGTATTCTTCCACGGTATCAGCTACCCTTCGGGCTAGCCCCGTGTCTTTCCCTCGACAGAGCCCGCTCTGTCGTCTCTGGGCGTGTTCTTTCCCCCCTTCAATCAGGCTGGAACCACCCCAGAGACTGCCATATGTTGCACTACCCTGCCAGGTTAGTCTTTATGTGTACTCTGCCACCTCTCCTTCCCTGAAGGACGTGGCCCCGCAGCGTACCCTCTCTCTCAAGAACGAGGTAGGCACGCTTTCCCAGCGTTATCCAATAGTCATTCTGAGTGGGTCTTGCAGAAACAGCAGTGACTGTACTCCCTGCTTGGAGCCCTGACTTCCGTACCATACTAGACGGTGCAGTGCGCTCAAGCAGGACGCTGGAAGGGCCAGCATCCTGGCGTTTTCCATAGGGATCCCATTCGTCGGTTCAGTTCTGACGTACGTCGAACGTGACCGACTGAAAGGGAACGTCTCGGTTACGTATGTAACCCTCGTTCCCTGAAGGAGGGAACGGAGACGTACGTCCCGTCGCCAGATGCTGTGCTTCCGCTGGGAGTCCGGTCACCTTTCGGCTCCTCAGCAGGAAAAGCGCTGATCTACCATTCCACTTCCTATTTATACCCGCGCTGCGGGGCGGAGCGTGGAATGCGTGATCGCATGCCAAATTTCATTGGCTCGTTGTTAGATGCTCGAAGTAGGATTGGTCTCTAAAGTAAGATCCCATTCGTCGGTTCAGTTCTGACGTACGTCTCCGTTCCCTCCTTCAGGGAACGAGGGTTACATACGTAACCGAGACGTTTCTGTACCTTTTTCTGTTGCTCTTTTTTTTCTTCCTCCATTTCGGTCTCCACTATACTTCAGCCAGGTTTTTATTTTTTCCTCTGCTTCCACCACTTTTGCTCCTTGTTTTTTGGCTGCATCTGTCAGAATCAAATTAAAGAAAATAAAACAGAGAAAGGGTTAGCAAACAGATCTTATCTGAGGTGTATTTTGTAGAGCTCTGTATGATTAGATTAATTGGCATTCTTTCATTGACTTGCATTGTATTTCATTCAATGACATATTATGTGAGACTCTAAGGGGTTGTTTCCTCTTTTGCTATTTCAAAGTTATGTCTAAGTTTTGAATGTTTTTTAAAACATATCACCTATGACAACTTTTGCTAGCACGAGTGTAGAAAATGGGCTCTTCTGTCCTCTCCCTTGCCAATTAAAATTGTTGGCCAACTCATTGGTTATTATTTCCCTCATGATTCTGTGGACAATGTCTTTGGCAGATGTTCCACCCAAGCTGGTAAGATATCTTGTCTATGAAAAAAATTAAACATAAAATTGTGTTAAGCAGCAGTAAATCAGGTCTAGATACATGTTAGTATTCTTTTAAGTGAAGTAACAGAAGCAGAACATTAGAATTTACCAGAGAACGTTGTGTGTCTCTGTTTGACAGCCTATCCTCCAGATCTTTTATGCCTGTCATGTTCCTTAATGGAAACTGAAACTCCTCATTTACAACTTCAGCTGCATTCTCTCTTCGCATAATGGCCTGAAGGAGGAGCGTATTCTGCCTGACTTGACCCTTTATCTCTTCCAGCATCTGGTAGAGCCGGAGTTCTCTTTCTGAATCAGACAAACATACGATGCAACATTATAACTAGGGCCGGGACTCGATTAAAAAAATTAATCTAATTAATTAGAGGCTTTGTAATTAATTAATCAAAATGAATCGCATTTTAATTGCATATAAATATTTGACCTGAGAACAATGAGAAGTAATTTTTCACATGTATTTTTAGTATCCCATTGAATAATGAATAATAAAATATTGTTTATTTATTTCAGTCCAGCAGACCAGCGCAATGTTTGCCATTAAGTTTAGCAAAAGCATATTTGTGATATTTGAGGCTCGATGTGCTACGGTGATACACAAATGACTTGTTGTATAGCTTGCACAAAACCATGCTCTTGACGACGCTTCCATCCTTTTGTTTTTTAAAACAAAATTTCCCATCCACAGGGCCGAGCAAAGCGGCCTCATCAGCTTCTTCGTTCATGTTCACTCATGCCCTGCGTCTCAATCAACTCCCTAGTTCACTAGTTAGGGCACTGATCAGGACATAAGTCAATGGGCTGACTCCCTGATCAGTGCCCTGACTACTGAACTAGGGAGCTGATTGAGACGCACCCATGGTTTGTTGTTGTTGTGACTCCGGAGCGAGCGCTAGTTGGTGTTTCAGTATAATCGGTCCGTTGAAACTCATTCATTGAAAAACGTTCCGCGGTGCAAAAATAAGTGTGGTTAAATACCTCTTGTAAAAAAAAAAAAAAAACTATTGTAGAAGGTTTTGGAGTAATTCTACGTACCATCTTGTCTTGGTTCAGGGACTGTCACAGCAGGTGCTGATGGTGCAAATGGTGGTATGGCTGGCAAGTTCAGGCTTTTGGCTCCATTACTGCAGAATTTTTTTTTTTTGGTCTTTCCGTTGTCTCTGGATATGGAACAGTTAGAAACAGAATCAGTAGGCTACAATGTACAATACATTGCCAAACATCACAACATTTACTTCATCCAGAGTTTCGTTGCGATCTTATACAACAGGAATGAGACCAATGTTCAAAAGTTCCTTTCAACATATCGACCTCTTGGAATGAAATATAGTTTACTACAACTCAATTTTGACAGAGATGTCATATATAACATTGTACTGTAATTTCCCAACTATTAGCCACAGTTTATACATTTATTTTGCTAAATTTTTTCAGGTAAATACACGAGAGCAGAACTTAAAGGTAGGGTAGGCAGTTTTGTATGGAATGAATTTTGTGCCATAATTAAACAAATAAAATCCATAATTTTGCAAACAAACGCGATCTGCTTTGCAAAGGATAACACGACTTGCAAACAAACAGAAAGCGATGTGCAAATGCAGTTCGCGCTGATTTTCTCACAAATGCAGTTCGCGCTGATTTTCTCACAAATGCAGTTCGCGCTGATTTTCTCACAAATGCATTTCTCTTCCAAAACAGCAGATTTCAGGCATGTAATAATTCACCCATTTTTTGGGGGGAGGGGATAAGCCTTTTGGGACTATTCACAAACAGTATTTGCATTAATTTGTGTTAAATATATTATTAGTCCCGAGATTCTTCGCCTTAGTGAATAAATACATTGAGCGGCTTATATACATCTGTATACCTTGCTGGTCTGGTGGTAGAATTTATGTTAACCGTGTCAAAGATTTCTGGTTCTAATCCGCTCTTATGTATTTTTTTTTCTTTTCTTCTTCATTAAAATCAAAGATATTCAATGATTGTATATTAAGAGCAGGGATACTTTGAACAAAAATAGTTAAAATGGTATAGTTTTAACAGTGTTCATTAAAGTGCTAAATTTGATATTGCATCAGAGGTGAACTATAGTTGGCTGGGCTTGGTCCTTCTCCCCCATACACAGGGAAATGGGGACAGCAGAAAAACAAATATTCATCATTCTGCTTATAATATATAGCCTACTCTGCTTAAAATATATTTTATTTTATCAGGATTTACCATATTTAATGTGACAGTAACATATACAAAACTAAATCTGTCTAAACTTTAATCCACAATACATATTTTTGCATTTTTGTATTGCAATATATTGTGACACGATACACCCTTACACTATTTTGAATGTTCTCATTTGAATTGTATCATCAAATGTACAAATTACATAAAAGTAAATTCTTTTTTATATCCCGTTACACTACAGTGGATAAATGATATGGAGGATGGATGCATGCATTTTAATGAGAAAAAACTAGCCCTAGCTAAAATGTTTTCAGCCATAATGTCACTACTGATTTCGCTCTTGTTGGTCACAATAATATCTATATATTTTTAGGTTTGTTTGTTTTGTTTTGTTTTTATGAAATAGGGTTGACAAAGTGAAATCTCAAAATGATTAATAATAGATACAGTAAGACAGAAATACTGCATCCGGTTCCTCGCTCATTTTCATCTGAAAACGTGTTTGAAAATCGTAAATTGACCCAAAGCGCCATCTGCTGTTCTGGTAGAGGAAGTTCAATCAATCAACTTTATTTATATAGCGCTTTTACAATCACGATTGTGTCAAAGCAGCTTCACAGTGTCAAACAGGACAATATTGCGACAAAATTAGTTTTGGCTGTACAGTCGTTCTGGAGAAAACAGTGATGTTATCAGCTTATTTTAATTTATCATATAGCAACAATGTTGGCAGATCAGTATTTAAGTTTATAGAATTAAATAAGACCTAATTCATACATTTTATTTGTATAATAAGTTGAATAACTTTAATCATATTTTTAGTGTCCCCAACTGAGCAAGCCAAGCCAAAGGCGACAGTGGCAAGGAACCAAAACTCCATCAGGTTGCTCAACTACATTTGTGAGAAAATCAGCGCGAAGTGCATTTGTGAGAAAATTAAGCTGAGAGATAGTAACAAACGTATGCATTTATGTGGATTTGGCATTTGTTCAAAGGTTACATGCAATTTGTAGGATGGTTTGTATTTATTTGTGAAATATGCATGCTCACTCATTTATTTGCAAAACACAATACATATATTTGTTACTCCTCTGCGTTTTCGCTCAAACTGCTCTTTGTATTTGCACATCGCTTTCTGTTTGTTTGCGAGTTGAGTTTTCCTTTGCAAAGCAGATCGTGTTTGTTTGCAAAATACTGGATTTGTTTGTTTAATTATGGCACAAAAATCACTCCATAGTTTTGGTCTAACAAACTTTTTCCCAAATCTTTATATACCAATACATAATTAAAATGTAAGAACTCTGGCAAATAGAGTATACAAATCGAGTGCCTGTACCTGTGTGGAGCCAGCTTGTTGAGGCCTGCACTGGAGGTCTTCCTGAAGCTGTATCAGATGTAAATCCATTTACATATTTCGATGATGGTCTGTTGGACACATTAAGTGTAATACATTTTTTAAAAGTGCAGTGCAAATAAGCAGTAGGCTATAAAAGGAGAACAGAGGAAACATACAATCAATATCAGAAGCCACAGAAGAGAGGTGCAATAAGTTCATGACCTTTTTTAGGAACAAAGTAGACAACATCCACTTGCTCCTATCTAGCACCTCCGCTCTGCCTGTCCCGTCTGTTGATCCACAGCCAGGGACCTTCCAACATCTCTGCTGCTTCTCCATCATCACACAGCTCGAGGTTGAGGACATCATCAGAAAAATGAAACCATCCACCTGTGCACTGGATCCTTTTCCTACAGCCTTGGTAAAATCTAACCTCAGTGTCTTAAGTCCATTCATTACCAAGATTATTAATAATTCCCTCCAGGCTGGCCATGTTCCTTCATCTCTTAAAACTGCTATCATCAGACCACTTCTGAAAAAACCTACTTTAGACCCAGATGTTAATGACAACTACAGGCCCATCTCCAACCTCCCATACCTCTCTAAGGTGCTGGAAAAAGTTGTTGCTGCACAGCTTCAGGTCCATTTGGAGCATAACCATCTTTATGAGAAATTTCAGTCTGGTTTCCGCTCAGGACACAGCACAGAAACAGCTTTGGTCAGGGTCACAAACGATCTTTTGATGGCGGCAGATGCTGGTTCCCCATCCCTTCTCATCCTCCTGGACTTAACTGCAGCTTTCGATACAGTTGACCATAACATCCTCCTTCACCGTTTACATTCCACCATTGGTCTCTCTGACTCGGTCCACAACTGGTTTTCTTCTTATCTCACTGGGAGAACTGAATATGTTGCGTTAGGAGAAGCTACATCCCTGTCACACAATGTCACCTGCGGTGTCCCTCAAGGCTCTGTGCTCGGACCCACCCTGTTCATACTCTACATGCTCCCCCTTGGCCGTCTCATCAACCGGCATGGGATTTCTTTTCACTGCTATGCTGATGACACTCAACTTTACTTTAGGACAAGTTCATCTCCCTCTGCTGACCTCACACCATCCACTTTGATCACTTGCCTGGATGAGATAAAGGCGTGGATGAAGCAAAACTTTCTGCAGCTAAACAGCTCCAAAACTGAAGCTATCCTAGTCGGCACTCCACTTCAGGTCCAGAAGTCCGTTATCACCAGCATTGCTTTCTCTGATCAGGTCATTCCACTTTCCACTTCAGTCACCAATCTGGGGGTCAGAATGGAATCGCAGCTTACTTTTGAAGCGCACATCAAACACCTGTGTAAGACCTCCTTCTTCCACCTCAGAAACATTGCCAAACTTCGTCCCATTCTATCGCTGGCTGATGCGGAGAAGCTTGTCCATGCCTTTATCTCCTCCAGGCTGGACTACTGCAATGCGCTCCTTATTGGCATCCCTAGCAAAAATCTCCAGAGGCTGCAGTGTATTCAGAACAGCGCTGCTAGGATCCTCATGAGGGTGCGCAAATACGACCATATCACCCCCATTCTAAAATCACTCCACTGGCTTCCTGTGTCGTTCAGGATCGAGTACAAGATCTCTCTCCTTACCCACCAGTGCATCCATGGTGATGCTCCCTCCTATCTCAAGGAACTCCTCACCACACAAACAGCCACTCGTAACCTCCGCTCTGTTTCGCTGTATCGCCTTAAAACTCCCACAGCCAATCTCCGTACTATGGGAGATCGGGCCTTCTGCTCTTCAGCCCCCAGTCTGTGGAATGCTCTCCCTGACCACCTGCGGACTCCACAGACTATAGATACTTTTAAGCGTGGTCTTAAAACCCACCTTTTTAGCAGAGCTTTTAATTGACTTTTAATTGACTTGCTACTTGTTTAATTTATTTTATTTTATTTTTCGGTTTTATTTATTTATTGTTGTTGATTGTTTTGTTTTTGTTTTTAAATTCTGTAGCACTTTGAGATTTTGTTTAATATAAAGTGCATTATAAATAAAATTTATTATTATTATTATTATTATTATTAATCTTTTCCGTACACTGTCCTCATCTGTAGACTCCAAACTGTTGCCTTTACAAAACTTCACCAGCTTTCTTCTGGCTTTTTCATAGGAATCTAAACAAAGAAACAAACAACATCACTAAGCATATTATGTGAACATTTGAAAAGAACGGTTTGGCATAACTCACAAGGAACATCTTTTAATATTTTTTAATAGTTATTTCTAATTAATAATTAATTCCTCAAAGACTTACCATACTCAGCCACCCATTCGGTTATATATTCGCCCCATTCTTCATCAGGAGTTTCATTTTTTTCAACCGCTTTTCTATATTTTGTACCATTATATGGGGGCCAAAAGGAAAAAATTTTATCGATGCTCAGCCAGTCACTAGGTATCACCTCTGTCTCATTCTTTTCAGTAAAAACAACTATAGAATACATCTATAAAAAACAAAAACAAACAAAAAAATATATCTAGTGTTACAAACTATATACATTTATTGAAGCTCTATTAATTACCCAGTGGAAATCTATCTAAACTAAAATATGTCCTAGTCTTATTATTCTGGGGAGTGGGGGGATTGGGGGATTGGGGGAATCAAGCAGTATGCAGCAAAGGATATGCCACAAACCCATCCTTATACTGTAAAAGAAGGACTTTTCAGAAACAGTCTGTGTAGGAACAACAGTCAATGACTGCCCGGGTTGTTTCACAAAGGATATATCAAGACTTGATGAATCAATGGGATAGGTGAAAAAAGATGACTTATTTTGGAATTTAAGACAGACTAGATGTGATGCTTCCTTGTCTTTTAAAATGTTTTTCACTATATAAATATCTCCATTGAACAGAATATAGTTATCTCCCTCTGATAAACAAATTAAAGTCCCACCATTAACGTATTTCTTATACTGTGTAAACTTCTGAGATGTCACATTGTATGGAAAAGGCCCATTCTTATGTTCCTGGTAAAACCCATCCTTGCACATCCTTATTTTAGTTCTGACACTTGCTTTTTCTGACAATCTCCTGATGATCTGTTGAAGGGGCTGGGTAGGGGTCCTTATCAATTTTTTTAATGTGTAGAGGAAGTTCTCAAATGGGAAAGCTGCAAAATTATGCAGCACACCAAACTGCCTTGCATCATTGGCAAGATGTGTCAGCCCGTGTATGTTATACACAACGTAATTACCATAAACAGATTGAAAATGCTCGACAAATGTGATCAGTAACTTTTCAGCAAAATCACAGTACTGGAGACACAGTGATGGGCAGCATAGTATTCGAATGGCTACATGCAGAAGCATAAAATTGTGGTATAGAACATTCGGCAGATGGTCTTTCAGTGCTACTGGACCAGTGTACAAGAGAAAAGTTCTGAACTCGGTTGCTTTCCACCTATCTACCTCAACAAGGGATCTCCCTTTCCGTGCAAACTCTCTGGGGAGTCTCATGGCAAAGGACATAAGCACTGCAGAAATTAGGCCTATCTGATGAGCACCTAAACGAGTTGGAAGCGGTCCCCTCATCCAAAACCCTATCAACTTTCTCACAACCCCAAGAAAAACCAGGTGCATAACATCTAATGGAAATTGGGAGACCATACCAATTCCAACCCTTGTCAACACACTGGTCCCTTTATGGTGCCACTCATCGTCTTTATTAATAAAAGACGTATCTGTCCGTAAAGGTGAATCGACTTCAGGAAAAGTCATGCGATTTTCCGCCCATGTTCCCTCCTGTGTGCATTTTTCACAGCCGTGGTATGCATTGTGGGCTTTAATGTTTTTTACGAAAGCCCGCGCACTTGCATCGCAAACAAAATTTGAAATTTTAATATCTACATGTTTGCCAGTTACATCCACACCCCTTTAATTTAAGCTTTTCATATTCATTTACAAATGATTCTAGGAACAGATTGACATTCTCTGGTTTTTTAGATCCAAGATATAAAGCGATGACAAATGGTTGCTTTGTTTTGTCTTCCTCTACCAAGCCTAGAATGGGCCAGAACTGCTTATTGCTGCTTTTGAATAAAGGTAGTCCATCAATATTCACTTGTAAATTAATAGCCTTAGGGAGAGGGTCTATCTGGTTTAACACATGCCTAATGCCTTTCTCAACTCCAAAATAATGCATGGTGCCACCAGCAATCTGCTGGACCTCATAGTTAGTTGGAGTGCTTAAAAGAGTGCGGGCATCCTTTGGGAGATATGGATGATATTTTCTCAGGATGCCCAACAGCCCATTTAGATGGCATTGTGGTATTTGGCTGTCTATTGCCCAACCTCTGAGCTCCTCCCCAAGACACTCTGCAGACTCAACAAATTCGTCATCACTTGAGTCAGTTTCTGTCAGAGCATTTGACCAAAATCCATCCATCACATTATCGTCAACATTAAACTCAGTCTCTGACTCG
Organism: Pseudorasbora parva; assembly: GCF_024679245.1. NCBI lineage: Eukaryota > Metazoa > Chordata > Actinopteri > Cypriniformes > Gobionidae > Pseudorasbora > Pseudorasbora parva. The sequence continues at coordinate 3,359,380 of NC_090179.1, forward strand.
TCTGATTCATAGGACATGGGCCAATCAGATGCAGCATCTGACCACACATATTCAGCAGGGGCGCTTTTTTCCAGGCATAAGTTAACATTGGCTGCGTCTGATTCAGCATTGACGTGAACCTCACCAAGGATATTGTAAGCCCTTCGCTTTGCCTGACGTTTAAGTGTTCTGTCTGAATAAATGTTGTCTGCAGACATAGTTAGTTTGCTGCCAAACAAATAACTGACGTTAATTACTACAGCTGATTTCGGACTACGAAAGCTACAATGCTAGGTAGTTGATGTTAAATGTTAGTATTTAGATTATAAGACTACATTTACATTAGATTGCTAACGTGAAGCTATAACAATGACTTACTAGATAACAGATTGATTATATATTAAAACAATATATTGTATCGAGCAGATTACCTTGGACTGGCTGGGTTAACGGCTGAAGAGAAGTAAAAGACGGTTACAATATAACGGTAATTCGAAATCACGCACTCACTGTTTTTTTGAATGAGCTCGCGCCTCAGCTCTTCTGACGTCACGCGCACTAGTGCAGCAGTCATCTATTCCAGTGTTTCCCAAGGGTGCCGCGGTCCTTCAAAAATATATGTATATATTTACTTCAGGAAAAGTCATGCGTATATATACAGTATTGTTCAAAATAATAGCAGTACAATGTGACTAACCAGAATAATCAAGGTTTTTAGTATATTTTTTATTGCTACGTGGCAAACAAGTTACCAGTAGGTTCAGTAGATTATCAGAAAACAAACAAGACCCAGCATTCATGATATGCACGCTCTTAAGGCTGTGCAATTGGGCAATTAGTTGAAAGGGGTGTGTTCAAAAAAATAGCAGTGTCTACCTTTGACTGTACAAACTCAAAACTATTTTGTACAAACATTTTTTTTTTCCTGGGATTTAGCAATCCTGTGAATCACTAAACTAATATTTAGTTGTATGACCACAGTTTTTTAAAACTGCTTGACATCTGTGTGGCATGGAGTCAACCAACTTGTGGCACCTCTCAGCTGTTATTCCACTCCATGATTCTTTAACAACATTCCACAATTCATTCACATTTCTTGGTTTTGCTTCAGAAACAGCATTTTTGATATCACCCCACAAGTTCTCAATTGGATTAAGGTCTGGAGATTGGGCTGGCCACTCCATAACATTAATTTTGTTGGTTTGGAACCAAGACTTTGCCCGTTTACTAGTGTGTTTTGGGTCATTGTCTTGTTGAAACAACCGTTTCAAGGGCATGTCCTCTTCAGCATAGGGCAACATGACCTCTTCAAGTATTTTAACATATGCAAACTGATCCATGATCCCTGGTATGCGATAAATAGGCCCAACACCATAGTAGGAGAAACATGCCCATATCATGATGCTTGCACCTCCATGCTTCACTGTCTTCACTGTGTACTGTGGCTTGAATTCAGAGTTTGGGGGTCGTCTCACAAACTGCCTGTGGCCCTTGGACCCAAAAAGAACAATTTTACTCTCATCAGTCCACAAAATGTTCCTCCATTTCTCTTTAGGCCAGTTGATGTGTTCTTTGGCAAATTGTAACCTCTTCTGCACATGCCTTTTTTTTAACAGAGGGACTTTGCGGGGGATTCTTGAAAATAGATTAGCTTTACACAGACGTCTTCTAACTGTCACAGTACTTACAGGTAACTCCAGACTGTCTTTGATCATCCTGGAGGTGATCATTGGCTGAGCCTTTGCCATTCTGGTTATTCTTCTATCCATTTTGATGGTTGTCTTCCGTTTTCTTCCACGTCTCTCTGGTTTTGCTCTCCATTTTAAGGCATTGGAGATCATTTTAGCTGAACAGCCTATCATTTTTTGCACCTCTTTATAGGTTTTCCCCTCTCTAATCAACTTTTTAATCAAAGTACGCTGTTCTTCTGAACAATGTCTTGAACGACCCATTTTCCTCAGCTTTCAAATGCATGTTCAACAAGTGTTGGCTTCATCCTTAAATAGGGGCCACCTGATTCACACCTGTTTCTTCACAAAATTGATGACCTCAGTGATTGAATGCCACACTGCTATTTTTTTGAACACACCCCTTTCAACTAATTCAACTAATTGCCCAATTGCACAGCCTTAAGAGCGTGCATATCATGAATGCTGGGTCTCATTTGTTTTCTGAGAATCTACTGAACCTACTGGTAACTTGTTTGCCACGTAGCAATAAAAAATATATTAAAAACCTTGATTATTCTGGTTAGTCACATTGTACTGCTATTATTTTGAACAATACTGTATATATATATATATTATGATAAAATGTGAATAAAACAATGAATATATTTTGAATGAATCTAATGTCTGAAATAACATATCTAATGTCTGACATCAACGTCTGTATTAGGGTAAAACAGTTCTCGATTCGCATGGTTCGGCACGCACTTGCAACGCGGTTCATCTCACATCTGATGACACATCTATATAATATGGGTTGTAACTTGAAAATAACGCTTTATGTATGTTTCTGTCGAAGGATACTCGTGCTGGATCCTTGGTGATACATTACAACAGTGATATTAAAAGAAAAAGGTGGGCAAAACGTTTTTTGCGGTCATCACCAAGCAGGTGCAGTGAGAAGACGCGAATGAAAACTCGCGCACTGTGAGATCTGTCTCTGTGCACTCATCCGATAGTGCGCACGCGTCTCACAGCACGCAAATATTGAGTTATCTTTCAAATCACAGCTCTTGAACCGAAAAAACTCACACAAAAAGTATGTCAACTCAACATGTCCATCTTGATGAGTAGCCTATTGCATAGTCACTGAACTGTATACATTCGAGAAATACAACGCATATCCGTACATTAAGGTCTTAAAGGGGCAGCCTTCACTGCTGTCTGTTTAATGTCAACAAAAGACAAGGACTCACTGCTCTTGATTGAGTAGCTTTTGTAAGTATAATAGGATTCTATTATATTATATTATTACATTATATTATATTATTACATTATATTATATTATATTAATCTTTAATTTTTACAGTCAAATATGCAATGTTATTTTACATTTGATCAATTTCTGTACCTGAAAACTAGTTAGACCTACCTAAAAAATCTGGAAGCATTTTTTTTTTGTATCTTTGCTCAATAGTAGTTATTTGTGCTGCTGCTTGTATTTAAATTAGTTGTTCTTATTATTTTCTTTATTTTTATTTGACTTAAATAAAACATGTCAAATAAAATGTCAAATTTACACTCTTTTCCCCATGTTTACTGGGAAAAATGGTAAAACATGAAATGCTGCATGCATATATTTGAGGGAAGTGGTGGGCCATTGCAGCTGACCATACCAACGTTGGCCCAACGTTGTATTTCTGTCAGATGGTTGGGCCAACGTAACCAACCAATATTGACGTTGGCCCAACGTCTGTTTGCTACCTGGGCCCTCTCCTATCCGGTCACGTGTGCTTTCCCCGCGATCGTTTCGCCCGATCCGCGGTCACTGTGTGCTTTCCCCGCGATCGTTTCGCCCGATCCGCGGTCACTGTGTGGTGTTTCCCCTGCGATCGTTTCGCCCGATCCGCGGTCACTGTGTGGTGTTTCCCCCGCGATCGTTTCGCCCGATCCGCGGTCACTGTGTGGGGTTTCCCCGCGATCGTTTCGCCCGATCCGCGGTCACTGTGTGGTGTTTCCCCCGCGATCGTTTCGCCCGATCCGCGGTCACTGTGTGGTGTTTCCCCCGCGATCGTTTCACCCGATCCGCGGTCACTGTGTGGGGTTTCCCCGCGATCGTTTCGCCCGATCCGCGGTCACTGTGTGGTGTTTCCCCCGCGATCGTTTCGCCCGATCCGCGGTCACTGTGTGGGGTTTCCCCGCGATCGTTTCGCCCGATCCGCGGTCACTGTGTGGTGTTTCCCCCGCGATCGTTTCGCCCGATCCGCGGTCACTGTGTGGTGTTTCCCCCGCGATCGTTTCGCCCGATCCGCGGTCACTGTGTGGGGTTTCCCCGCGATCGTTTCGCCCGATCCGCGGTCACTGTGTGGGGTTTCCCCCGCGATCGTTTCGCCCGATCCGCGGTCACTGTGTGGGGTTTCCCCGCGATCGTTTCGCCCGATCCGCGGTCACTGTGTGGGGTTTCCCCCGCGATCGTTTCGCCCGATCCGCGGTCACTGTGTGGGGTTTCCCCGCGATCGTTTCGCCCGATCCGCGGTGTGCTTTCCCCGCGATCGTTTCGCCCGATCCGCGTGGGGTTTCCCCGCGATCGTTTCGCCCGATCCGCGGTCACTGTGTGGTGTTTCCCCCGCGATCTCGCGTCGGATGTTTTCTTATGATTTATATCACCTTTTTTATGTAGTATTCGTTTAGCAGACCATATAGGCAAAAAGTCTTGTAAGTCTTATACTGTTAGTCTTATATTAGATGAGCTATAAGGAAGTCCCTGGACCAACATAAGAATATATGTCCCTGACATTTAGTTTTAAACATGCATGTCTTTTTTTTTTTTTTTAAATTGAAAACAAGGACTTTAAAATGTTTGCATGGGATTATTCATTATAATACATTGACAATTATAAGTGTGTTGGCTTTTGAACTCTATATAGCATGCATTCAATTGGAAACAGTAAAATTAAAATTAAATTTGATATCAGCAAGCTTAAAAAGTCGACAATGATCATTGAACAATAATATTCTATTTTTTTATTTTAGTGCAAGCTAACACTTAAAGATTCAATAAAAAAGTACAATAAAATGTGGCTGTAATAGAGATATACATTTTATACGTTTTCTCTCTCTCTCCCTCTCTCTCTCTTTCAGCTACTTAACAGAAATGTGGAAAACCACAAGAAAAACACCCCGGACATTTTCTGCAGAGTCTATGCCAGCCCTGAAATTGAGGGTACCGGAACAGCAAGGAAACAACTCTGAGTGCGGCATATTTGTATTACTCTATGCAGGGAATTTTCTGAAGGTAAGTTCTAAAAATAAAAAATAATATCATGGCATTGTGCATGCCACTAAAAGAAAACAAATGATTTATGTTTCCATTCCTTCCTCTAGGATCCTCCCAAAGAACTAATGAATGAGTTTGACTGTACATCCTGGTTTACACTGGCCGATGCATTTTCAAGGCGCGCACAGATCAGGGACAAAATGCCAAGTAGTTTAGAAGGTGTATATCTTTGGTTTTGTTTTGATAAACATTCTATAATCCTTATGAAATTAGTTCAGTTCAATTATCAAAAATTATATACTATACCACTATTTTCTTAAATTTTAGGAAGTACAGCATAGGGTGCACAAGCATAACTTTCTGTTGTTTTGATGTGGCAGATGAGTGTATTTAACTTGTGCTACATTAATCTTGTAATACTGGTGGTTGACTGCTGGTTTTGCTAATGCAGCACAGGAAAGTGAAGTAGAGGAAAACAAAGCAGAAGAGAGAGAAAGTGAAGAAGAGCAAATGGTTGCTGAGAGAGGGCAAGAGGAAAACATAGCCAAGAAAAGGTAGAGAGGAAGAAAACATACCTGAGGAAAGAGAAGAGGACAAAACAGCTCAGGGAAGAAACTGTTCTGGGAAGGCTGTCAGTGCCAGGCACCAAAAGAAAGTACACAGTCACTCAAGATGAACTGAAGAGAAGAATCATGGCAGAAAACATGTCAAACAACATGTTAAGAAGCCTGATTAGGGTTTGTATATGCTCTCAACCGTATAGCAATTTTCTATACTTTTACAGAACAAAAAAAATTATAAAATAGTAACATATTGGTTTATATATAAGTATCTAAAATAAGTATCTTCTCTGCGCTCAGTGAAGGGGAGGCCACAGATTTAGCCCAGGAGCTGGGAGCCATGCTTGGGCGACATGTGCACCTAGGCATGCCTGAAAGTGTACCCAGTGCGCAGGCAGACATTGCAAAGTACTTTTCTTTCCACATCTGGATATGTTTTTTTTTTTTTTTTACTTCTTGCTTACAAATCTGTCCATTTATATTTACAGGAATACACTTTGCACTCTCGAGAGTTTACTGAGGGATATGTTTTTTTGTTAAGTAATGTTATAATATAGTTTTGAACTGCTTGTGGTTACTATTAAGTTTTCTAATTTTTTTTTTTTTTTGGGCGGGTTCGTTGAATTGTATAATGTAAATCTTGACCAAACATCCTAATAATCTAACTAAATCATAATAATTATTAATGGTAATATAATATAGGGAGCCTCTAACAACAATAACAAAAGATTCAAACAAATATTGTCCCTGTTTTTTAATTAAAAGATAATAACAAATGAGATTTTAGTGATATTTAGACAACTCAAATAGGAAATGTCCCCAGTTGCCTTTTCAGAAATCTGGTCACCTTAGTTTAATACTATATCTAATATAATAAATATATTCATAATTATTTTGATGCATTTATTGTTTTTGTTTGTTTCTTTGTTTTTGACATGTTCAGATCACACTATGACAGATAGTGTCAACAAACTTGATGAGCTAGTAAAAAAAGGGCGCGCAGTTGCTGCAGCCCTCGGTGAGGTGTATGACCGCAGCCAAATTGATGCCCTCATTAAAAAAAAACGTACTGACCCTGCACAAATGGACCTTTGTCAGATAGTCAAACAAGGACAGACGATTCAAGCACTTGGCCTCGAGAGTTCCAAGAATAATCTCAACCATCTTCTGAAGGAATCCAGAGAGCTGTTTGACCAACCAAACAAAAATGACCCAAAGGTCCAACCAGTGATGGTAAAGTAATATAATGTAGTTTTTGAACATCCAAATTTTAAGGCAATCAGTATAACATTTGACTGAACATTTTAAGAATATTATTAAATTGATGGAACAATAGATATAATGTAAATATTTTAAATTTTAGTATTAATTTTTACTACCATTCAGACAGTCATAATCCTATCAATCTTGGTATCCATAACAAAACGTCAGATTTTAATGATGCACAGATATAGTGTAATGTTGGATTTTCACAGACAGTCCAGCTGTAAAGTCAAGTGTAAAATAAGAGAGAAGTCACGTCTGCAAAGGACGGAATCTCCTACTTCACATGGTAAGGTTTTGTCATCCTAAAGGAAAATAATGTATTATATTGTACATTAGATTTTTAAATAACAATGATGTTTTGACTTACTTTTACATTCAGATTCAAGGGTCAGCCAATCAAGGGCATGTCCAAAGCCAACAGAATCTGTTCCAGACCAGGGTCCAGATCATGGTTGGTTAGGCCTATTTGATTTATTAGATTTTGATTTATTTATTTATTTATTTTTTACATTTATTAGGTATTTTTGTAAATTCATGTCTTTATTTTTGGATATAAATGACATGCAACTACATTTTTCATGATGTGCAAAGATCCCCATATGAGCCCCAGTAGCCCCAAATGATTTTGATCTATGATACTTATATAAAATGCTTTGTCTAAACTTAACTGTGCCGTACATTGTAACAAAAAGCAATTATCTGTAGTAAGGTAACTGCACTGTCACATTAGACAGGAGACTGTTTTGTTACTCTCAGTGGTGTACATAATTTGCAATTGTTTTTTTTGGGGGGGGGGGGGGGGGGGGTCACAGATTCTCTTCTACACGAGTTGCAAGACCTGCTGTCAGTGGCTAGTTCTACCCTTCATTGTGAGAGTACCCCACATTCAGCATCATTGCATTGGGGCACTAGGACAACAGCTTCATCAGCTTCATCAGAAAGATGGAGGGAGGCTAGACCCTTGTTAATCAGCAACAGACTTGCAACAGAGCATATCACAACACAGTTGTGTTCACAGTGCAAGGCAAAGGTGGCGGTGGTCAAATGCAAAGACTGTTTGCCTAAACAATACACCTGCATTGACTGCGACTGTGCTATACACCGTACACAAGTGTTTCACAACAGAAGCACTATGATTTCAGGCTTCCACAAGGCTGTACCTCCCACCACAGTGGTAAAGCAGAACTCTGATGGGCAGTATTTTCACCATCATGAAGGTACTGTCTTATTTTAGTTTTTGAATAATTACTTTCTAATAAATGTAATTAAAAATGTAATTCTTAAAATAGTCACATAAATAAAAGCTGCCATTGTCAAACTTTCTTTAAAATTTTTTATTGAACTTGCGAAGTTATGAACTGAAACAATTTTTTTATGTTTGCTTGTTTTTTTGTAGATCGACTCTTACCAATGGCACTACCTAATTCCATATGCAGTTGTGGTGAAGAAACGTACAGTGTTGGCATAGGGAGGTCCATTACTTTAATTAACATGAAGGTTAAGTGTGAGTGAGTGCGAGCTAGTGAGTGAGTGAGTGAGTGAGTGGGTGAGCGAGTGAGTGAGAGTGTGAGTAAGTGAGAGTGCGAGTGAGTGAGAGTGCGAGTGAGCGTGCGCTGAGTGAGTGTGCGAGCGAGTGTGAGCGTGTGAGTGTGTGTGAGTGAGTGAGTGTGCGAGCGAGCGAGCGATTGAGTGAGTGTGAGCGTGATTGAGTGAGCGTGCGAGTGTGTGAGCGTGCGAGTGTGTGAGTGAGCGTGTGTGTGAGTGTGCGAACGAGCAATTGAGCGAGTGAGTGAGTGTGTGTGTGAGCAAGAGTGTGAGTGAGTGTGTGAGTGAGTGAGTGTGTGAGTGAGTGTTTGAGTGAGTGAGTGAGTGTGAGTGTGAGTGAGTGAGTGTGTGAGTGAGTGAGTGTGTGAGTGAGTGTTTGAGTGAGTGAGTGAGTGTGTGAGTGTGAGTGAGTGAGTGAGTGAGTGAGTGTGTGAGCGTAAGCGTGTGAGCGAGCGTGTGAGCGAGCGATTGAGTCAGTGTGCGAGCGAGTGAGTGAGCGAATACTAACATCTGCCCTTTAACGTATGCATGTTTATTATTTGAAAATTAAACGCATTTATGTACTCCAATTTTTTAAATGTCTTTGGCCATAATTACTATTTTGCTATTTATTTTTTTGCTTAATTAAGCTGCTACACATATACTGCAGTAGCCAATTTGTGTATTTCTGTTGGTTGATATTAAACCCAACATGTTGGTTTGCTTTACGAGCACATTTTATATGCTATAGTATGAATAATATCAGCACCTGATTTGTATAATTTGTCTAGATTATTCTTGTCTACAGAAGACAAAAAAAATATAAGTCATTGGCTGAAGCTGTCTTTATGCATTTAAATGTGTGTACTCCGCTTGGGCCATCATTTGCATTCTATCATTACTCATCTAATTTATGCTGTAGAATCACAGAGCTGCTTTAATCAATAAAGTAAACATAACTCAGAGATTCAGCTCATGACGATTGTCACAACAAAACCATCAACACTTGGTCACATTTTCTCTGCACTTGTATGGCTGCTTTAAAGCATCCAGATAAAGACTAATGTTATAAAGTCAAGAGCCCTACTAAAGCAAACACTGATCTCCATAATGGTGACACCAAAAATGGTGACTCTGTCCTTCAGTATTTCTCGTCCACCCACGATTGATTGGAATATTATTTCTGTATTACATGGCCCATACCATCGGTCGATATAAGTGCGAACTGTGCGCACACACACGTGCGCGTACGTACACGGGCGTACGTTTTGGTACACAGCCCACAGACTATTATTACTACATATAAAAAAGACGTTTTACTCACATAAGTTTATTGCACCATTCCTTTCGGATTCAATATAGAAGGAACAGCATTGTGTCTGAAAATCCAGCACCTGAGACTTGTTTACAAACAATTCCGCAGTGAAATGAAGCGAACATGCATTCTTCCCCACGTTCATTAAAAATAAAATGAAGTGTCACACATTCCGAATATTAGGATATGAAGTAAGCTTATGCAGCAAATGTGTTCTTCCACAATATCTTGCTATCTCCTTCCATGTGTTTATTGCTGCTGGCTAGCGATCGACCGAACAGCTCCATGAGTCGGTGGATGGGGTTGCTAAATTACACCAGGGAACTACACTAACCTTTTCCACTGGTGGCACTTGCGCTACTAACTTTTTCAGTTACTGGCACAAAACATCATTTGGTCGCACAAATTATTTATAGTAAGCCACTCTGGATAATAATGAACAATAATGAAACTGTATTGCATACAGGTGTGCTTTTTTTTACTTGCCATCTTTTAAACCACATGCCTTCTTGTTTTCTTTAACATTGGTTGGGATAGATTTATTGCAATAAAAAATACAGTACATAATAAAGTGCAAAATGAATTTCTTTTGCATTTCAACATGCTGTGGTGGGCACAGATGTGCAGACTCCTGAACTCTTAAGGAAAAATAAAATAAATATAATCCATAAAATAATAAGAAAAATACTATCATTGTGAAGCTTCAGTGCGTTTACATGGAGCACTGTAATCGGTTTAAAGGGGGGGTGAACTGCTGTTTCATGCATACTGATCTTTTTACACTGTTAAAGACTTGGAATCCCATCCTAAACATAGACAAAGTTTCAAAAGTTAAGGTGGACGTTTGATGGGAGTATTTCTTTGTCAAAAATACTACTTCCTGTTAGTCATAAGTTTCGTCAAGTTTTTTGCGATCATGCGTCCCCTTGACGTTAATGGGGGCGGAATTTCCTTGTATGGGCCTTACGGACAATCCTACCGGAAGAGCGTGAGAGAGAGAGAGGGAGAGAGCGAAAGCAACAGGCTACGCCCATCAAAGCGCTGGCTCGTAGGCTGCTGCACAGGTGATTAACAATGACATCAAAAAGTGCGTTTTTGGTTGCCAGACCAAGACAGTCCTGCACAGATTCCCCAAAACCCCCGCGTTAAGGCAACAGTGGATGGAATTTGCTTTTCCGGATCAGCAACTGAGTTGCGCGAATGTTTATATCTGTTCGCTGCATTTCGGTGCCGACTGTTTCATAAACAAGGCCCAGCTTGACGCCGGATTTTCCCAATCGCCTAATGCTGAAGGATGGAGCAGTCCCAACGATAAAGGTCCCAACGTTAGAACCGCAGGCTGTGAGTAAGAGTGCTTCAAATGTCTGTGTTTTTGCCTATGCTCATCAAGTAGCCCAAACATGATCACGTATAGTTACTATATATATTACTATATATAGAAATTGATCAATGGAGCATGCGATGTGTAGTGCGTGTACATTTGTTTAGCTGGCCATTATATGTGTAACTTTATGTTTGTGTATTGTAAAAGCACTCCAAACAACAATACACAAAGAGGGGGGAAATATGTTGAACTAAATAAGCGCGCTTCTTCATTCAAATGTGCTACTATTCCATGTCTATCTATGTAAACACTAACTAATCCTGCCGTGCAAAACCAGTCCGCTTAATAACGTTACAATTGTCTAAACCACGCGTAAACACACACACACACGTGCACAACTGCACTTCCCACATGTACACCTTCAAAGACAAAAATACGACGATATAATTCAAGTATAAATATGTAAATAACACAAGCCGCTAAGCATATTATATAGTTAGTGTATAACTTGTACCACATAGAGACGTCCTGCTCTAGTCGTTTTTGCTGCTGCTCCTGTTCAACTGCAGCCTCTGGGTCTGATTCCGGATCATAGATGTATGGCTGTATCTGATTAAAAGCCATATTTTTATTTTGGATAAAGTTTTTTTCCCGCTGTTAGGGATGACACAGCTTTACGACGCACTCGACTCAACACAATAACAGCGCCGCGCACACGTCATTATTTAGCTCCGCTCACACGACACGCCCCCACCCGCTCTGCTTTTTTCGGAAAGACTCGGAACAGCGCATCTTTCTTATATAATTATAAAAAAAATAAAGACTTTTCGGAGATATGCAGGATGCAATGCTACTCTATAGGTACTCAAGATTGACATGACACTGACTGAAACTGAGTGTTTCACCCCCCCCCCCTTTAAAAGCCCAATCCGAATGAAAATGCTCCATATAAACACCTCAATCTGAATAAAAATGCCCAAACCGAATGAAATTGTAATCGGTTTGAGAGGGGTGGGATAAACCTTTTCATGAAAAATGTAACCATGTTAAACGACCTGACCGGATTACTTTTGAGTGTGCGTCCTTATATGACGTGATACACAGCGCGCGCCTTCACTACTGACTGCGCGCCGCGCTCAAACGCAGGTTTATAATGTTGAGAGAAAAGTTAATTTTTCTGAGGGGTAAACTTTTTAATTCTTAAGAACGTATGACGATAATGTTGGCATAATGACACAGACATAGCCTGGCTACATCCTCTCATCTTTACAGCGTTTGTCCCAGGCACTTTTTACTTCAACTGCTCCTGACAGAAGAATTTATTTTTTCTGAGATGATTATTACACTTTACAACAAATAAATAGCTTTTATAAAACCGTGTAAGTCCTGGTGGCTGTTGAGAGTTGCTATGGCATCCATGAACACATTCAGCTGCTGGAGAGGAGCGTCAACAGACAAACTGCTTTGTGATGATTGCGATTGAAATTCAGCACATGTAATTAAACCCCAGATCGGTTTAGATAACGTCTCATGTAAACAGTCCACTGAATCTTTTAATCGTAATTATTTTAATTGGAATGACAAAAAAGTGTGCATGTAAACGTGGCGGCTAACGTTAATGATCGTGTTTGAATTGTTTTGACGCAGTTACAAATTTGGACAGTCCTGCAAGCAATTGATGGCCCACAGAATTTACAGTACATACCGTGCATTGCTCCGTCTTGGTACCTTAACCACTGGTATTCTTCGAGCCACTGTTGTCGAAATTCATATAACGTTATCCGTTTTTCCCGCGTGTGCTTTCCCTGACGAATCCTTCTCAGCCTCATCTTTCTCACTCACAGGCTCCGTTTGACATGTCACATCGACATCAAGTGATGGTTCTGTTACACTTGAACTTCCCTTCTTACAATATGAGTCAATTGTCCGCTTAATTTCAACACGTACAGATTGTAGGCTATGTTGAGATATATATGCGAATGCGATTGCTGTGTGTCTATATTTATATTTTTTTGGTATATTTTTTTTAATCAACGTTAGGCTACGCATCGCCTACATTTCGGGAGGGGGTCGCGGGGTTGAAGCCAATTTGATGTGTTGAATGCTCAGAGCACGTTATAAAACGTTTTCTTAAAATACACATTTCTGTATTAATAAATGCTCATAGTAAATCATAGTATATTGCCTAAAACATAAGGTAGGTACAAAAATAATCAGTGATACATTTGCGACCCCATAGAAATTAGGGTCGCAATGGCATTTCAAAAGGTTGCATATGCGACCATTTTGGTGGCAGTGTAGTTCCCTGTACACGTGCTGTAGAGGCGGTGTTTCGTCGCGCAATGACGTAAGGATGAAGCACATGATCATTTTCTGGGCCTGGTGTCTGTAAAAGCTTTTCTTTGACTAACAAGGAAGTTTTCAGCTCTGAAACTTATAGTAAATATTTTTATATTACCATGACCATTTATAGATCAAAAGCTCAAGGGAAAGTTGATTTCTCAGTTCATCACCCCTTTAATGTCTTATGTCAGTAGTATTACAAAGACCATAGAGAAGAATGTTTCATACTGTGAAGATTTTCTATTCATACCTTTTCTATTATTGTCACAACAGTTCTTTGAATAACCCTGAAGTTGTTCTTTCTTAAGATTGTGTTCATTGTTGTTTAAAAATGTAATTTGTTTTATTAGTTCAGAGGACTCTGCCTACTTCGAAGGGTTGTTTCTTTGCAAAGATGATGAGGTTTCCTCTTTTGTTCAATATATCCGTGAAAAAGTACAACACGCAAGTCTACTATATTGCCTCAGATTGCTTGCATGTACACATTATGATTCATGATTTGTTTGTGAAAAGTGTTATACACTGATTTCACATACAAAGTCATGTGTACACAGTTCATGAATCAGGCATATCGGCTTGTTTTTTCTGTCTATCCCAAAAGCCAGATTTTCCTTTTATTATTTTGTATTTCATTTAGGTGGGAGGCAAAGGTGTCTGTGGATCTGCAGAGTTTGCAGCTGCAAAAGAGTTTTCCAGAAAGACCAGCAGTAAACTGGATGAGGAGGGAATTGAAGTCGCTGTCTGTAGGCATGGTGTTCTTTTAAAGGCACTCAATATGTTTAGAGGAGAGATCTATGCATATCCTTTGTACTTGCAGAAAGAGCTCTGCACAGAAAATGCAACTTTCTTTTGTGCTGACATCATGTGCAAATACTGGCCATACCTAATCAAAGTTTGCCAGGCCTGCCCGGAACTGAGAAATCTTCTGAACATGAAGCCATTGCTCTCAGTAATGCATGCGAAAGTACATGACATAAAATGTGAGGTATTTCACACCAAAGTGTTCATATTGCCTCTTTTAAATGTTGTTATATATTCTGATAAAACCTTCATGTAATACACTTTTCCTCTCTCATAGATCAAATGGAATGGAAGCTTTCAAACTGGTGCTGCATATACCATGGGGGAAGAAGTGGAACAAGCGAATAGCTTTTTATCAAGGATTGGTATAAGCACTAAGTTCATGTCCAAAGCAGGTTAGTATGTTTATTTGTATCGTGGCACTCAATTAACTATATTCCAAATATTTACATTTTCAAACGAAAGTGGTAAAAATAAATAAATAAAAAATAAAATAAAAACATTTGAGTTACCATGCAAATTCAAACATTTCGCTCTTCTCGGGTTACTATGAGTCAACCTGGCGCGAATAAAAGTCGATCATTCTTTACAGATGACGGTTTCGGTTTGTTTGGAGAGAAGACGAGGCGGAGTTCTTTATTAAACTCATAAAAAACAATAGGATTACAGTAATACTGGATTCTAAACACAGAAATGCTACATTATCATGAAGACCTTGAAGCAGATCGCACACACACACACACACACACCTCATATCCATGCCGCTCAAGTAACCTAAGGTGCTTTCCTTGCCATTAATGCTTGGATAACACACGTCTCCTTTCAATAAAAATGATGGCTATGTGGTGGATGGGATATACAAACCTACCAAGTGCTATCATTTTGGAATGACCTATATCGCGAGAGATTCAATTCTTCCAGTTTTGACATCTTCGTAAAACAGCATACACCAACAATAATGTCTTCTGTTTATTCTTCTTATTCTTTTTATTAGGCCTAATTGGGGCTACGTCTTAACCTCAATGGTTACATATAGTTAATTTGTCTTATTCAGTTTTACATGACCAGTTTTTTTTATTATTAGGCTATTATTTTATTACAGCTCCATCAACTTATGCACAAACCGTTATAGAAGTATACTTATAATATTATATATATATATAGTAAGTATACTATATATAGGCCGAATTAGAAGGATGCTATCTTCATTTTAAGCAAATGCAATATAGCCTACGTCTGCCTGTTTTGTCGTCATGTAGGCCTAGCACTGATCCAAATTTCTCTTTCAACCTAATCAGTAATGCTGTTTTCCAGGTGCAGCAACAGAAGATGAAATATGGAGGCATGCAATCAGGTGGTTTGCCTTTTCGGCGGACAGGAGAGGCCAGACTGTTTTTTTCACGTTGTGTTAATAGCAATAGGTGTTTTTTGTATCCATTAATTATGTGTTTGTTTTTGACTGATCTGTTAATTGTTGACTTTGTTCATTACTTTGTTGTTCGTTTTGTATAATTAAATCTGAATTTGTGGTCATTAATTCTGTGTTTGTTGACTTTGTTCACGTTGTTTTAGTAGGCTATGCGTTTTAATCATTAAAACGATTTATTTCAGCTATAGCCTATAGGCCTACGCATTGCTCCAAGTGAAACTAGCCTTTATCAAGTAAAGTCAAGCTTTTTATTTATAGCCAAGGCTGAAAAATGTAGGCCTATGCATAGGTTATTATAACAATCCAGTGGTGATTTAAGCGGAATCGTAACACATCCGGCACAGCTCCGGGAGGCGGAATCGTTTCACGCACTTGTTACGCATCTGTAACGGGATGATCAGGCGGTGCTGGATCGGCGCTGGCACATATCCGCAACAACCCCTAAAAACAGACCAGAAACGGCTTCGGCCCAATGTGCGTTTGGACTCAGGAACGAGTCCGTGAGGCGGATGCGAGCCAGACCCGGCTCTATCGTTTTGCGTTTGCGGCCCTGTTCCGTTACAGCGTCCAATGGCTATCTGGGTAATATACTGTGAATCAACACGCTTAAAGTCGACACTCAGAGGCTGTGTTCAAAATCCCTCCCTATCCCCTTATTCACTATTCCCTACACTAGTTCACTGATATAGACCACTCGACAGAGAGAGAGGAAAGAAGAGAGTGAATTCAGACACTGATGAACACCTGCTGTTATCACTGAAGGAAAGAGAAACATGATTTCATCAACTGAAGATAAAGAGAAGACATTAAATCTCTGAAGATCTCATCAGAGGATTAAACAACTCCACAAACAGCATTGCCAGCTTCACACATTACTAACCAGACTGGCTTTATTTCTGTCAGACGTCTACAGAAGCTCTTATTGAGAATTATCAGATGATGTTTTATTGTTTCTTCTGACGTTACCATTATGGTGATCAGTGTTTGCTTTAGTTGGGCTCTTGAACATTGACGCAATAACATTAGTTTTTCTCTCGCTGCTGTAACGGTGTGTTTTCAATACATTTTTGTTATAGCAAGCAAAGCTGAGAAAAAACCATGAGTTGGTTATGTTGACTATTTAATAATGGTTTAACTCACTAATAGTTTACAATTCTTATCTATAAACATATAGCTGATGCTTAATTTTTTGCAAAACTTGAACCCTATAATTTTGTAACATCATTGTTCCAACATCCAGATAATTTGAAGAGCATGGGAACAGCTTGTGGTCCAAACATCTGAATCAATCTGACTCACACAGACATCAAGAATCGGCGTATGAATCTCAACCATGGTGACACTCAAAACTCCCAGCATGCATTGCGGCATGAATAAATTATTGCTGCTGAATAGCCTGGTTATTTTCTTTAATTCTTACTATTTGCCTTTATTTTTGCTGCTGTTGTTGTGTTGACTTTAAGTAGTGTTTTGTGATGTTCAGAGTTGATCTGTTCGTTTTTTTTATTGATTGTCACCATTGTTGAGATTCATACGCTGATTCTTCATGTCTATGTGAGTCTAAATGACAGCAGAACGCAAGCAATTTTTGAAATCATGACTTTATAAATCATTCATAACTAATTCCTAATCAGTGGATGATAATTTCAGAAGGGTCCCAGTTTAAAAACATAAGATAAGGGTAAATGTATGTGTTTTTAAAAGAATGGGTTTGTTTAGGGAAGAAACACTGGACAAGATTAACAAACTAAACATCCTATTACAATTATAGCAAAACATAGCCAATAACTTCTGACCATTTTTTTTCTTGGCTTTTTGCTACAATAAATGTGTTTAAGAAACACACAGTTATAGCAGACAAAGAAAGACTATCATTACAAAGTCAAGGGCCAAGAGCCCAACTGAAGCAAACACTGATCTCGATAATGGTGACCAAATATTTTCAGTTAAACATCAACACCTAAAGATCTGATAATTCCCAATAAGAGCTTCTGTAGATGTCTGACAGAAATAAAGTCAGTCTGGTTAGTAATGTGTGAAGCTGGTAATGCTGTTTGTGGAGTTGTTTAATCCTCTGATGAGATCTTCAGAGATTTAATGTCTTCTTTTATCTTCAGTTGATTTCATCTAAAGCTGTGGCTGAAGTCAGTTGTAGTTCTTGTGTTTCTCTGTCCTTCAGTGATTCTTGTTAACAGGTGTTCTCAGTTATCACTTAATTAACCCCTTATTATCTCATGAACTTCATCAATGCTTCAATTACTCTAACACTCTGTAGTGTGTACACTCTTCAGTGTTCATTTAAAACTGAAGATTTTGCTGTGGGGTTAAAAGGGTTAAAGGGGTTAGATGAAAAAACCCACAGTGGGAACCGTAAATTAACAGTAAGAAACTGTAAAATCATTTACGGAAAAGTACTGTAAGCAACCAGAGCTGCCAGTAGATTACCGTTAAATCAAGGAAAAACAGTAATATACTGTAATACGTAACAGTCAAATTTACCAGATTAATCAAGATATTTGCACTGAAATATTAGTTAAAGTTATTAGAAAAAAGTTGTGCAAAGTCAGTAACTGATAAGGAGAGTAAATATTAAAATGACCTGTGTTTATGTGTTGTTGCACAAGATGATATAGAAGATCTTTCAGTTGAATTCATTAGTTTTGTGGGTTACCGTTGTGCTGAAGAGTAGAGCCTGTGCTTCAGTCCAGGATGAGCAGAGAAACATTGATGATATGCTGCCTGATGCTTTATTTAACGGCAGTGACTGTGTTTGCTGATGCAGTTATGAGCTGTTTGTTGAGTAATTTATCACATATGTGTGTGCTATTGCTCACAACGAACCGCAAAGACTGAAGTTAAAGTCATGTTTCTAAATCATTTTACTACTACACCTTACACGTGTGAAATGACTTAAATGAAACAAGTTTACGATACAAACACCCATAGATACTAGTTTTAAAATGAGAACTGTTTGAAGCAATCAGTTTTCCAAATGAAAAGTTACCTTTCATGGTATTATTACGGTAAAATACTGTAAAAAAGGAGAGCTGTATATAAACAGTAGAGGGCTGTAAATGAACAGTACATTGCTGGCACCACAGCTGCCAGTAGATTTACCGTTATTTTACAACACAATTTTTTACAGTGCACAGTAACCGCGGATCGGGCGAAACAAACGCGGGGAAACACCACACAATGACCGCGGATCAGGCGAAACGATCGCGGGGAAACCCCACACAGTGACCGCGGATCGGGCGAAACGATCGCGGGGAAACCCCACACAGTGACCGCGGATCGGGCGAAACGATCGCGGGGAAACCCCACACAGTGACCGCGGATCGGGCGAAACGATCGCGGGGAAACCCCACACAGTGACCGCGGATCGGGCGAAACGATCGCGGGGAAAGCACACAGTGACCGGATGGGAGAGGGGTTCTGCGATTTGAACCTTATTTGACCAGTTTAGCGAACGTTGGCACATTAATCCATCATGAAATTGAAAATAATACATTATACAGAGTAAATAAAATGCACTTACCTCTGTGAAATAAAGAAGTCATCAAAGTGGTAAATTCAAAAAGTGGAGCGCAAGCTGGCAGATGTGACGTGAGTAATCTGATTGGTTGATCAATTTTACCTTAAACACCGCCCTTGTTGACCCAGGAACGCGTCTAACTCGGCAGAATCAGGATGTGCGTCACTGTCAGCCTAGTGTGACCAGAGGGGGAGTGGTTCATGCATTTTAGTTGAATTTGCTTGTCCTGACAGTTGTCACTGCCAGTAGGCATGCACTCCCCTTGGGCATGGCGGCGTGGGTAGTGATGTTACGTCTGACACCGATGCTCCGAAGCTTGCTTCAAACTCGAACGGTCCTTGAAATGAACCACTGCTTCGGAGCTTGTATCATTATGTCACTAGTCACGTGAAAATGCCTTCTGAAGCAAACACACTGCTTCACTCCTGTAGTGAACCACCTGACTGCTTTCACAGCCCAATCAGTGTTGACAGGTTTGAAACCTGCCGGCTGTATTTCTTATGTGCTTTCACACATGATACTGCCATGATAAATAAATAAAACAAAAAATAAATAAATAAAAAAACACTTTTACTGAAATTCTATTGCATTTAATGGTTTTCATGGGAATTTTATAATGGGAATTATTGTGGTCTCTGCGGGTCTCTTCTGATATGTGTTGGGTTCTATTGGTGGGGGCATCACATCCTAATGGAATATGTCCCACACACAAAGAAAAAAAAATCTGTAGTGGTTTAAATTGTAAAAGCCAACGGTTCCTATTGGTATTTTAATAGAAACCAATAGAATTTCTGTGATGGTTTCCAGCTTTTTAAAGCTGGTCTGATCTTCTGTCCTTGTCTAAAGAAATAATTACACACACACACACATCATGCTTAATGTTTTATTATCAAGGTGAACACATGAAATTCCTCAGTATCTGTAAAATGTACCTACATAAATGAGTTTCACAGCACTAACACTGTTTCAGCTTCGATCGCCTCGGTAAACACGTAATAAACGGGGCGTGAATATAAGCCTACTTGCATTTTATGGTTGTCAGCTTTGTTGCATTACATTTACTTCACCAGGAGATGGTGCTGCAGTTTCTATCTGAATGAAGCTTTGAGTAACGAACCATTTTCGACACAATTGTATCAGAAAGCAATAATGCTTTGAAACGCTTCATTTGGCCATCACTAGGCGTGGGTATATCGTTCCCCGTAGCATCAAGCTGACACAGCGCAAGTTCCCTTTCGAAAGGGAACGTCTCTGGTTACGACTGTAACCTTAGTTTCCTGAGAACAGGGAACGAGACGCTGCGTCACTTTGCCATGCCTCGGGGCCTGCCTGCAAACAGTCCCTTCAGACGAAGAAGCTGGTGTCATGTTTGCAAGGCGCCCTTATATACTTCCTGGTCGGACCTTGATGACATCATAGGCTGTTGCCGGTCAATTGGATTGCTGTGATAGTAGTTTAGACACCTGTCACGCTGGAGGCGTTCAACGTAGCGCCAAGCTGACACAGCGTCTCGTTCCCTGTTCTCAGGGAACTAAGGTTACATTCGTAACCAGAGACGTTTTGTTTGATGACGATTGTAATGAAGGTAAAGACGATTACAGTGACATACAGGAGTCATCCATTATAGGCACGTGCGAGTACGTTATTATTGATGCCAAATATTGAACACTCACTGATCGCTATAACATCATATTTATGCATGAACACATTTCAATATATTCACGTAGTTGTCAGTGATTGCATGGTGAGTATTTTATAGTATTATATTTTGGTGAGTATTTTATAACGGATGCTTGCCGAAGAAGTTTGGAGAAGTTTGTGAGTATCATTGCTGTTTATAGACATGGGCATAAGCTCCAAACATAGACATGATTGCTTGTTCTGGCATAGGAACTGTTTACTACATTGGGTGACTTCAGATGACTAAGTTTCCACACATTCAGAATTATTTTATTTTTCATTTGTATTGTAGTGTGTTTATTAATTATGAATGGATCCAAATAGTAGTTATATGTGGTCATTTGGCATCTCCCTATGGGCTTCTTTGGTATGGCAGTTTGATTTGTGATTATTTGTACTCTATGTGTATAACTGAGCAGATTAAGTATTTCTAAGTTGTAAAGAATGTCTGGAATGGATGTTTGTAAAAAAAGAACACTGACAGTTTCTATATCTCGAATGTCTTTTGTTTAAAAAAATTATGGGGGAGCTGTCTGTGGGCCTTGTAGTATTGACTCGGAGAGGAGGGGGGCCTTCGAGTAAAAAAAGTTTGCAACCACTGGTCTAAATGCATCTGGTTGTTGAAACCACGCATATAAATTTTACTCCTCCCAACAATGCTAACAAATAAATGTATGAGAGCGTGTTATAGGCTATATGTGATGTTGAAGCCTGATATATATAACTGGTTATGGTCTATTACTGAGCCGAAGAAATTATTTATTTTGACACCCCTATATTTTTAAAGCTGATCCGGCTCCATATAAATCTGGATATGGAACAACTTAAATATACCTAAAAGGTTTTTAAAACTGAATCAAAAATAAATTATGGCAGTGCAATTTTACAGTAACCATTATATAAGAAGGTTTATCTGGACATAAAATAGTGGGTAAAAAAAAAAAGAAAAACAAGAAAAAGCTCATTGTTTTAGAATAACCTACTCCCGGAGGTGTCATCTTATGGGTACAATCCTGGTCTTTGTATCTACTGGTATCATTTTTGTATTATTAGTTATAATTTATTAAGTATACTGATGTCTATTTCAACAGCATTTATATCTGCGTATAGAGCTCCGGAGGTCACTTGACCAATTCTGTTTAAGACTCCATTTTGGCAGGCAGGAACAGCAGACACCAGCATGAGTTTCAAGGCAACAGAGTTCACTGCGCACTTTAACACAAAAGACATTCGAAATCGAAATCGCCTCTATACCCTCAAATAGAGCAGGGTCAATGACGTGACGCACCCTTTTTCTGTCCGGTTCATTTTATTTAGCAGAAAAAGAAAAAAAAATACATAAAATTTTCCACCTCAAAATGAGGATTTCCATCCACAGATGTCCTCCACACCAGAGAGAAAAGATAGAGAAAAGAAAGCTGAGAAACGTTGTAAACGACTGCAGGCTGAGAAGCATGAATTAAGAAAGCTAAACATAAATCTGAGGAAACAACTTGCAAAGATGAGAAAAGAAAAGGGCCAGAAAAGGTGAGACAAGGGCAAAAGAAGGGTTAAGCCACAGTGAGAGGCTCAAGCCAAAAGGGGGGAAGAAACTGGCAAAAAAAAGCCACTCACAGAGCTCCAATAGTGAAATGAAGAAGAGCCTCCACCTATCTTACAGGCAGTTTACTAGAAGACGCCCCTTCTATGTCACTGAGCCAAAAGCCAAGGATCGGGACACTTGTGCATGCATGGACCACGAAAATGTCCACCTGCTGGCCAACAAGCAGAGGGCTGTTGAACTACAGCAGAGGGCTGTTGAAAACAAAAAGCATTTCTGAGCTGCTGGTTATGATAGTGTGTGATCCAAAAACTAAGGACTGTATGACCGTGTTTGTGCCAAGTGCTGCTTTGAGGAGGTAGAATTCCCTGAGAGAGAGAGCAGCTCAGAAGTCACCTGGGAGCAGTGGAAGAGGGTAACTTCCACAAATGGAAAGAGAATGTTTGGCAACATGGTGAAACAGATCTATAGTGGAGCCATCAAGGACTTGATGAAGCTTTTCTCTCAGAAGTTAGAGTCCTTGGCGATACATCAGTTTAACTGGCTGCACCAGGCAGAGCAGTTCTGCTACCTTAAACAAAACATCACAGGGTGTGAAGCTGTTCTGCATGTTGACTTCTCAGAGAATTATGCATGTAAGTTGAACACAGAGGTTCAGGCATTTCACTTTTGAGGTAGTAGACAGCAAGCGACTATCCATACAGCAGTCCTGTACACTGTGCATGGAACAAAGTCCTATGCAACACTCTCTAACAGCCTGCGCCATGACGAGCGGGCAGTGTGGGCACATCTAGAGCCCATTTTAGGAGAGCTTCGTGAAACCTTCCCGCAGATCACAACCCTCCACATTCAGAGTGATTGGCCGGTTACACAGTACCGGAATAAAAACAACTTATACCTCCTCAGTACTGTCCCTTTCCTTTCTGAATTCACTAAGGTGACCTGGAATTATTCCGAAAAGTCTCATGGGAAAGGGGTCCCAGATGGGATTGGTGGGGCAATAAAAAGAGAAGCAGATCGCTTTGTCCAAAGATGTGGTGAACTTCAGACACCACAGCAACTCTTTGAGATGCTGAACACAAGATTAGGCTGAACACAAGATTAGGCATCACACTCTATTGGGTAAACAGAGAAAGCATTGAAAAGTGTGATGAGCTAATTCCTGACAACTTAGAGGCTGTGAAGGGCACCTTTAAAATACACCAGGTTTGGTCTACCCAGCCTTCACAGATCACTCACAGGACCGTGTCATGCTTCTGTAGGAAAACAGAGAGGAGTCCATGCCCTTGTTACAAGCCCGTAACAGTAGACCTGAGAGTGAGACGCACTGTGTGCAACACTGAGAATCGCCCAAGCTCTCCTCCTCAACCACCTAGGGAACAAGAAAATCTAGAACTTTGTGGCAAGTTTGTTATTGTGATTTATGATGAAAAGCCTTTTGTTGGCCAAGTGCTTGAGATTGTGGGAGAAGAAGTGCAGGTCAATTGTATGCTACAATCTGGTGACAAAAACCTCTTCATGTGGCCACAAACTGTAGATTTAATTTTCTACTACAGAAAAGATGTGCATGCTGTGATCTCAGAGCCTGAGCCAGCAACATCACGCTTCTCAAATCTGACTCTCCAAGATTGGGTGAAGTTCAGAAATACCTCATCTTAGATAAATGCAAGCCGTGTTCATCACTGCCTTATGTGGCTAAATGGGTCCAGAAAAAGAAACTTATTATTTGTGATATTTGAATGTTGAAAGGTTCAGCATCCCTGTCCAATGAATCAAAAAGGTTCCAAAAAAGTTCTTGAAGCATATAATGTATGTTGCAATAAAAATTATATAATTTTAAATGTTAACGTCCTTCTGATTTATTATATTTAAATGTTGAAATGTTATTTGAATAAAAAGTGTTACATTTTCTTTTGTCTTGAACTCTTTTGTGTACATTTTAACTGAAATTTTGATATGGGGTAACCAACAAATTAATAAATAAATTCATAACCAAATATCCATCAGTTTAGCCTCAAATATTAATCAGTGGTATGCTATTGTTGAATGTGTAACATCTGTATAAATGCTAATTCAGTTTTTTTGTAAAAAAAAAACTTTTAAAGTAAAAATCAGTATTGTAACTGGATTATGAGGGAGACTGATATTATAGAATAAACTTGTGAAATTATGGTTTTCATAAAATGAAAGGGCACTAAAGTTTATCTTTCTTCATCAGTTTATCTACTTACTGATATGAGTTCAACTAGTCTTAATGATACATAAAAATTTGAATTTTGAGATAAATTACGGTCACCCCAGATGACTTTTTAAGGCTATGCATTATTAACTTAAGTGTAAAAACACTTAAATGTATTTTTTTTTTTACTTTTCTTTATAAAGGCATGTGTACACTACATTCCAAATGTTTAGAAAATGGCCAAACATATCCATATTTTTGGTATTTTAAAATTGGCCTATTTAAAATTCTTGTCCGTCAATGACCCGGCACTACTTGAAGGGACAGCCATTTGTAGTGTTGTCCGAAACCATAGTGGACATGTTCGAGTGCAATCATTCAATCCCACAATGCACCGCAATATCGAGTGTACAGCTGATGTCAAGAATGTTATATACACCTGGGATGGCTTGAGGGTGAGTACATCATGGGCTAATTTTCATTTTTGGGTGAACTATCCATTTCAGCATTCATTTCAACATATATGGTAAAAACAAATCTTCAGCAACAGATAAAGGCTTAAAGCAGTTTGGAACTATTTTTCTTCACGGATAATAAAATAATAAAGCTAATAAAATATTTAAACTCAAGACAATAGTTTGTGTCTAAAATATTGAGACAATACTTGAGACAAGTAGCCAGGTAATAAGTTGGACAATGTACATCCAGCTGTTTGTTATCGCAGAATAAACCCCATCAGAGTGACACTAGATGATTACTCTGTCAGGGATTATTCTGTGATAATAACCGGCTGGGTGTACATTATCCCTTACATATCAGCTCCCTTAATTCTAGTCAGTTCAGGTTATTCTCGTGCCTCAACGACTCCACCTGTCCTTAGCCGTTCCCCAGCTATTTCATCTTTGAATCCAACCCAAACAACTCCTAAAGCAAAATTAAGTGAAGTTCACAACATTATTTCGGGAGGAGTGAACCCATCTAATCTTTCAATTAGCAACGTACACAAACGCAAGTTCGAGAGGCATGAACCCATCTAACCTTTCAATCAACCGCAAAGCATATAAGCAGTCTCCTACCTCTTTCAGGCATCAGTCGTTTTGCTCCCTCCACCTCCACGTTTTGCTCGAGTTGAAGCAGCGCCCTCGAGCCCCTCCACCGTGGACAGCAAGCCAAATATGTTTAAACCTTATCAGCTAAAGTGTATATGTGTAAACGAACTTGTGAATGCACACAAGGTTACACTATAATCACTACAAGTGTACTATACATAGTTTTCAAATCCAGGTTGTGAAGTTGACGTACCCAGTACACACAGCAAAATCCTCAGTGTTAAATGAACACTGCTGGTGTTTATATGAGTCCACTATGAGTCCACACTCAGAGTGTTAAAAGGTAACACCAAATCAGTGTTGAAGTTAATGAGATAATTAAGTGATTGAGAATTAATGATGCACACCTGCTGTTAATAAGCTGTTACCTGATGATAACAAGCAGATTCTCTAAAGGAAAGAGAAACACAAGAACTACAACTGAATTTAGCCACAGCCTTAGATGAAATCAACTGAAGATAAAAGAAGACATTAAATCTCTGAAGATCTCATCAGAGGATTAAACAACTCCACAAACAGCATTGCCAGCTTCACACATTACTAACCAGACTGACTTTATTTCTGTTATACATCTACATAAGCTCTTATTGAGAATTAATAGAGTTTTTTATGTCACCATTATGGTGATCAGTGTTTCCTTTAGTTGGGCAGTTGGATAACTTTTTAATGTTAGTGTATCTCTGACTGCTGTATCGGGGTTTGCTATATGGCAAGAAAAGCAGAGAAAACACAATCAGATGCTGTCGGCTGCTTGATGAGTGGAATATGATCATTGTGTAGTGGCCGATCTTGTGACTGAGTATGCGCAATGTGCTATTAGCCTTGTTTTATTTTAGAAAAGATCCAACATGGTTTTAACCAGAAAAGATGAATACATTTTAAAACAAATTGTACACTATAGCACTTTGAACTCCTGCAAGATTTACTTACACAGAGAGATCAAGAATCACCCAATGAAACTCTACAATGGTGACATGCTTAATGCCACAATGCATTCTGGGTGCATCATGCAAAACTCATCCATGGCTACCAGAATGCATTGTGGTATTAAGCATGTCACCATTTTTGAGATTCACAGGCTGATTCTTGATGTCTGTGTGTGAGTAAAGCTCGCAGGAGTTCAAATTGCTTAGTGTTCAACTTGTTTTTTTTCTAGAATCACAATAAAACATAGTTAATAGTATATCGCTTATACTCAGTCATAAGATCAGCTAATCAAGCCACTACACAATGATCATATTCTGATCATCAAGCAGCCGACAGCATCTGATTGTGTTTTCTCAGATTTTCTTGCCATATAGCAAACCCAGATACAGCAGTCAGAGAAACACTAACATTTAAAAGTCATCAAACTGCCCAACTAAAGGAAACACTGATCACCATAATGGTGACATAAAAAGCTCTATTAATTCCCAATAAGAGCTTCTGTAGTCGTCTGACAGAAATAAAGTCAGTCTGGTTAGTAATGTGTGAAGCTGGTAATGCTGTTTGTGGAGTTGTTTAATCCTCTGCTGAGATCTTCAGAGATTTAATGTCATCTTTTATCTTCAGTTGATTTCATCTAAGGCTGTGGCTAAATTCGGTTGTAGTTCTTGTGTTTCTCTTTCCTTTAGAGAATCTGCTTGTTATCATCAGGTACCAGCTTATTAACAGCAGGTGTTTATCATTAATGCGCAATCACTTAATTATCTCATTAACATCAACACTGATTCAGTGATACTTTTTAACACTCTGAGTTAGGGATGTCCGGATCCGATCACGTGATCTGAAATCGGGCGATCACGTGATTTCAGACTCGATCGGAATCGGACGTTACATCCCGATCAGGACTCGGATATGTATATTATGGGGTGAGGTGAGGTGAGGTGAGCAGGGGTGCCGTTTAAAAGGTGCGCACTTGCACTGCGGTTCATCTCACATCTGATGACGCATCAATAATATGGGTTGTAGGCTAACTTGAAAATAATGCTTTATGTATGTTTCTGTAGCGTGCTGGCTCCTCAGTACATTACAACAGCGCTAATTAAAGAAAAACTTTGGCAAAACGGTCTATCTGTGTAAACTTTGTTCAATTCATGCGAGTGCTGTCGTATTGTCATTGAATATGAGCAGTCATTTTCACCGTCATCACCCGTGTGTAGAGAAGACGCGAATGAGTGCGCGCTGATCTGTCTCTGTGCATCATCCGAAAGCGCGCACTCGTCTCACAGCGCGCAAATATTGAGTTCTCTTTCAAGTCTTGCGCTTAAACGGACCAACTCACACAAGAAGTATGTCAACATGTCCATCTTGATGAGTATCCTAGCAGACATATAGTCTGAATATGCCTTAAGAGGACTTTATACAGTCGAGAAAGACGACGCAGAGCCTTCCATTAGGTCTTAAAGGGGCAGTAGCCTTTACTGCTGTCTGTTTAATGTCAAACAAAAGATAAGGAATCACTCACTGCTCTTGATTAAATAGCTTCTGTAAGGATTAGTCTTTAATTTAAACAGTTAAATATGCAGCTATTTTACATTTCATTAGCCTAATTTATTCAATTTCTCTACCTAAAATCTAATGTTAGACCTATAAAAACCTGAAAAGCATTGTTAATTACACTTCAATCAAATTACACTTCAAATATTTTTTTTCCCAAAGTTAGTTTATGTCATTGTAGGCAGTTATCGTCACGATGATTTCATTTAAAGTGTTCGTTTTTTAGTTAGTGTTTAGTTTTAGTTAGTTGTTTGATGCTATAAAAACAGCTGTGTGATGTCATGATTGACAGCTGAGATCGACGTCTTCTCTGAGTGAAGTTGTCACTGACTACGTTTACATGGACAACAATACTCCGATATGCATCTGATTAAGACAATACTCTGATTAAGAGGCTACCATGTAGACAGCGATTTCTAATTACCTTAATCTGATTAAAGTCATAATCTAACTAAACATAAATCGGATTAAGACCTGTGGAGTATGCCTATTTTAGTCGCATTATCGGAGAGCATTACAGACATGTACACACCTTAATCTAACTATTAATGTCGTGTCGAAGATTTCGCCGCATTTTGTGACAGGACACATAACGTTACGCACAACAGGGAAGTGCAGAGGGGAGGCTTTGTGGGTTCGAGCCTCTGCCCTTTTTGAAAATTAATCAAAAGTGCCCCTTTCAACAATCATCGATAAATTCTGGCCAATAAAACAGAATTGGAATTATAATTAATATAACAACGTCTACAAACCAGTAACTGGTGGAAAAGTCCTGTTTATCTTTTAGGTATCTGTCCGTCTGAAATGTCGTTGCTATGGGCGGTGTGTGTTTTACTTGACTGTTCATTCTGAACACTGCGTCCTCTCTCTAGATTTTTATTTTTGTTGTAATTATTATGCTCATTGTAAAAGTAAAATACAATAAGTTTGTATCTGTAATCGCAAACCAGATGGGTCATTCAGTGAACGCCTGTGGCTCGACGGCAGGAAAAACAATCCAAACAGTCACGATTTTTTAAACCTTTTTCATCATTATTCAAAGATATTATTATAAATGTAGGCTGTCAATAAGGAGGAAAGAGGGGTAGTATCTCTTCAAAAAACCAGAAAGAGACTAGGCTAATATTACAAAAATAAATCAACATAAATGTATATAAAACATTATAAAAAACGGATGTTTTGTTATACTTCTTGATGTAAAGTAACACTGTCCAACAGCGACACCCGCAGGCGAAGTTACAGCGGGTTTCCTGAGCCCATAAAATGAACAGACCTGCCAAAGTCACGCTATGATTGGATGTTGGAGAACATAGCGTGGCATGGGGACGTAATGACGTGCCATAATCGATCTATGTTCTATCACATGTAAAACGGGAACATGAACGGAGTACTCTAAAAGCAACTCATGTAAACACCTTAATCAGAATATTGTCTTATTTAGAATAAGGTCAATAATTAGATTACTGCTGTCCATGTAAACTTAGTCATTGAGGCACTAACAGACTTTTTTCTGGATTTTTGGGAGCAGATTATTTAATTTAATTTAATTTCCATAACTGTTTATTTCACACCAACATAATAAATTGTTCTGCATCTGTGAGAGTATGGGTGTGCTTTTGATATCGCCGTTGTACTTCCTGCTCTGCGCAACTCCGGTCCCAGACTTTTTTATATTTACTGTTGCACTAAAATCCAAAAGTGAAGAATTTATGCTATTTATTACTTGATTGTTCAAGCTACCTCACAGAAGTGCTCTGTTTGTTAGAGTTGTTGAATGTTAAAATAAGGTGAATAAAATAAAAAATAAGGAACATCCTGGTTTGTTTTTTCGCTCTTCTTTCTTTATTTTTTTAATGTATTATAGAAGTATCGGATCGGGACTCGGTATCGGCAGATACTCAAAATCAAATGACTCGGACTCGGACTCAAAGGCAAAAAAAACCTGATCGGCAGGGACGTGCACAGGGGGGTTGCTCAGGTTGCCCGGGCAACTGCCCATATGCCCTTCTTGACTCACGTTGCCCTTCCGAGGTGGAAAAAAATAAATAAAAAAATCGTACAATGGATGCAGAATTTCACGTAGGCCTAGATACAAAAAAAAAAAAAAAAATCGCAAAGCCTCGTTCACTTCCATATTCGGGTACCCGTCCGAAAGTGAAAGTCAAGCAATTGCTTGGGGCCCCGAGCTGGCCTGGGGCCTCAAGACAGCGACAGGTTAAGAATAAAATGCAACGACAAACTGCTTGAGCGCCCCTTTGATAGTCAATGCAGTAAAGTGCATTGACACTGTTATCGGAATCCCCCTCAAGGGGGCCCTCTCAGTCGTCGCTGACAACAGCCACTCAACCACGTAATCTCTGCTGCCGGCAAAATACAAAACCTCCTCGGCGATCATGAAGCGGAATTATGCTTTAGGAAGCCAGAAAAGAAAAAAGAGAAAAAACAAGATAGTGGTAAGTGATAAATTACACTATATAAAATAGCTTTATTTGTACAAAAATGGTGTAATTTTGCAGCAGGTAGGCTAGCAAAAATATGTTTATGTTAGCTAATGTTACCTGCCTGGCAAATGCTGCTTGTAACGAACAGTTAGTGCAACTTTTTTTTCGATCGGATGGAATATGGTTACTTACTGTAATATGTTTTTTTTAACGGGATAAGGAAGAAGCAGATCTGTTCCAGAATAACTGTTTATCGTATTTAATGACATAAAATTGCTATAGCTTTGTAATAGGTTTTGATGAAAGTGGCATAGCATGCTATACTAACTATTTTTATGCTATGCATAAATAACCTGGAATAGTTAATATAGCATTAACTATTATTATAAACATTATTTAACCAGAAAGAGGTAGAGGAACATGATTTTTTTCATAGCTTATCTTAATGTGCTAGTGTCGGGATATTTGGTAGTAACAGTTTATGCAAATATATTATTTTTATAAGTTACCAATGGATCTTGAACAGTTACTTTATTCGGTGTGGCAATTTTTACACTGTTGCATTTTGAAGTACAGTATCAGGACAACCCACATGTTTTACTGTTACTGTTTATTAACTATTTAACAGGTATTATAGTCATCTGTTGCAACTTCATAATAACCATCCAGATAATGTTTATAGACAGTTTACAAACCAACTAGTAACCCTTAACAAAGTGTTAGGAATATTTGGTCTGTCTATCTATGTAATGTTTATAGATGTTTTAAAAATGGTTTCTTAAAGTTTTACAAACATTTTTTAATCATTACCCGTTTATCTGTAGAAAGTTAGCCATGTCCATTTTGCTTGGGGCCCCCAAAATCCTTCTAACCGCCTTGGCTGAGCCTGCATGAGCGGCACTAGAAGGAGATTGTCGCCGTTGTCGGGTGAGACTTAACGTTGTCGGAAAGGTATAACAAACGGACGATCATAAACTGTTGATGGCAGTTAAATTAATATTGTCTTTTTTTATTAGACTATTGATATTGACTGGTTTGAGTTCTTTATTGGTATAGGCAAGGGAAATGGCCTCAAACGCACCAAAATGCAGGAAATCACATCTACGAAATAAAAAAAATTCTTGGGGGAGAAACCCCCAGACCCCCCTGCAAAAAAATAGCCCCACCTATAATATTTTTCCTGAGCAGAACATAAATACCACTAGGGGGCATTGAAATAATAATGATAATGGCAATAACAATAATATGTAATTGGACAGATCATGAGGGGTGGGGGTGGGGTGGGTGGTTTCGGTTGGGGGGGGGGGGGGGGGGTTCCCTTTTTTAGGTCAGAGAAACTGCCCCTCAAAAATCCTGTGCACGTCCCTGCTGATCGGGACATCCCTACTCTGAGTGTGGGCTCATAGTGGACTCATATAAACACCAGCAGTGTTCATTTAACACTGAGGATTTTGCTGTGCAGATCAAAGAACCTCTACTAAGGAGCTAAATAATGTTTATGTATAAATTTTGCTTTCTCCAGGAAAAAATAAATAAATTATAATAAAAAAATTATAATAATTAAAAAAAAAAATATATATATATATATATATATATGTGTGTGATTTTGATTATATGCATACAATGCATTAGGCATGTGACGGTATCAAGTTCTCATCACAATTGCTTAAACATTTATAACTATATAGTATTGTCATCTTAACCAGCTAATGGACATTAAGCTAATGTGCATTCGAACAATCCATCATATTCATGGTATTTTGAAATGCACATGGTAACAACACATTACCGCAGTATACTGTATTACAGAATACCGGCACACGTCTACTATACACATTGCAGTGCTTAATCTAAACAGGTGAATAATTAATAGTCAAAGATATTAACTTAACCAAGTTTTTGTTTGATGCTCATTTGTGTAGATTGAAAGGGTTTTACACTAAGATTTCCTGAACCTTAAGACACTCACAGGTGGACGGATGTTCTGCAAAACGTTAGGTACTGCATTTAGTTTTTTATTCAGAAGTGTTATGCATTTTTTTGGGAGGACTGTTGCATTAAAGTTTACAATCCATTATAAAAAAACAGCTTCATGTTATATAATCTTAGAATTTTTGTCCTTTATCTAAGCGTTACAAAAAATGCAAAATGTTGATGACTAATATCCGCCTAATAGAAGCTTTTGTTACATACTGTGATCATTACTACCCCTGAGGCCATATTTTAGGAAGAAGGGGACAGCAGAAATGATCCATCATCCCCACAGAAAAAGATAGGTCCTCTATCTGACTACTTAAAACTGCCTCCAACAATGGAAAGAATGTGCTTTATGTTGTGCCATTGCAAAAAGAAATTACTGTTGACCAACCTATTCACTGTGTCCTTTTTGGGTAAAAAATAGTGAAGATAGAGATGGAAAGCCACTTACCCTGAGGAGGAATTTGAGGAGAATGTGGAAAAGAGAGGTGAAGAAGAGAGGGCTCAGACAAGGCCTTACATAAAAGATCCATCTGACTGGCCACCACCACACCAGATTGGGGACTCATTTAGGCAGTGTATGGTTGAGAATGGCCCACAGAAATGTCCTGATAGTCAGTATCCAAGAACAGTATGTTTTTCCAAAGCATACTGTTTTATTTCAATGTCCAATGGAAAACAAGCGTAGCGGGATTGGTTATTGTACTCCAAAAGCACAAATAAAGTGTATTGTTTTGCATGTAAGCTTTTTGGTGGAGCTAGAGTTGTTAACACACGCTGTGTGGTAGGGTACAATAACTGGCAGTGTCTTTTAAAAACACAGCAGCACCATGAAACCAGTGGTGATCACATAAATACTTATCTGTTGTGGAAAGAATTAGCATCACGCTCACACCTTGGTAACTATTGACAGAAAATTGCAAAGAGCCACAGATGCTGAAAAGGCACACTGGAGAAGTGTGTTAACAAGAGTGACTGACTACTCTTCCTTGCAGAAAGGAACTTGCCACTGAAGGGGAAGAATGCTAAGTTAGGAGATCCTAAAAATGGACACTTTCTGGGTGTCCTTCAGGTCATAGCACGATATGATCATGTCACACTAGCAGAGCATCTTACAAAGGTAGCCTCTTAAGAAACCACAGGATATCTTTCCTAGTGCACTCAAAATTAATGTGTACTTGGTCAAATATGCGCCCCGGTCAAAGTCTCAAAGTACTTTACAGTGGAGTTGGATTGCACGCCTGACATTTGAAAGCAGGAGCAGGCGTCAGTAATAATATGTTCATACGACGACAACAGGAAGGCTACCATCAATGAGTCTTAAGTTTGCTGGTAAAGGCCTCACAGAAACAATGACTGGGGCACTGGATAACCTGGGGTTGGAGTTGGCTAACTGTACGGGGAAGAGCTATGACAGTGGTTCAAATATGAGGGGTATACACAAGGGTATGCAAGCATTGGTGCAGCAGAAGTGTCCAAAGGCACTATTAATCCCGTGCTGTAGCCACAGTCTGAACCTCCTGTTATGTGATGCTGTGTAATCAAACAGAGTGTGTCTAACCCAGAGTTATTCAAATCTTGCAGAGTTTACCTCTAACCTAATCAAACACACCTGAAAAAAATCCCTTGACATTGCACACCGAATAGCCATTGAGATGAATGCTTCCCCTGAGTTTAGAGAGCCAGACGTTTCAGAAAGCAAAAGAGCTTTCCTGGTGATGATTCCAGCACTGGCCATTATGAACAGGAACCTGAGACCCATTTTAGGTGCATGGTTGTCAATGCAATTGTTGACACAATTATACAATTAAGTATAGCTTGTGTCTGAAAAGTTTAAGTTCATCTTTAAAATGAAACACATGATAAAAACTGAGTTGGAGGAAACAGTGACAAGATATTCCCAATGATGATTCAAGGGATATCATTCAGGAAATGTACCTAGTGAGCCATCTACTTGAGGCTCATGACAAGGCTCTGGATCAAAATTAAATTTCCTCCTACAGGAGAACCTTGATTTTGTCAGGGTTCTGTCACTTCGGTCTAGCTTTCTCTTGGTTTTGTGACAGAGTCCTGACACTCCTGTATTTTGTCTTGTCTTGTGTGAGCACGCAGCTTTGAGCATGCTCGAGCTGCGTGCTCTTCTGTCTCTGTAGTTTTCTGTCTGGGGTGTGGCGTTCGGGTTCCAGCACTTCTGTCTAGTTGGGTTTCGGTTTTGTGTTGGGATTCGGACATTCATGCTCCTTGTGTTTTGTCTTCTGTTGTGAGTGCACAGAATGAGCATTTGCTCATTCTTGTGCACTCTGTGTTGTCATGTGTGTGTGCGCTGTCCTGTCTGTGTGTTTTGTGTTGTGTAGCATGCAGCTGGTGTTTTACTTGCTGCATGCTTTCTTGTTGTCATGTTACGTGTGAACATGCAGTTTATGAGTTTTCATTAGCTGCATGTTCATGTCACGTTTGGTTTGGTTTGAGTACATGTTTGTGTGTTTCTTTGTCCCATCTGCTCTCATGTCGTTTGTCTAACCCCACCCACCTTGTTTTCTGATTATTGGTTCATTTGCCCCACCTGTCTTCTCTCATTACCCTCGTTTGTTTGCTCCCCGTTTAATATCCTTGTGTTTGCAGTCTGTGCTGGATCGTTGTCAAACTTACCTCATGTTTCCCTGCTCGCCAAGCCAAAGCCAAGCCAAGGCCAAGGCCCCTCAGGGTTGTTTTTGTTGGTCTTGTTTGATTTTTATAATAAATAGCCCAATCTTCCTGCAATTGAGTCCTCGCTCCTTTTCCATTCTACAAACCCTGACAGATTTTTACATTTTTTTCCAAATGTAACAGTAGCTCTGAGAGTTTTCCTGACAATGCCTATGACAGTTCCCTCTGCAAAGAGATCGTTCAGCAAGCTAAAGCTGATAAAGACATACCCTCGTTCCAACATGAGTAATGATTGCTTAACCCAAATTAGCAGTCATTTTAAGTGAAAACAGTGTGGCACAAACTATTTAATTTGATGCAATACTAGATAAATGGGCAAGTGAAAAGGAACGTCATGTTACAATTTAGTAGGAACTAAAAAGCGCTCCAGAATGTTTGGTAGCAACATTGTTACTAGTATTGGGCATCGAGAACCGGTTCCTACTTGGAAACGTTTATATGATATTCAGATTCTTTTTGTTTCTTTATTGGAATCGGATCATAATGTTAATGTTTGTCAATTTGTGACTTTTTTTTTTTTTAAAGGGGGGGTGAAATGCTGTTTCATGCATACTGATCTTTTTACACTGTTAAAGACTTGGAATCCCATACTAAACATAGACAAAGTTTCAAAAGTTAAGGTGGACGTTTGATGGAAGTATTTCTTTGTCAAAAATACTACTTCCGGTTAGTCATAAGTTTCGGCAAGTTTTTTGCGATCATGCGTCCCCTTTGACGTTAATGGGGGCGGAATTTCCTTGTATGGGCCTTACGGACAATTCTACCGGAAGAGCGTGAGAGAGAGCGAGGGAGAGAGAGAGAGGGAGAGAGCGAAAGTAACAGGCTACCCCCATTAAAGCGCTGGCTTGTAGGATGCTGGACAGGTGATGTGCACATAACAATGTCACCAAAAAAGTGCGTTTTTGATTGCCAGACCAAGACAGTCCTGCACAGATTCCCCAAAAACCCCGCGTTAAGGCAACAGTGGATGTAATTTGCTTTTCCGGATCAGCAACTGAGTTGCGCGAATGTTTATATCTGTTCGCTGCATTTCGGTGCCGACTGTTTCATAAACAAGGCCCAGCTCGACGCCGGCTTTTCCAATCGCCTAATGCTGAAGGATGGAGCAGTCCCAACGTTAGAACCGCGGGCGGTGAGTTAGACTGCTTCAAATGTCTGTGTTTTTGCCTATGCTCATCAAGTAGCCCAAACATGATCACGTATAGTTAATTGATCAATGGAGCATGCGATGTGTAGTGCGTGTACATTTGTTTAGCTGGCCACTATATGTGTAACTTTATGTTTGTGTATTGTAAAAGCACTCCAGACAACAATACACAAAGAGGGGGGAAATATGTTGAACTAAATAAGCGCGCTTCTTCATTCAAATGTGCTACTATTCCCTGTCTTTCTATGTAAACACTAACTTAACCTGTCTACACAAACCACGCGTAAACACACACACACACACACACGTGCACAACTGCACTTCCCACATGTACACCTTCAAAGACAAAAATACGACGATATAATTCAAGTATAAATATGTAAATAACACAAGCCGCTAAGCATATTATATAGTTAGTGTATAACTTGTAGCACATAGAGACGTCCTGCTCTAGTCGTTTTTGCTGCTGCTCCTGTTCAACTGCAGCCTCTGGGTCTGATTCCGGATCATAGATGTATGGCTGTATCTGATTAAAAGCCATATTTTTATTTTGAATAAAGTTTTTTTCCCGCTGTTAGGGATCTTTACGACGCACTCGACTCAACACAAAAGCAGCAGCGGGCACACGTCATTATTTAGCTCCGCTCACACGACACGCCCCCACCCGCTCGGCTTTTTTCGGAAAGACTCGGAACAGCGCATCTTTCTTATATAATTATAAAAAAATAAAGACTTTTCGGAGATATGCAGGATGCAATGCTACTCTATAGGTACTCAAGATTGACATGACACTGACTGAAACTGAGTGTTTCACCCCCCCTTTAATGTACATACCGTATAATAATGCTTGGCCTTCAGTGGCTGATATACTTTAAAATAAACCTTTTTTTTTTTTTTTTACAAGCCATACATGATGTCTGGCTCATATTTTTTTTATGTTTATTTTTTTTGCATACCCTCTGGACATGAGTACAAATCCATTACCAGTGTTGGGGAAGCTACTCTGAAACTGTAGCTTTACAAGCTACTTGTAAGCTAAAGTAGTTAAGTTACATTCAAGCTACCATTTTGAAAAAGAAGTTAGCTACACTACAAGTTACAATCAAAAAGTAGCTAGCTACATTGAAACTACTTTTTTTTTTTTTACACTGACAAATAACTTTGAATCATTAATGAATAATGTTATACTATTTGGGGTTTCAAGCGATATAATGCAATGTAATTATATTGTAATCCCAGTCATTTCAAAGGCAAAAACTGTCAGAATCATTTGAATAATTGACACAATAAACACAATAATCTAATATAGCCTAAATCTCAAACTGACTGTCAAAGTGCAACATGGCTAAAAAATGTAACATCAGTGTAAGAATAAAATCTATGCAATTTAAAAAAAAATATTCAGGAGTCAGAATTAGGTTTACGAATTACTAATTACTAAGAAGTCGATTACTAAATTTGTGTGGGACAATGTGAGAAATGTTACCAACACTAAAATATAACCTGAAACTGTTAAATAATGTCTAAGTTAATAAAAAAAAAAACATTTGTATTCTGCCTTTCAGCTGATAAACATATTTTGTTTTTTTAGTCCCTACCAGAAAACACCATTACATCACAATGTAATATAATGACTTTATTTTACATATCATTTAAATTCAACATCACTGAGCCCAAAGGCAGCAGGCATCAAGCAGATCAACTATATTTGCAAGAGTTCTGACCAAGTCCAACTAAAACCCAACAAAATAAATAATGAAAAAAATAAAATATAAATCAACATGAAATTAGTTCATTGACAGTTTTATATATTCATTTATATTATATATTAACAATATAACCAATGTACCGAATTATCCAGTAGTTTTCTGAACAGATGCATTTATTAATATGATAATTAAAAACGAACAGACTGATGGAATTGTGGGACATTTTCTCAATATGCGACGTGCGGGACAAGGGGTGAAAATGCTGTAGCCTACGGTACACACAAAGCGGGACGGGTGGTCACCCTAAGGATTAGTCTGAAATGCAGGTTAAACTCACAGCACATGCCATGATGGAGCGCATCATTATGAACAGCGTGAATGGTGCAGGTGCTTTGCTTGCATATTTATTTTCATTACGAATGGTTTCGTTTAAAAGTGGACATTTCGAGCTTTCTATAGCCTACACAATATATATCATGTCTGTGAGGCAAGTAGCCTGAGTTTTGGTTTATTTACAATGTTGTTTTACCGCTGAGCAGCTCATATGAGTGAAGCACATCTGCCTGCTAAGCTTCTGTCACACCGCTCAGCTCCGCTCGTTCTCGTCGGTCGTCAGATTCAGAACCCAAAAACGGAATGTAGCTTTTGGTCGTGCTACTCCGCTACTTGTTGTATAAAGTAGTTAGCTACTGGAAAAGCTACACTGTTTTAAAAGTAACTGAGCTACTGACAAGCTACTGAAAAATGTAGTTAAGCTGGTAGTGTAACTACTTGTAGCTCGCTACTGCCCAACACTGTCCATTACCTCCTGATGCTCCTGTTTTTAGCAAGATGCCATTTTGTTGCAAAACCTGTAATGTTAGTATGCCTCTTCAGTTGCTGGTATTGCACATATGGGAATGCCAGATAAAATCAGAATCAGATGTAAGTTAAAATTTAAGGCTGCTTTTATTTCCTGCCTGATAAAAAACTAAAAACTAAACGCAATGTCCAATCTAGCCATATAGGTTACTTCTGTAATGATACTGCATGTTTTACCTCAGATGATCTTTTGTTTTTGTTTTTACAGGAGCAGTATTAAGCTGAAATAACAGTTGTTAAGGGGATGAAGAGGGAGATGTTGATGACACTGAAAGTCATACACTGAAAAAAACAAGTAGAATTTACTCAATTTTTATTTCGCAAGTTTTTGCACAAATTTCTTTCAAGTAAATTTCACACGTAAGGAAATTAAGTAAATTTACTCAACTAAGCTGAGTAAAATTAACAAAGTGAATAAGTACATATAACTGGGCCTGTTAAATTGTACTGAGTATTTTTTACTTACAAATTTGATGTAATTAAAATAATTAAGTAAAACAATTTGCTCTTTTAAATGCACTTTACTCGTTTTTATGCAGTGCTGGTAATTATTTTATATTAAATCACTAATCTTTTTAATACATTTTACTTGTTTTATGCAGTGCTGGTAATTATTTTAAATGAAATGAAATGTTGCTATAATGTGACAATAATACTGTGACAATTTGCAATTAAAAGTAATTTATTAACAACAAATAACAAGCACTTGCAGATGTAATGCTTCACTAAGGTTTAAGATAGTCTCCTTAATCTCTGTCAAATTATTTTTTTTTAAGTCTTTAAATCTAAACACTGAAACAAAACCTGAAATACAAATTCAGAAATGTGTATTGGATGGTACAGGGTACAGGTTCTCCAAAAAAAAAAAAAAGAAAAAGATACAGCAAGTCAACAAGGTAATTGCTTTTGAATGAAACCATGTCAAGTCAGTCAAATTACTTCTAGGTATTAATTAAGCCCCCACCCACTACACTGTAAAAAAATGCTGTAAAAAAACGGCCACATTTTGACAGTAAAATGCTGTTTTCCATTAAAACAGTAATATACTGTAGAAAACAATGCATTCTGGGTAATATTTGTCATTTTCGAGAAAATAGCCAACAGTAATATACTGTGAATTAACACGCTTAAAGTCGACACTCAGAGGCTGTGTTCAAAATCACTCCCTATCCCCTTATTCACTATTCCCTACACTAGTTCACTGATATAGACCACTCGACAGAGAGAGAGGAAAGAAGAGAGTGAATTCAGACACTGATGAACACCTGCTGTTATCACTGAAGGAAAGAGAAACATGATTTCATCAACTGAAGATAAAAGAAGACATTAAATCTCTGAAGATCTCATCAGAGGATTAAACAACTCCACAAACAGCATTACCAGCTTCACACATTACTAACCAGACTGACTTTATTTCTGTCAGACGTCTACAGAAGCTCTTATTGAGAATTATCAGATGATGTTTGATTGTTTCTTCTGACGTTACCATTATGGTGATCAGTGTTTGCTTTAGTTGGGCTCTTGAACATTGACACAATATCGTTAGTTTTTCTCTCGCTGCTGTAACGGTGTGTTTTCAATATATTTGTTATAGCAAGCAAAGCTGAGAAACAAACAATGAGTTGGTTATGTTGACTATTTAATAATGGTTTAATTCACTAATAATTTACTAGTCTTATCTATAAACATGTAGTTGACGCTTAATTTTTTGCAAAACTTGAATCCTACAATTTTATAACATCGTTGCAACAACCAGATAATTTGAAGAGCATGGAAACAGCTTGTGGTCAAAACATCTGAATCATTCTGACTCACACAGACATCAAGAATCGGCGTATGAATCTCAGCCATGGTGACACTCAAAACTCCCAGCATGCATTGCGCAACGAATAAATTATGCTGCTGAATAGCCTGGTTATTTTCTTTAATTCTTACTATTTGCCTTTATTTTTGGTGCTATTTTTGTGTTGACTTTGAGTAGTGTTTTGTGATGTTCAGAGTGGATCTGTTCGTTTTTTTTTATTGATTGTCACCATTGTTGAGATTCATGTGCTGATTCTTCATCTCTATGCGAGTCTAAATGGCAGCAGAGAGCAAACTATTTTTTGAACTCATGACTTTATAAATTATAACTAATTCCTAATCAGT
This sequence comes from Pseudorasbora parva, assembly GCF_024679245.1. NCBI lineage: Eukaryota > Metazoa > Chordata > Actinopteri > Cypriniformes > Gobionidae > Pseudorasbora > Pseudorasbora parva. Next base: position 3,400,375 of record NC_090179.1, read on the forward strand.
GGTTGATAATTTCAGAAGGGTCCCAGTTTAAATAAATAAAATAAGAATAAATGTATGTGTTTTTAAAAGAATGGGTTTGTTTAGGGAAGAAACACGGGACAAGATTAACAAGCTAAACATCCTATTACAATTATAGCAAAACATAGCCAATAACTTCTGACCATTTTTTTTCTTGGCTTTTTTTTGCTACAATAAATGTGTTTAAGAAACACACAGTTATAGCAGACAAAGAAAAACTATCATTACAAAGTCAAGGGCCAAGAGCCCAACTGAAGCAAACACTGATCACGATAAGGGTGACCAAATATTTTCAATTAAACATCAACACCTAAAGATCTGATAATTCCCAATAAGAGCTTCTGTAGACGTCTGACAGAAATAAAGTCAGTCTGGTTAGTAATGTGTGAAGCTGGTAATGCTGTTTGTGGAGTTGTTCAATCCTCTGATGAGATCTTCAGAGATTTAATGTCTTCTTTTATCTTCAGTTGATTTCATCTAAAGCTGTGGCTGAAGTCAGTTGTAGTTCTTGTGTTTCTCTGTCCTTCAGTGATTCTTGTTAACAGGTGTTCTCAGTTATCACTTAATTAATCTCTTAATTATCTCATGAACTTCATCAATGCTTCAATTACTCTAACACTCTGTAGTGTGTACACTCTTCAGTGTTCATTTAAAACTGAAGATTTTGCTGTGGGGTTAAAAGGGTTAAATGGGTTAGATGAAAAAACGCACAGAGGGAACCGTAAATTAACAGTAAGAAACTGTAAATTAATGTACGGAAAAGTTCTGTAAAAAAACGGCACTTTACTGGCAACCAGAGCTGCCAGTAGATTACCGTTAAATCAAGGAAAAACAGTAATATACTGTAAAACGTAACAGTCAAATTTATCAGATGAATCAAGATATTTTCACTGAAATATTAGTGCAAGTTAATAGAAAAAAGTTGTGCAAAGTCAGTAACTGATAAGGAGAGTAAATATTAAAATGACCTGTGTTTATGTATTGTTGCACAAGATGATATAGAAGAGATCTTTTAGTTGAATTCATTAGTTTTGTGGGTTACCGTTGTGCTGAAGAGTAGAGCCTGTGCTTCAGTCCAGGATGAGCAGAGAAACATTGATGATATGCTGCCTGATGCTTTATTTAACGGCAGTGACTGTGTTTGCTGATGTAGTTATGAGCTGTTTGTAGAGTAATTTATCACATGCGTGTGTGCTATTGCTCACAATGAACCGCAAAAAGTGAAGTTAAAGTCATGTTTCTAAATTCTTTCACTACTACACCTTACACATGTGAAAGGACTCAAATGAAGTATTACAATACAAACACCCATAGATACTAGTTTTAAAATGAGAACTGTTTGAAGCAATCAGTTTTCCAAATGAAAAGTTACCTTTCATGGTATTATTACGGTAAAATACTGTAAAAAAGGAGAGCTGTATATAAACAGTAGAGGGCTGTAAATTAACAGTACATTGCTGGCAACCACAGCTGCCAGTAGATTACCGTTATTTTACGACACAATTTTTTACAGTGTACCTCAAATGAACCTCAGAAAGGCCTTCGAAAGCCTTTTAAATTCAAAACCCTGTAATACAAATCCTGCAATTTGCACATGTAAAAGTTCAAAACAGTTTATCAAATGATGGAAACTCTCATCAACTGTGTTGTTGTAATACAACAATGTGCATGCAACTAATACAAATGTATGTGTAAAAGTTAACACACAATGAACATATGTTTTCTCAATGGTTCAGTTCTTCCGTCACAAGCGAGTCGACAAGCAGATCCATGACAGAAGAACATCCACAGTATGGAAAAGTATTACATAAGATGCTTGTTTTTCAATGAGCAAACTTTCGGAGAGAGCGTCAGTCCATCGAGATCCATAAAAAGTTTCTGGAAGACCTCAAATATGTATTTTAGTGTTGAGGGATACTGCAGATTTAGAGAATAGATTAGTCCCATTAGAAGAGCACAAGCTTTGCTGATATTTCACATTTAGTTAGGACCTTTGTTTCTTCCAGCACAATGGATATCTCTGGCTCGCCGTCTCCGTTTGAATGAACAAGAATCACCATCACTTCTTGGGATGGGACGAAATATCGTTTGACAAAATTTCGCGATACAAAACGTGACGAAACGCATCGAGGTCGAAAAAAATGGATCGCGAAATAAAGATAGATGGCACTGCTGCATGATTTGCGTAGTATATAAATAATTTAGTGTATTGTGTGTGTGTGTGTGTGTGTGTGGGGGGGGGGGGGGCAGACATAACAAAACGCAGCGCGCATTTTCTGTTTGATCTGAGGCATAGTTTGAAAAAGTGAGAGCAGTCAGACGCAAAGGATGCAACAGCAAACATTAATAGGGAAAGAAAAGGGTTGACATTAGCATTAATATTCTAAACCAAAAATGCAGTTATTGCCTACATAAGCTACCATATTTTCTGTTTAACTTTTATAAGACTCCAGAAAGAAAAGTGTGTTTTTTCACTGAGCACATTCTCTGCAGTCTGAGCGCGATGCACTGCAGCTCACTCTCGCTCATGTCTGAGGTAAATCATTAACACCATCACCCCTTACAGAACACGTGTTTTATTGAGCTAAATACATTACAATCGGCTAAAACGAATGCACAGGTTACTTTCCTGAACAAGCGCGCTTCCGAGTCGTCCGTGTTCTTCACACTGTCCACGTGAATCACGGCCCAGTTCGGCGCGCACACGCAAAATACCGGCAGTTCAATAGGGAGCGCGGATCTCTTAAAGGGGCCGCACTATATTCCTCCTCGTGTAATATGGACCTCCTCCAGGTATGGTGTGGTTCTGGTTTGCTCACTGGTACACATTAACAATTTTTCATACGAACTTTTCCCTGTTCTGAATTAAACTGCCAGTGTAAAAACTCCCTTTATATTCTTAAAATGAGAGAAATCACTACTTACTCATTATTTTTAAGTTTAGGCTTAAGAGACATGAACAATTTCTTAGATAAACATATCTATGACCTTTGATATGTCTAGTCTTCATGCTGTATTGATTATTATTGAATAAGTATGGTTTCACTAATAATAAATGTACATTTGCATAAAGCATGCATATTTGTCCATACATATGTTGATTAGAATATTAAAAACTTAATTTAAACTTAATTTAAGATAGATTTACAATTGTTAAAAAGGTGCGATTAAATTGCGATTAATCACGAGTTAACTCATGACAATCATGCAGTTAATCGCTATTCAATATTTTAATCGATTGACAGCCCTACAGTGCCCTCCACAATTATTGGCTACCCCTGTTTAAGATGTGGTCGCAGACTTCTAAAAATTCTCCCTTTTTTTAAACAACATAGAACCAAAATGCAAAAAAAGAGAAAAATCCTACCTTTCGTTTTAGTACATTACTTTGGTGGTAAAAAAAAAATTAAAAAAAAAAAATCACAGATTTGGAAAGACTTTTTTTTTTGATATCGTATCGTGACGTATCGTATCGTAACCCTGGCATATCGAGGTCCATCGTATCGTGAGTTTAAGTGTATCGTCCCATCCCTAATCACTTCTTCCACAAAGTCTTCTTGATTGCCATCCTAATGCAATCCATGAAGAAAAGGGGGGAACACAAATTTAAAATGTTAATAACGTTAAAAAAAAATGGTCAGGACAATTTTACATCTTTCCACATGATAGATTGAAGAAGCCTACAAGGCTTTGTGGTCTTATGTCACCAATATGAGAATAACTGGGATACAGTGATTGGGAAATTAGTTATTCGGAAATTGAGAAATACATTTTTACTTAAAGGGATAGTTTATCACAAAATTAAAATTCTGTCATTAATTACTGACCCTGACTAATTTGTTGAAACCTGTAAGACTTTGTTCATCTTAAGATATTGATATTGATAAAAGAATGCTGTCAGATTTCCTTCCATAGACTAACTTATCAACTACAATGCCTTTTCATCCTCTGGTATTTTATCTCCAACCATAAGTGACAGCAACCTCAAAAAACACCAGCTTTCATGGGCGTTGGTTTTGGACACAAAGTTTGGTGAAACAACTTGAGGTGAGTTTGTTCTGTCACTCCATTTGTCTGGGAATGTTTTGATTTGATGATTGAGCTCAGCAAGAGTAAAATACTTTTTCCTTATCAACACATCCAAACACAGCGCCAGCTCAAATGGTACAATTCCTTCAAGCATGTCATGAAGAACATCAGGAGGATACCCTGATACTACATGAAAGTGATTCAGTTGGTCGGTAATTGGACATTTGCCTTTCACCCCAAAGCAATGGGTTGCAGTCCTCAAAGCTGTTTGAACATGTGTTTCGTGCTCTTGTTTTTTTCTTGGTGAAAATGCACCAGATATGACCTCTAACTGTTGCAATTGGGGCCGCGCCCCAGTGCAAAATCTGCAGATGTGTGATCCGATAAAGTTCTCAAGAAATCCTCCAACTGCATGAGCTCCAAGATTGTCAGCAATCACACAGAACACTGTGCCCTTGATAAATCTCCCAAAAGAGGACACAAACACACCGTCTTGCTCCAAGCTCTTGAGATCAGTCAACAATGGTTCAAGAACACGAGAATATCCATATTTCTTTGCATCATTTGCTTTGCAAAGAACAGCCAGATAGATGGATGTCAATGAGGAGCGTGATGCACTGTGAATGTTTCCCAAGACCCAATAGACGGCAGTAACTTTGTGTTTTTTTCGTGAAGTCCCAAGTGGATTACACACCTCGAAGTCATCAATGTAGAGTATAAGAGGGATTCTTACATCTCCAGACAAAAATCTATTTTCTTTGAAATTTGAACCATCACAAAAGGATTCATAAGTACCTTTAGAGCTTTGTGTATTCCTGAATGCCTCATCATTTTTTACTAAAATCTGTGTCAACAACTGCAAAATGGGAACATACTGGAATGTGCAGTTTTCATCTAGTATGTACTCTACAGGTTCAACAATAGAGAACTGTTCCTTCAGAAATCTCCCTCTTTTGTATGAGGTCTTGAAAGGTCCATCCACCCCAAAAGCTGCATTTAGAGGATTAAGGGTGGTACGATTTTCCACCAGGTCTAAGACTACGGACTCGTCAACACTGCAACCATTACTTTTTAAAGTTGTCTCAATAATCTGTTTGATAACTGGGCTTGAAGCCGTTGATGTTATAAATTGTAATTCATCTATTATTTCATCAATGCACGTATTAGACACATTGAAAACACTTTCTAATTTTATTTAATAATATTTAAAATAAAATATTTCTGAGATTATTTCTAATACCATTTCAGTCAAATACTGTTTCACACATCTCAAATATTGGTTAAATGTGCATAATTACCAGGCAAAATACACTTGATGAATGATTTTTGTTGAATGCAACTTTGTTAAATGTATTGATTTTGATCAGTATCAATTAATATATATTGCCTATGTCTACTGTACATATAAGAAAAAATAAGTTTGCCTTTTTAAGCACTATTTTAAACTTCTTGGGTTAAATTATATTCGCTTGCATCCATTAATATTCACTTGTGTGTGCTTATACTATAAGTATCATTAAAAATATTAGAATGTAAAGGAGTCACGTTTTAAAATTTAATATTTAAAGAAATATAATATTTCCAGCCATAAAATGACTCTAAATTTGCCTCATTGCATTCTCTATTTTAACCTTAATCACCACACTAATACTAATATAAATAGCCTATTAAAAAATATTAGAAGAAAAATATGTTTGGTGCTGGACCATAATTATTGCACAAATACTTTTTACTACCAAAAGATCTTATCGAAACGTCCAATAAATATTATTGAACTACAATATATAACATTTAATTGAAAAATAATTCAGTTTGGTCACATTTGATGAGTATGAGTGAGTGGGACTTATGTTAAAGGGGGGGTGAAACACTCAGTTTCAGTCAATCTCATGTCAATCTTGAGTACCTATAGAGTAGTATTGCATCCTTCATATCTCTGAAAAGTCTAGTTTTATTATATTTATAAAAGAAATATGGGCTGTACCAGAAATATGAGTCTTTCCGGAAAAAAAACGAGCCCCTGGAGGCGTATCGTGTGGGCGGAGCTAAAGAATGACGAATGCGCACAAAGCGGTGACGTCCTCATGCACGGAGAAACCCATGGCTATCTGTCTCAGCTAATACAGATAATGATCCAGAATCATTCGGAGGCTGAAATAAATTGAACAGGAGAAGCAGCAGCAGCAGGACGTCCGTCTCTGTGGTATGGACTGTATTTAGTGGCCTGTCAACATTTGTGTGTCTTTACTCGCAGTTTATGAGGACATGATTCGGTTTATAGACTATTGTATAGGACTAAACCTTAGCAGTAGCAAGCAAAGCGGTTTTGCACGTCAGACTAGTGTAACGTTATACAGAGAACAGCAATGGAGTAACCGTTAGCACATTTGAATGACGAAGCACGCGATCGTGTCGTTTACTGATGTTTACTCACGCGACGATAGCTGACAGCACAGACATTTGAAGCAGTTTTACTCACCGGCTGCTTCCAAAGCAGGACCGAACCTTTATCGCTGGGACCGCACTGTCAAAAACACACTTCTTTGGGATGATTTGGTAAAGTCCTGACAGCAGTGAACGGTGGAGATCCACTTTGCAATGCGACTGAAGCGATGCTGTGAAGCTTCTCGTCATTTCTGCGTTCAAATCGGTTCAAATGCAGCGCTGCCTTCCCAGAATGCTGTGCTGAAGCGTTGAAGTCGCTCGACGTCACCCACAGGAATAAAGTGGAGCGCGGCGCGTCATAAGTGTTCACGGACGACTGGATCTGCAGCTGAGCGAGTGTTTATGGGCGTGCATTTCCTCTCTCGCTCTCGTCACGCACGCGCACCCTACCGGGAGAAGAGCCCGTACGGCCCATACAAGGACCTTCCGATCTATTAACGTCAAGCCGACCCATACTCGAAAAAAACTCTCCGAAACTTGTGAGAAACCGGAAGGAGTATTTTTAACACAGAAATACTCTATCAAACGTCCAACATTAGTTTTTGAAACTTTGTCTATGTTTAGGATGGGAATCCAAGTCTTTAACAGTGTAAAAAGCTCAGTATGCAGGAAACAGCATTTCACCGCCCCTTTAACATGGTGTCATCTCAATCTCTCTCCATAAGAAAACTATACTGTAAATGTGGTTGACGAAATAATCAATGCACACTATGCTGTACTGACGCTGTTTACCTCTATAGTGAAGCTGTTGTCTATTCAATGTATTGACAGCGCTGGCTTGAGTGAAACTATTGAGAGCTTCATGAGCCACGTGACCACGCGCGCCGCCGGGAGATGAACGCATGTCGCAAATCTGTTATTCAACGGCTCTGGCTTTATTAAGTGCGCCAAAACGCTATTTATTGTTTGAATTTCGTATTATAACTTTACCAATTTGGCGTCAGATTTACTTGGCAGGGTGAGAGTGTAAGACAGAGCCTGAAACCCACGCAAAATGCATGGCTGTTTCTTGCTCCATAGTTTAGTTTTGCAGCTACAGGCTGGCAGGAGACTGAGACCTGTGCTTGAGCAACAGCAGCGCAAACTCATTAGGAATATTTTGTAGGCATAACAGCTCTGATCTCGTGATGAAAAAGTAGAGACGATTGTAGATGAAAATGGAGATGAAAATGTTTTTTTTTTTTGCAAAACATTTTAGTCTCGTCTTTTTTCGTCAATAATGATGCGTTTTTGGACATTGGACTGACATTTTTGGACTGACAGTCTCGTCAGTCATGGAAAAAAAGGTTGATGAACATATTTCGTCTCGTCTCGTATGACGAAATTAACACTATTTGAAACACTGCTGAAACGTCTCTAACACAAAAATAAATACATTTTAAAAAAAACCCAGGGGAGCATCTGTGAGTTTTCCATTTTTATTTTATTTTATTATTATTAGTTTTTACTGTTTAGCCTGCCGCCCAGAATGAGATCACGCAAAGCGTGTTTAAAAAAAGTGATAAAAAAAACTCAACAACGCAACGTCATATCTGGCGTACCATCAGATAAGACATATTTTTAAAAAATCCTGCATGAATGTACAAAGTTCTTGTCGCCATTTCCTCACATTAATGCTCCTGACCACGAATTAAGAATTTGTTCCCTCAATTTACTAAACCGTGTCCAAATTGTACTTATGTGTTCAAGTGTTTTGATTTAAATAATAGCCTAATTATTTTAATTTACAAAGTGGCCATGATTTATTAAAAGAAGAGAACCGTTTTTAAACACTATGCATGCACAATTTAGTAGCCTAAGTTACATTAATTAGGGGATGGGGAATGAATCCTGCATTTCTTAAAATGAGGGAACAAAAACCTCCTTACATTGTTAATTCATGGCGGGAACATGTTTACTCTCCACAACGAACCAATGCACAAAATATCACATATTAAAGATAACAGTTAAGTATTATTAAAGTGTTTTAGGCGTATTTATGTAACTTTAACCTGAAGACAACAAAAAAAACCTAACGTTCACTGCTAACGTTTCACGAAGCTACCTCATCGTTTAGAACACTCAAAGCTTTTCAAATGTACAGAATTAGGTGATGACAACACAGTCATTGAATTAAATGACATTTACTGAATACATTAAATAAAAAAATTGAAAATATAATGCAGTTTATTGCTTACCTGTCGAGACTCGAGTACAGGTCTGGAGTGCAGTCAGTGCAGATTGGAGAAGCCCTCAATGATCGAGGGTTTTCTTTCCGCGAATGCGCAGATTCCTTGCTTCAGGACGACGTAAATTTTACTTGATGTTTAAAAAAATAGCTTCAAGTACTTCATTAATTCGTGTAAATATCCCACACGAATCACACGTGAGAGTCACACGTGATATTTACTTGTCTTTTGGATGAGTAATATTTACAAGTAAAAATAGAGTACATGTTTAGATTTTACTTAATATTCTATCATTTTCACATTTACAATATTATTCTAAAAAAAAATCATGATTTTTCCTGTTTTATTTACTTTGCCATAAAATCATTTTTTACAGTGTACGGAGGATGAACAAATTTACTTAACGCATCCTAAGGAAAGGACTTGTGTTGGCTGTCCATTCAAACGCAATCGCGCATTGCACCTCACCAATGCAAAAGAACAAAGAACGGAAATTAGGTCTATTTATAGACCTTGATCAGGGGATTATGGGTACTTTGTGCACTGTAAAATCCAACTGCTGTTCTTACTAAGACTTTTTAGTAAACTTTACTTAATGTCCAATAATTTGTTTAACTTACTTAAAACAATTTAGTAATCTAAACTGTTTGCATGCTATTCCTTTGTTAATTAGAAAACTCAAGTAAACATTACTTGACTGGTTTGAGTACCATTTTACCAAAGGAAGAAAAGAAAAAAACACACAGCAAAATCCTCAGTGTTAAATGAACACTGCTGGTGTTTATATGAGTCCACTATGAGCCCACACTCAGAGTGTTAAAAAGTAACACTGAATCAGTGTTGAAGTTAATGAGATAATTATGTGATTGAGAATGAATGATGCACACCTGCTGTTAATAAGCTGTTACCTGATGATAACAAGCAGAATCACTAAAGAAAAGAGAAACACAAGAACTACAACTGAATTTAGCCACAGCCTTAGATGAAATCAACTGAAGATAAAAGAAGACATTAAATCTCTGAAGATCTCATCAGAGGATTAAACAACTCCACAAACAGCATTACCAGCTTCACACATTACTAACCAGACTGACTTTATTTCTGATATACATCTACATAAGCACTTATTGAGAATTAATAGAGTTTTTTATGTCACCATTATGGTGATCAGTGTTTCCTTTAGTTGGGCAGTTGGATGACTTTTTAATGTTAGTGTTTCTCTGACTGCTGTATCTGGGTTTGCTATATGGCAAGAAAATCTGAGAAAACACAATCAGATGCTGTCGGGTGCTTGATGATCAGAATATGATCATTGTGTAGTGGCTTAATTAGCTGATCTTATGACTGAGTATGAGCGATATTCTATTAACTATGCTTTATTGTGATTCTAGAAAAGTTTAATTTTTTTTTTTTTTTTTTTTTAAACAAGTTGAACACTAAGCAATTTGAACTCCTGCAAGTTTTACTCACACACAGACATCAAGAATCAGCCTGTGAATCTCAACAATGGTGACATGCTTAATGCAACAATGCATTCTGGTAGCCATGGATGAGTTTTGCATGATGCACCCAGAATGCATTGTGGCATTAAAGGGTTACTTCAGCGATTAGCATATGGCTTTGTATCAGTAGAAACCCTGGAGTATATTCAAATGATTGTGCTTTCCCCCCTCATATCCCCCTGAGACAAGAGATTTATGCATTTTATTTCTGGAAATATTCCTCCTAAGATGCAAATTGACGATATTTGCATCATAGGAGGAATGTTTGGAATTAGGCTAAAGACTACAGCCAGCAGAGGGAGCCATTTCCGCATATTTTGAACTCGCGCATGGGGGATGGGAGATTACACTCAGCTCGCAGGGAGAGCTCGGCTGTCAGCTAAAGGCACTCATTTAAACGGAGCTGTGGTAAGCAATGTAAGTGTTTTAACTTCTCAAATTAATTTCTATGAAAGTTAAGCTTGCAAAGGCATGAACTGAAAAGCGCCAGTCTGAACTCGCGTTGCGAATGTATGCCGCGAGTGTAGTCGCGATTACCTCAGCTCTCATCACAAGCTCATTTCTCTCACTCTTGTAGTCAGTGCTCAGTGCTGTGATACTCGCGCGGTGACTCACTCATTATATTTAACAGACACGTTCAGGTTTTAATTGTAGTGTCTTCTCTAACTCAGCCACAGTACAGGTGGCTTTGGGAATGACCTCACAGGGCAGCGAAGCATTCTGGGAATTGCAAGTCTTTCATCCCCATGAGACAAAAATACATTTTCTGTCTTTTCTCAGTCTAGAATGCACCAAATTCAAAAATAATTTCACATTTCTACTACATTGATGACCCAGTTTAAATACAGATTCATCTTCCCAGTGCTGAAGTACCCCTTTAAGCATGTCACCATTGTAGAGATTCATAGGGTGATTCTTGATCTCTCTGTGTAAGTAAATCTTGCAGGAGTTCAAAGTGCTATAGTGTACAATTTGTTTTAAAATGTATTCATCTTTTCTGGTTAAAACCATGTTGGATCTTTTCTAAAATAAATCAAGGTTAATAGTACATTGCTCATACTCAGTCACAAGATCGGCACAAGATCAGCCACTACACAATGAACACTACACGTGTACCTTCCTGTATACTCCCCTGTATGCCCAAAGCCAAGAGCCCAGTGTACCTTCATGTATACTCACTTGTATGCCAAGAGCCTAGTGTACCTTCCTGTATACTCCCCTGTACGCCCAAAGCCAAGAGCCCAGTGTACCTTCGTGTACTCCCCTGTACGCCCAAAGCCAAGAGCCCAGTGTACCTTCTTGTGTACTCACCTGTACACCCAAAGCTAAGAGCCCTGTGTACCTTCCTGTGTACTCACTTGTACCCCCAAAGCCAAGAGCCCTGTGTACCTTCCTGTGTACTCACTTGTACCCCCAAAGCCAAGAGCCCAGTGTACCTTCCTGTGTACTCACCTGTACGCCCAAAGCTAAGAGCCCAGTGTACTACCTTACACGCCTAAGGCCGCAAGTAAGGTACTTACCTACATTTGCTCTTACGTCCAAGGAGGGAGGTTTGAGTGTCCACCGGAAATCCATCTGGAAAAAACCAGGGGTGAAAGCTGAGTTCAAGTAGTGCAAGTACTCACTTGCACTTCACGTGTGGATGAAAAGAGGCCGTTGGGAAGACCTACCTGCACATCCCTGCAGGAGTTCAAAGTGCTATAGTGTACAATTTGTTTTAAAATGTATTCATCTTTTCTGGTTAAAACCATGTTGGATCTTTTCTAAAATAAATCAAGGTTAATAGTACATTGCTCATACTCAGTCACAAGATTGGCACAAGATCAGCTAATTAAGCCACTACACAATGATCATATTCTGATCATCAAGCAGCCGACAGCATCTGATTGTGTTTTCTCTGCTTTTCTTGCCATAGCAAACCCCGATACAGCAGTCAGAGAAACACTAACATTAAAAAGTTATCCAACTGCCCAACTAAACGAAACACTGACCACCATAATGGTGACATTAAAAACTCTATTAATTCTCAATAATAATAATAATAATAATAATAATAATAATAGATTTTATTTATAATGCACTTTTCCTTCCGAAGAATCTCAAAGTGCAACAAAGGGGGGAAAATAACAAAACAAAACAATGAATAACAAGTAAAAATATAGAATACTACAAACAATCAACCAACACAGAAAACAGAACAGAAACAGAGCTGATGGTGAACAGAAAAAGAGCTAATGGTGAACAGAAAACAGCTGATGGTGGAAGTCTCTGTTAGTTCCGCAGCACACTGTGGTCCACTCCATGTTTTAAATTTCTCCCAGCGGCAGTGTGTCCTGATGACATCGCCGAGGCAGGACAGCTGAAGACCAGATGATGGGTCTTCATGACGATTCAAACGATGGGGATTGCCGCAGCACCATGCAGGAGGCAGAACATTTTTCCGGGCACTTCTGTGGACACACCGGGGTCGGCGCAGAAGTCCAAGCCACTCCACGGCCGCAATGCAGGACGGAACAGCGGCGCAGCCGAGAAGCGGAACATCCCAACATCATGCCGGACGCCGATTAACGATGGCCCAGATGACGCTAGCCCGGTGCAAGTTTCAGCCACCATGCAGCTTAAGCCCAAGGGAGACCACCAGTGAGCAGTCGCGGCGAGAAACATCAAATGTCCTCCAAACCAGAACCAACACACCGCAGCAATTCAAACGTAACTATTAGAAGCGGTGGAAAACGGCGAAACGAGGAACAACGTCCTCTCAGTGGCTGCCAGCAATCAGCAACAGTCCCAATTGTAGCTCTGACTGTTAGACTAGTCACAAACATAAGGAAATAAAATAAAATCTAAATCTAATAGTACATTAACATGATTTGTGGGTGGAGAAGCGGCGAACAGACGACGCCAGCGTCCTCTCCCCCACGTTGCCTCACGTTAATAAGAGCTTATGTAGATGTATATCAGAAATAAAGTCAGTCTGGTTAGTAATGTGTGAAGCTGGTAATGCTGTTTGTGGAGTTGTTTAATCCTCTGATGAGATCTTCAGAGATTTAATGTCTTCTTTTATCTTCAGTTGATTTCATCTAAGGCTGTGGCTAAATTCAGTTGTAGTTCTTGTGTTTCTCTTTTCTTTAGCGATTCTGCTTGTTATCATCAGGTAACAGCTTATTAACAGCAGGTGTGCATCATTAATTCTCAATCACATAATTATCTCATTAACTTCAACACTGATTTGGTGTTACAATTTAACACTCTGAGTGTGGACTCATAGTGGACTCATATAAACACCAGCAGTGTTCATTTAACACTGAGGATTTTGCTGTGCAGTGGGCGGGCAAAAAGTTGAGGCGGGGCAATTCTTAAAGGGGCACTTCAGCGCTGGGAAGATGAATCTGTATTTGAACTGGGTCATCAATGCAGTAGAAATGTGAAATTATTTTTGAATTTGGTGCTTTCTAGACTGAGAAAAGACAGAAAATGTATTTTTGTCCCATGGGGATGAAAGACTACAATTCCCAGAATGCTTCGCTGCCCTGTGCCATTCCCCAACGCCACCAACTTGATTACAGTGACTGAGTTAGAGAAGACACTACGATTAAAAACTGAACGTGTCTGTTCAATATAAGGAGTTAGTCACCGCGCGAGTATCACAGCCCTGAGCACTAACTGCACGAGTGATGAGAGCTGAGGTAATCGCGACTACATTCGCGGCATACATTCACAACGCGAGTTCAGTCTGGCGCGTTTCAGTTCATGCCTTTACAAGCTTAACTTTCATAGAAATTAATTTGAGAAGTTAAAAGACTTACATTGCACACCATAGCTCCGTTTAAATGAGTGCCTGCCAGCTGAGCTCTCCCTGCAAGCTGAGTGTGATCTCCCATCCCCCACGCGCGAGTTCAAAACATGCGGAAATGGCTCCCTCTGCTGGCTGTAGTCTTTAGCCTTTGGGCAAACATTCCTCCTATGATGCAAAAATCGTCAATTTGCATCATAGGAGGAATTTTTCTAGAAATAAAATGCATAAATCTCTTGTCTCAGGGAGATATGAGGGGGGAAAGCACAATAATTTGAATATACTCCAGGGTTTCTACTGATACAAAGCCATATGCTAATCGCTGAAGTAACCCTTTAATAGACTTTTCCCTCATTTCCTCCACTTCTGCAGTCATCGTTCTTCTTAGTTGCATTCACTCATTTTCCAGTAACCTTGAATGTTATTAAAAATACAACTAAATACTTTGGGAAAGCGTCACATAAGCTGACTTCATAAATTTATGTTGATTTCCTAAAATTTCTCACCATTATGGTGATCAGTGTTCCCTTTGGTTGGGCACTTGGAACTTAATTTATATTACTATAAATCTTTTCCTATTGATGCAGCAATGCAACACGAAATCACAGTTATCTGATTTCAAAGGAAGGGAAGTAATTAGACATGTGCCGATTTTCGATAATGTGATTTATCACGATAATGAATATGCACGATATTGTTATCGTGGGCACTTTAAAAAATCGTAAATAATAATTTATTGACAATTTATAATTTTTTTATAATGCACTCAAGAATACTTTGCCCATCAACCGTATAAATGCTCAACACCGCTGTATTCTGCGTCAAAGGGACACGCGCTCAGATATAAACAAGCCCAACGTGCGTTTGCTCATGACTGAACCGGTGAAGGAGACGCGCTGCTGAAGTGCCGCTCAGTGACAGCAGAGGGCGCTGATGAACTGCAGAATGCAGCCGGTTACCCCGGAAACCAGCAAACAAACAAAAAAACGCGTGTAGTTTTTAAAACAGCCATTCGTTTTTGTAATCTCAATGTTGTTCATCACAGAACCAAATACTTAATACTTAAAGACTTAATAGGCTATTTATTTTCAAATTTAAATATTTTTATGTTTTAATCTGGACTACAACATGCCCTAATGATTAGAACTGTTCTAATTATTTGTTATTGTTCAGTATAACTTTGAGATACGACTTCATTAGTTAATATATGTTAATTCATTATTACCAAACTGACAATGAAAAATACTTATAAAGAATTAATCATTCTATGTTAATTTCTTAGTTACTTTTTAATAACATTAAAATCAAAATAACTTTTTTAATGGACCTAAGATAAAACTAACAATGATCAGTATTTCTTAACTAACATTAACAAAAACATTATACTTTCTGTACCAAATGTAGCTATTGCTCAATCTTAGTTAATGCATAAACTAATGAGACGTTATTGTAATTTGTAAGCCTACCTGTTGTTCATAGCCTAATTCTTTTGCACTTTAATCTGTTTGAAAATTGTACTTTTACAGCTCTGAAAAAAATCAAGAGACCACTTAACATTGATTTCTCAATGAGGGGTCTCTTAATTTTTTTTTTCCAGAGCTGTATATATTTTTGGTGCATTATTGGATTTAAACATTCAGTTATTTTTGTTCCTACAAAAATAGTTCTTAAAGCTGTTATGCTATGGCAACACTTTTTTTTGCAACTTATTTCAATATCGTGATAATATCGTATATCGTGATAAAACTTCATCAATTAATCGCAACATGAAAAATTGATATCGGCACATGCCTAGAAGTTATATATATATATATATATATACATACACACACATACATATACACACACACACACATGCTTATATAAATACATCTACACACACACACACACACACACACACACACACACACACACGTCTCGGAGTGACTTCATGCAGCGGAACCTAAAATGGCGGAAATAGTTCCGCCTGGACCGTTGTCCATGAAACACGCAGCCAGTTCCAGTAACTCCGGGCAACCAAAATTGGGGATTATTAAGAACAGGTGTGCGAATGAATGTGGCGATTGGTGATTGGGCAATTCAGAGAAGAGGAGGCGTATAAATAAGGCATCCGGAGAACAGCAAAGGTGAAGTTTATTCCAGCAAATGCTGTGGGTGAGATGGAGTGATCGGTGTGTTGGAGGGATGGGTGTGTTGGAGGGATGTATTGATGCAGATATTACAGACTGGGCAAAGTCAAAACAGATTACTGGGCTGAAGAAAACATGGAGTTAAGTGTTTTTGAATTGTTCCTTTTGAAGTAATTGTGTTGATATGTATTATTACCTTGAAGAGATTGTTTACACTGAGGAGTCACCGGAAACGTATTGAGAAGAGGAAGGAGTGTGCTGAAAGGTCGTGGTCTTGACGTTTCCATATGGTCATCCTCCGCACCGACCCTTTCCACTATCCAGGACCTAATTCCTGGCCCAACGTGGAATCCTGACCCTAATTCACTGTGAGTGTGTGGAGTACAGTTGGTGAGTCTTTTTAACGTGTACACCAGAAGAATTGTTGTGTTGTGCTGTACCAATGTTGTAAGCTTTTCTTTAATTAATTTATTTTTTTTCTCCCCAGGCCGAAGAGAGCCCTGCATTAGAGGAAGTGAATTGGTGAGGGTGGGCGACCCGTTACATATATATATACACACCCGACTGTGACTCACTAACCCCTTTTCCCCACCTGGTGGTGGCGTGGCAACTGTATGAAGTAAGAGCTTGCTGTGAATATTGTGTGGAGTATCGACGGAAGGAAAGTTTGAATTGGCTACTGCGTAGAAGGAGCTTATGTGCTGTCTCTGTGTATGATCATATTTCTGTTGAGTGTTTTCAGGTGGCCGCCAGTCTAGATCTCTTGTCCCGCTGTTGGAAGAGAGGAGAGGGAAGCGATTGGCCCACTTGAGCAGCACATCATATGGTGTGGCACCCTACCTCGATCTGCCCCCCTTTGTGATACCATCTGTGGGCGCGCTAGGCCCAGCGTGCAGCAGCCTTGACCTGTACCTCCATCTGCCCTGCTTGTCAGAAGCGAAGAGTCCGCAGGATTGAGCCAAGGGCTCTGTGTCGTCGTGGGACTGTTCTACTACGTGTGGGAATTCAACGTCAACGTGTTCCTTAGAAGTCTGTCCTAGTGAGGAAGGCTAGAAGTCCGCTGTGTGTAAATACGCCCTCTCCAGCCACCCGAGCCTTGAAGTGCTAAAGCCTGACTTCCGCCTATCTACGGGGCTGTGAGTTGCATCTATTCCAGTGTATTTTCCTGTATACTCACCTGTACGCCAAGAGCCCCGTGTACCTTCCTGTATACTCACTTGTACGCCAAGAGCCCTGTGTACCTTCCTGTATACTCCCCTGTAAGCCCAAAGCCAAGAGCCCAGTGTACCTTCATGTATACTCACTTGTATGCCAAGAGCCTAGTGTACTCCTCGGCCTATTGGGAGGGGTGGAGGTACTGGTTTGCTTATCTCAAATGATTGGAAATTTGATCCATTACCGTCTCTACCGGCCAATTCATTTGAATCGCACTCCATCTCTATTACTCACCCTGCTAAAATCCATGTGGTACTGGTCTATCGTCCTCCAGGTCACCTCGGTAACTTTGTGGAGGAGTTGGATGTGCTACTTTCTAGCTTCCCTGAGGATGGAACTCCTCTGATTCTGCTTGGTGACCTCAACATCCATCTTGATAAACACCTAGCTGCAGACTTCAGCACTCTACTGACTCAGGGCGGCAGAGAGGAAATGGCAGAAATCTAAAAACTATACTGACCTTACCTTGTATCAGTCTTCTCTCTTCTTTCTCTACAAATGTCTCCACTGCTAAAACAACATACTACCACAACAAAATCAACAATTGCTCTGACTCTCGCAAACTCTTTAAAACATTCTCCTCTCTCCTTTGTCCTCCTCCTCTCCCTCCTTCATCAACTCTTACAGCTGATGACTTAGCATCATTTTTCACAAACAAAACAGCTCTCATTAGCAACCAGTTCTCCTCACCACAAACTGACCCGCACATCTCAACCACAAACACGCTTCCATCCTTCTCTTCCGCTCTCCGAGGCAGATATTTCTAAACTCATCCTTTCCAATCACCCTACTACCTGTCCACTTGATCCTATACCCACTCACCTCCTTCAGGCTATTTCTTCTTCAATCACTCCTGCACTCACTCACATTGTCAACACTTCTCTTCACACGGGAACCTTTCCCAGAGCATTTAAGCAGGCTCGGGTAACCCCACTGCTTAAGAAACCCTCTCTGAATCCAGCACTTTTAGAAAACTACCGACCGGTATCCCTTCTGCCTTTCATTGCAAAGACCCTTGAGCGAGTTGTGTTCAATCAACTCTCTATGTTTCTTGAACGGGACAACCTCCTAGACAACAACCAATCCGGCTTCAAAAGCGGCCATTCGACTGAGACTGCCTTGCTCTCGGTAACTGAGGCACTGAATCCTCAGTGCTCATTCTGCTGGATCTGTCTGCTGCTTTTGACACCATTAACCACCAGATCCTCCTGTCAACACTTAAGGCGGGGATCTCAGGAACTGCTCTCCAGTGGTTCAGGTCTTACCTCTCTGGAAGGTCCTACAGGGTGTCATGGAGAGGTGTAGTGTCTAAGTCACATCATCTAGCTACTGGGATTCCCCAGGGCTCAGTGCTTGGACCACTTCTCTTCTCCATCTACATGTCATCATTAGGTTCTGTCATTCAGAAACACGGCTTCTCCTATCACATCTATGCTGATGACACTCAACTCTACTTCTCATTTCAACCAGATGATCCTACAGTCAGTGTTCGTATCGCTGCCTGTCTGACAGACATTTCTGACTGGATGAAAGAGCATCATCTTAAACTCAATCTTGCAAAGACAGAATTACTTGTTTTCTCAACCAACCCAGCACTTCATCAAAATTTCTCCATTCAGCTTGGTTCATCAACCATATCTCCATCAAGGACAGCTAGAAACCTTGGAGTTGTGATTGATGACCAGTTAAACTTCACTGACCACATCACTGCAACAGCCCGGTCCTGCAGATTTGCTTTATACAACATTAGAAAGATTAGACCCTTCCTATCAGAACAGGCTGCACAACTCCTGGTTCAAGCTCTTGTTCTCTCCAGACTGGATTATTGTAATGCTCTTCTGGCTGGGCTTCCAGCATGCACTATCAAACCCTTGCAGCTGATCCAGAATGCAGCGGCGAGAGTGGTCTTTAATGAGCCGAAGAGAGCGCATGTTACGCCTCTCTTCATCAAACTGCACTGGTTGCCAATGGCTGCTCGCATCAAATTCAAGGCACTAGTTCTTGCCTACAAAACAACCACTGGCTCTGCACCAATATACCTAAACTCACTTGTTCAGACTTACACACCCTCCAGAAGCTTGCGTTCTGCGAGCGGCGCCTCGTGGTTCCATCCCAAAGAGGCATGAAATCACTCTCACGGACATTTTCCTGGACCGTTCCCACCTGGTGGAATGACCTGCCGATCCCTATTCGTGCTGCCGAGTCTGTAGCCATTTTTAAAAAACATCTTAAGACATCTTTTCCAATTGCACTTGACCAATACAGAATAGCACTTACTGATCACCACAGCAACGACCAAAAAGCGCACACTCCTGGATCATATCTACACGTCTCATCCGGATTTGTGCCTTCAGGCGGGTATGTTACATAGTTATCATAACTATCAGAATCCAGTGTTCTGTATTTTGCGTACGTGAGTTTTTGTTGTAGATGGCTATTGCTGCGCGTTTAGCTAGAATACAAAACCAACCCATTGGGCCACTGAATCTGCATTAACGACAACAGCTGGGGCAACAGCCTTAGTCCTATTGGGTTGTTATCATAGCTATCAAAATCCAGTGTTCGGCATTTTGCGTACGTGAGTTTTTGTTGTAGATGTCTATTTATAAAAAAAATAAAAAATAAAATAAAATTGTGTACTGTGCTAATTAATTGAGATTTCTTAGGTTTTTGGCCTTGTCTGTTTCGTTGCTTCTATTACTCTCCCCTTTTTTGTAAGTCGCTTTGGATAAAAGCGTCTGCTAAATGATTAAATGTAAATGTAGTGTACCTTCCTGTATACTCCCCTGTACGCCAAGAGCCCAGTGTACCTTCCTGTATACTCACTTGTACCCCCAAAGCCAAAAGCCCCGTGTACCTTCCTGTATACTCACCTGTACGCCCAAAGCTAAGAGCCCAGTGTACTACCTTACACGCCTAAGGCCGCCAGTAAGGTACTTACCTACATTTGCTCTTACGTCCAAGGAGGGAGGTTTGAGTGTCCACCGGAAATCCATCTGGAAGAAACCAGGGGTGAAAGCTGAGTTCAAGTAGTGCAAGTACTCACTTGCACTTCACGTGTGGATGAAAAGAGGCCGTTGGGAAGACCTACCTTCACATCCCCGTGAGAGTCAGAAGCGACTTGGATTTGAAGTTCTCCAGTCCCAGAGAGCTAGGCCCTCTTTTTTTTTTTTTTTTTAAGTATCCCTTTCCCCCCTTCTCATAGCCATTTAAATAAATATTGTTTTTAACTTGCCTGTTCTCGTCTGTTTGGTCATTGGGGTGTTTTTGGGACCTCCTCAGGGTGAAAACTGAGGGAGGAGCGAGACTCACGATAGTGGTGGTCAACTCCGACCTGTGACCTATATAAATGTAAAACCAATTAATGACCTTTTAACATTTCATTGCTAACACTTATGACAAACTTTTAATTGTGTTATATATAATGCCTCTATATTTGTGACACTATCCAACAATTGACCATGCTTGAATCACATACAGACTTCAACATTCAGCATGCAAAACACACCAATGGTAACATTATTTTTTTTTTACACTTAATAAAACCATTACAAGTTAATTTGCTGTCATTATTGGGGTTATACTGACAAAAGACAGCAAATAAAAGGGTAAAATAAAACCAAAAGTAATACAACGGAGTTACAATTGTCCTGTGACTAATTTATTCATGCTGCAATGCATTCTGGGATTTCACTTTCTCAGCTCACAGATAAATTAAGTTGACACAACTTGAATGGTTTAAGTAAGAACTTCATACAATTAAGCTTAATTGAGTGTTAAGTTCAGCTTACTTGAGAATAAAAGCAATCGGTTTCCTCACTTTTTCTACATAAAGTCAACTTATTACATTTTACAGTGTGGTACACCCTATGGTAATGAAAGTTGCCTGATTTTGTGAGAAACCTAGTACAAAAAAAGTCGACTATCAGTTAACAGTAGAACTGTTTTCTAACCTGACTACTTACGCCACATATGCAAACATGTAAACTTCACAGGCAGTTTTTGCATTAACTTCTAAATCAAATTAATACATTAAGTTTTAACTCCAATTTGTTTTTGAAATACAATCATTTATACGCAGTCTCTGTCATGACAGATTAATTTAAACATACATTAAATAATCAAGACATTGCTAACAGTAGAATATAATGAATATATAGGCTAATATAGTGCATATATTCAGTGAGTTCATTTCTCTAGTGAACTCACAGCTGTGGACACTTCTGAGGTAAATGTGATGCTTTGTGACATTGTGCTCAAGCTGTTTTATTGGCGTCTTTCCACGGCTGAAACACTGCATGAAATGGCATATGTATGACACGCCAATTCGTATGCCATTTTGGCGTGCTATAAAGACGCATTATCGCTTTTTAGCGTGTTTATCAATGCCGTTTCTTTCTACCCCCCCTACAGTGGCCCATACCCCTAAACCTACCCATCACACACACACACACACACACAGCCCCTAAACCTACCCATCACACACACACACACACACAGCCCCTTAACCTACCCATCACACACACACAGCCCCTTAACCTACCCATCACACACACACAGCCCCTTAACCTACCCATCACACACACACAGCCCCTACCCCTACCCATCACACACACACAGAGCCCCTAAACCTACCCATCACACACACACAGCCCCTAAACCTACCCATCACACACACAGCCCCTAAACCTACCCATCACACACACACACAGCCCCTAAACCTACCCATCACACACACACAACCCTTAAACCTACCCATCACACACACAGCCCCTAAACCTACCCATCACAAGAAACATTCTGCATTTTTACATTTTCAAAAAAAACATAATTTAGTATGTTTATAAATCCATTTACCTTGTGGACACACACACACACACATACATATTCAGACACATCCCGTTTTTGCCGGGAGTCTCCCGTATTTCACACCCATCTCCCGCCCCCAACACGTTTTGTAATTTCTCCTGGAAATCTCCCGTAATTTGTATGGCCCAAACCTCGTTCTTTGAATAATCACAAATGTGTTATTCCAAGGTTGTTCAGTTGCCAGATCTTGTATGAAATGGCGTCTCATACAATCGACACATTGCACAAATTTCAAACCCTTTGTGGCCTCGACCTGGCAACCTAGTTGCGCTGTTGATATCTGCGCAGGGCGCGCGCGGGAAGTTGATCATCATTAGTAGAAACCATGGTAGAAACGAGAGAAGACTCCACTGGTAAATCTTTATTTTCTGTAATCCCCTGACTGTTACATTATATGATCACGAGTTTATTCATGCAAATGCTTTTAAACCATTTAAGAGCGACAAGACAAAGAGAATGTGCTGTATGAAAAACTCACACAACGCCCAGATTCAAGTTCTAATACACGCTTTAACAAACAATAACACACACAATTATGCCAATATACCAGTTTTGTTAAGTTTCTTCGTAAGAGCTAGCCTTAAAAAGTTAAATAACGTCTTAAATGAGTTTAAAGAGGTGTGAGAAAATGAGATGTCATGTGCGCGGAAGATCTTTTAAAGTGACAGTAACCACTTATAATGACAATGTAAAGAACAAAAGTAATTGCTCACTAAATATGCTCTGCTCTTGACTAAATAACTTTAGTACCTTTTAATAAGGATTAATCTATATATAATTCATAATGTATGTAGTGCAAACTGATAACATTTAACTTGTTAACTTCTTGAGCACTGGTACAAATGAAATCTGAGGATTTTTTTTTTTTATTCACTTAAATTAAAAGTAATATTTTTTGAAGCTTAATAAATGTTAGTGTGTAATTTCATTTAAGTGTGAATTAAATATGATTTCATAGAGATATCAGAAGCTGTACTATTACTATCAGTGATACTGGCCTAAAAAGATAAAAAGGTTCCAATAAACAAATTTTAATGTTGTTTATACATTAATTTGGAGCTAATATACATATTATATATATGTTTTAATGGCAATTAATTAAGATGAATCACAGAAAAAAATATCAATATAGTTAATTAAAAAAACGAAGCAACGTATTTATATAAAAAAATATGTATTAATTTTAGATTTTAAAACATTCCCCTCCCCCCCCCACCCCTCGCTGCCGCCTATAGCACAATGACGTTGCTGGATCAGATCGAATACGTACTGGATGGTGGATCGTTATGGCGATGTCATTCATACAGATCTCTGAGTTAATTTATCATGCGTATGTGCTAGTCTTAATGTATGATCATTATTGTATATAGATGATGTTCTAAACTGTGTAGTTGTAGTACTGATAAATAGTATTAAGTAATTATTGATTAATAAATCATCTTTTCATAAATGTGATGCTTCAATTATCCTAGTTTCGCTGTACATGCATGCAAAACAGTTCATTTTTATATATTCAGATCATACTTTCTGTTGAGTGGAAGGAAAAATGAGTCAAGTAGCCTAATTGTCTCTGTAATTTTAATACACGACCTGTAAAGAACTTTAAAATACCAGTACCCTACACATTCAAGGGAAAATGCAAAACGTGTGTCCCGATGGCGTGAGCATGTTATTTTTGCGCGAGCGGTTTGAGTATTTATCTATCCAGCAAAACTCTTGTGCATTCGATGATGTCCCCAAAACTCTTCTGCGCATGCGTATATGACGTCATCGAATTGTGAATGAAACCACCGCGCATGCGCGTCCAGTACGCGTTGGATCTGATCCAGTACGTCATTGTGCTACAGGCTGCAGCGAGGACTTCTTGCGGATTTTGAAACCCAAATGTTGACAGGTATGACACACACACAGCCCCTAAACCTACCGATCACACACACACAGCCCCTAAACCTACCCATCACACACACAGCCCCTAAACCTACCCATCACACACACAGCCCCTAAACCTACCCATCACACACACACAGCCCCTAAACCTACCCATCACACACACACAGCCCCTAAAGCTACCCATCACACACACACAGCCCCTACCCCTACCCATCACACACACAGCCCCTAAACCTACCCATCACACACACAGCCCCTAAACCTACCCATCACACACACAGCCCCTAAACCTACCCATCACACACACAGCCCCTAAACCTACCCATCACACACACAGCCCCTAAACCTACCCATCACACACACAGCCCCTACCCCTACCCATCACACACACAGCCCCTACCCCTACCCATCACACACACAGCCCCTACCCCTACCCATCACACACACACAGCCCCTACCCCTACCCATCACACACACACACAGCCCCTAAACCTACCCATCACACACACAGCCCCTACCCCTACCCATCACACACACAGCCCTTACCCCTACCCATCACACACACAGCCCCTACCCCTACCCATCACACACACAGCCCCTACCCCTACCCATCACACACACAGCCCCTACCCTTACCCATCACACACACACAGCCCCTACCCCTACCCATCACACACACACAGCCCCTACCCCTACCCATCACACACACACAGCCCCTAAACCTACCCATCACACACACACAGCCCCTACCCCTACCCATCACAAGAAATATTCTGCATTTTTACATTTTCAAAAAAAACATAATTTAGTATGTTTATAAATCCATTTACCTTGTGGACACACACACACACATATTCAGACACATTTTGAACGCGTAACTCAAATGCTTCCCTAAACCTACCCATCACACACACAGCCCCTAAACCTACCCATCACACACACACAGAGCCCCTAAACCTACCCATCACACACACAGCCCCTAAACATACCCATCACACACACAGCCCCTACCCCTACCCATCACACACACACAGAGCCCCTAAACCTACCCATCACACACACACACAGCCCCT
Organism: Pseudorasbora parva; assembly: GCF_024679245.1. Classification (NCBI taxonomy): domain Eukaryota; kingdom Metazoa; phylum Chordata; class Actinopteri; order Cypriniformes; family Gobionidae; genus Pseudorasbora; species Pseudorasbora parva. The sequence continues at coordinate 3,425,506 of NC_090179.1, forward strand.
ACCCCTACCCATCACACACACACACAGCCCCTAACCTACCCATCACACACACACAGCCCCTACCCCTACCCATCACACACACAGCCCCTAAACCTACCCATCACACACACAGCCCCTAAACCTACCCATCACACACACAGCCCCTAAACCTACCCATCACACACACACAGCCCCTACCCCTACCCATCACACACACAGACCCTAAACCTACCCATCACACACACAGCCCCTAAACCTACCCATCACACACACACAGCCCCTAAACCTACCCATCACACACACACAGCCCCTACCCATCACACACACACAGCCCCTAAACCTACCCATCACACACACACAGCCCCTACCCCTACCCATCACACACAGCCCCTAAACCTACCCATCACACACACAGCCCCTAAACCTACCCATCACACACACAGCCCCTAAACCTACCCATCACACACACACAGCCCCTAAACCTACCCATCACACACACACAGCCCCTAAACCTACCCATCACACACACAGCCCCTAAACCTACCCATCACACACACACAGCCCCTACCCCTACCCATCACACACACACAGCCCCTAAACCTACCCATCACACACACACAGCCCCTACCCCTACCCATCACACACACAGCCCCTAAACCTACCCATCACACACACACAGAGCCCCTAAACCTACCCATCACACACACACAGCCCCTAAACCTACCCATCACACACACAGCCCCTAAACCTACCCATCACACACACACAGCCCCTACCCCTACCCATCACACACACACAGCCCCTAAACCTACCCATCACACACACACAGCCCCTACCCCTACCCATCACACACACACAGCCCCTAAACCTACCCATCACACACACACAGCCCCTACCCCTACCCATCACACACACAGCCCCTAAACCTACCCATCACACACACAGCCCCTAAACCTACCCATCACACACACAGCCCCTAAACCTACCCATCACACACACACAGCCCCTACCCCTACCCATCACACACACACAGCCCCTAAACCTACCCATCACACACACACAGCCCCTACCCCTACCCATCACACACACACAGCCCCTAAACCTACCCATCACACACACACAGCCCCTACCCCTACCCATCACACACACAGCCCCTAAACCTACCCATCACACACACAGCCCCTAAACCTACCCATCACACACACACAGCCCCTACCCCTACCCATCACACACACACAGCCCCTACCCCTACCCATCACACACACAGCCCCTACCCCTACCCATCACACACACAGACCCTAAACCTACCCATCACACACACACACAGCCCCTAAACCTACCCATCACACACACAGCCCCTACCCCTACCCATCACACACACAGCCCCTAAACCTACCCATCACGCACACAGCCCCTAAACCTACCCATCACACACACACAGCCCCTACCCCTACCCATCACACACACAGCCCCTACCCCTACCCATCACACACACACACAGCCCCTAAACCTACCCATCACACACACACACAGCCCCTAAACCTACCCATCACACACACAGCCCCTAAACCTACCCATCACACACACACAGAGCCCCTAAACCTACCCATCACACACACACAGAGCCCCTAAACCTACCCATCACACACACACACAGCCCCTAAACCTACCCATCACACACACAGCCCCTAAACCTACCCATCACACACACACAGAGCCCCTAAACCTACCCATCACACACACACAGAGCCCCTAAACCTACCCATCACACACACAGCCCCTAAACCTACCCATCACACACACACAGCCCCTACCCTTACCCATCACACACACACAGCCCCTACCCCTACCCATCACACACACACAGCCCCTAAACCTACCCATCACACACACAGCCCCTAAACCTACCCATCACACACACACAGCCCCTAAACCTACCCATCACAAGAAACATTCTGCATTTTTACATTTTCAAAAAAAAACATAATTTAGTATGTTTATAAATCCATTTACCTTGTGGACACACACACACACATATTCAGACACATTTTGAACGCGTAACTCAAATGCTTCCCTAAACCTACCCATCACACACACAGCCCCTAAACCTACCCATCACACACACACAGCCCCTACCCCTACCCATCACACACACACAGAGCCCCTAAACCTACCCATCACACACACACAGCCCCTAAACATACCCATCACACACACACACAGCCCCTACCCCTACCCATCACACACACACACAGCCCCTAACCTACCCATCACACACACACAGCCCCTACCCCTACCCATCACACACACAGCCCCTAAACCTACCCATCACACACACAGCCCCTAAACCTACCCATCACACACACAGCCCCTAAACCTACCCATCACACACACACAGCCCCTACCCCTACCCATCACACACACAGACCCTAAACCTACCCATCACACACACAGCCCCTAAACCTACCCATCACACAGACACAGCCCCTAAACCTACCCATCACACACACACAGCCCCTACCCATCACACACACACAGCCCCTAAACCTACCCATCACACACACACAGCCCCTACCCCTACCCATCACACACACACAGCCCCTAAACCTACCCATCACACACACAGCCCCTAAACCTACCCATCACACACACAGCCCCTAAACCTACCCATCACACACACACAGCCCCTAAACCTACCCATCACACACACACAGCCCCTAAACCTACCCATCACACACACAGCCCCTAAACCTACCCATCACACACACACAGCCCCTAAACCTACCCATCACACACACACAGCCCCTACCCCTACCCATCACACACACACAGCCCCTAAACCTACCCATCACACACACAGCCCCTAAACCTACCCATCACACACACAGCCCCTAAACCTACCCATCACACACACACAGCCCCTACCCCTACCCATCACACACACACAGCCCCTAAACCTACCCATCACACACACAGCCCCTAAACCTACCCATCACACACACAGCCCCTAAACCTACCCATCACACACACAGCCCCTAAACCTACCCATCACACACACAGCCCCTACCCCTACCCATCACACACACACAGCCCCTACCCCTACCCATCACACACACACAGCCCCTAAACCTACCCATCACACACACAGCCCCTAAACCTACCCATCACACACACAGCCCCTAAACCTACCCATCACACACACACAGCCCCTAAACCTACCCATCACACACACACAGCCCCTAAACCTACCCATCACACACACAGCCCCTAAACCTACCCATCACACACACACAGCCCCTACCCCTACCCATCACACACACACAGCCCCTAAACCTACCCATCACACACACACAGCCCCTACCCCTACCCATCACACACACAGCCCCTAAACCTACCCATCACACACACACAGCCCCTAAACCTACCCATCACACACACAGCCCCTAAACCTACCCATCACACACACACAGCCCCTACCCCTACCCATCACACACACACAGCCCCTAAACCTACCCATCACACACACACAGCCCCTACCCCTACCCATCACACACACACAGCCCCTAAACCTACCCATCACACACACACAGCCCCTACCCCTACCCATCACACACACAGCCCCTAAACCTACCCATCACACACACAGCCCCTAAACCTACCCATCACACACACACAGCCCCTACCCCTACCCATCACACACACACAGCCCCTAAACCTACCCATCACACACACAGCCCCTAAACCTACCCATCACACACACACAGCCCCTACCCCTACCCATCACACACACACAGCCCCTAAACCTACCCATCACACACACAGCCCCTAAACCTACCCATCACACACACAGCCCCTAAACCTACCCATCACACACACACAGCCCCTACCCCTACCCATCACACACACACAGCCCCTAAACCTACCCATCACACACACACAGCCCCTACCCCTACCCATCACACACACACAGCCCCTAAACCTACCCATCACACACACACAGCCCCTACCCCTACCCATCACACACACAGCCCCTAAACCTACCCATCACACACACAGCCCCTAAACCTACCCATCACACACACACAGCCCCTACCCCTACCCATCACACACACACAGCCCCTAAACCTACCCATCACACACACACACAGCCCCTAAACCTACCCATCACACACACACAGAGCCCCTAAACCTACCCATCACACACACACAGAGCCCCTAAACCTACCCATCACACACACACACAGCCCCTAAACCTACCCATCACACACACTGCCCCTAAACCTACCCATCACACACACAGCCCCTAAACCTACCCATCACACACACAGCCCCTAAACCTACCCATCACACACACACAGAGCCCCTAAACCTACCCATCACACACACACACAGAGCCCCTAAACCTACCCATCACACACACAGCCCCTAAACCTACCCATCACACACACAGCCCCTAAACCTACCCATCACACACACACAGAGCCCCTAAACCTACCCATCACACACACACAGAGCCCCTAAACCTACCCATCACACACACAGCCCCTAAACCTACCCATCACACACACAGACCCTAAACCTACCCATCACACACACAGCCCCTAAACCTACCCATCACACACACAGACCCTAAACCTACCCATCACACACACAGACCCTAAACCTACCCATCACACACACACAGCCCCTACCCCTACCCATCACACACACAGCCCCTACCCCTACCCATCACACACACACAGCCCCTAAACCTACCCATCACACACACAGCCCCTACCCCTACCCATCACACACACAGCCCCTACCCCTACCCATCACACACACACAGCCCCTAAACCTACCCATCACACACACAGCCCCTAAACCTACCCATCACACACACAGCCCCTACCCCTACCCATCACACACACACAGCCCCTAAACCTACCCATCACACACACAGCCCCTACCCCTACCCATCACACACACAGACCCTAAACCTACCCATCACACACACAGCCCCTAAACCTACCCATCACACACACAGCCCCTAAACCTACCCATCACACACACACAGAGCCCCTAAACCTACCCATCACACACACACAGAGCCCCTAAACCTACCCATCACACACACAGCCCCTAAACCTACCCATCACACACACAGCCCCTAAACCTACCCATCACACACACAGACCCTAAACCTACCCATCACACACACAGACCCTAAACCTACCCATCACACACACACAGCCCCTACCCCTACCCATCACACACACAGCCCCTACCCCTACCCATCACACACACACAGCCCCTAAACCTACCCATCACACACACAGCCCCTACCCCTACCCATCACACACACACAGCCCCTAAACCTACCCATCACACACACAGCCCCTAAACCTACCCATCACACACACACAGCCCCTACCCCTACCCATCACACACACACAGCCCCTAAACCTACCCATCACACACACAGCCCCTACCCCTACCCATCACACACACAGACCCTACCCCTACCCATCACACACACAGACCCTAAACCTACCCATCACACACACAGACCCTAAACCTACCCATCACACACACAGCCCCTAAACCTACCCATCACACACACACAGAGCCCCTAAACCTACCCATCACACACACACAGAGCCCCTAAACCTACCCATCACACACACAGCCCCTAAACCTACCCATCACACACACAGACCCTAAACCTACCCATCACACACACAGCCCCTAAACCTACCCATCACACACACACAGCCCCTAAAGCTACCCATCACACACACAGCCCCTAAACCTACCCATCACACACACAGCCCCTACCCCTACCCATCACACACACAGCCCCTACCCCTACCCATCACACACACACAGCCCCTAAACCTACCCATCACACACACAGCCCCTAAACCTACCCATCACACACACAGACCCTAAACCTACCCATCACACACACACAGCCCCTAAACCTACCCATCACACACACAGCCCCTACCCCTACCCATCACACACACACAGCCCCTAAACCTACCCATCACACACACACAGCCCCTAAACCTACCCATCACACACACAGCCCCTAAACCTACCCATCACACACACAGCCCCTACCCCTACCCATCACACACACAGCCCCTAAACCTACCCATCACACACACAGCCCCTAAACCTACCCATCACACACACAGCCCCTACCCCTACCCATCACACACACAGACCCTAAACCTACCCATCACACACACAGCCCCTAAACCTACCCATCACACACACAGCCCCTAAACCTACCCATCACACACACACAGAGCCCCTAAACCTACCCATCACACACACAGCCCCTAAACCTACCCATCACACACACAGCCCCTAAACCTACCCATCACACACACAGCCCCTAAACCTACCCATCACACACACAGCCCCTAAACCTACCCATCACACACACAGCCCCTACCCCTACCCATCACACACACAGCCCCTAAACCTACCCATCACACACACAGCCCCTAAACCTACCCATCACACACACAGCCCCTACCCCTACCCATCACACACACAGACCCTAAACCTACCCATCACACACACAGCCCCTAAACCTACCCATCACACACACAGCCCCTAAACCTACCCATCACACACACACAGAGCCCCTAAACCTACCCATCACACACACAGCCCCTAAACCTACCCATCACACACACAGCCCCTAAACCTACCCATCACACACACAGCCCCTAAACCTACCCATCACACACACACAGAGCCCCTAAACCTACCCATCACACACACAGCCCCTAAACCTACCCATCACACACACACAGAGCCCCTAAACCTATCCATTTGTGTATTATAAAAAACAGGATAACAGGCAGATACGACTGCAGGCAAAATGTATTCAGAAAGTACAAATACTCCAAGTGTTCTGAGGCCAAACGATTGATTTGTGTGAAGAAAATCCCCAAATCCCCATATTTGCCTGTTACGTGTTTTATATTGTTGAGAGTGGGTAGGTTTAGGGTAGGAGTGGAGTTAGTTGCTCCAAAATATAAAATTAGGCTATAAATATTCATTCTGTCAGATCAGGTTGGCAGAATCACACAGCGTAGACATACACGCAGAATCACACGGCGTAGACATACACGTGGAGATGATGGTTCGTTTAGGCGTAGACATACACGCGGAGATGATGGTTCGTTTAGGCGTAGACATACACGCGGAGATGATGGTTCGTTTAGGCGTAGACATACACGCGGAGATGATGGTTCGTTTAGGCGTAGACATACACGCGGAGATGATGGTTCGTTTAGGCGTAGACATACACGCGGAGATGATGGTTCGTTTAGGCGTAGACATACACGCGGAGATGATGGTTCGTCTAGGCGTAGACATACACGCGGAGATGATGGTTCGTTTAGGCGTAGACATACACGCGGAGATGATGGTTCGTTTAGGCGTAGACATACACGCGGAGATGATGGTTCGTTTAGGCGTAGACATACACGCGGAGATGATGGTTCGTTTAGGCGTAGACATACACGCGGAGATGATGGTTCGTTTAGGCGTAGACATACACGCGGAGATGATGGTTCGTTTAGGCGTAGACATACACGCGGAGATGATGGTTCGTTTAGGCGTAGACATACACGCGGAGATGATGGTTCGTTTAGGCGTAGACATACACGCGGAGATGATGGTTCGTTTAGGCGTAGACATACACGCGGAGATGATGGTTCGTTTAGGCGTAGACATACACGCGGAGATGATGGTTTGTTTAGGCGTAGACATACACGCGGAGATGATGGTTCGTTTAGGCGTAGACATACACGCGGAATCACACGGCGTAGACATACACGCGGATAGCTCAAAATGTGTATAGATAACACGCCACTTGCCTTTAGAAAGTGGCGTGTATGTTTACGCAAAGTCATGATGTCATGTTGTTACATGACATAATACGCTTCAGTAATGTAGTTCAGACAAATCGGTGCTTGTGCATGAAAGTTAATCACGCAGTGTGAATTACCGAAGACGTTAGGATCCTGCTAGGATACTCATCAAGATGGACATGTTGACATACTTTTTGTGTGAGTTTGTCCTTTTAAGCGCAAGACGTGAAAGAGAACTCAATATTTGCGCGCTCTCGGATAATGCACAGCGTCAGATCTTCTCTCAGTGTGCGTGAGTCTCACAGCGCGTCTTCACGCGAGTGATGACGGAGAAAACGACTGGTCATATGCGCACATACGGCAGCACTCGCATGCATTGAACAAAGTTTACAAAGAGGTGAAACAGCTCGGTAGGTGAAGCGAGTTTACCCGCCACAACTCTAAATCAGCCGCATTTGGCTTGTGGCGGTGCTAATTTCCATCCCTGGTGCGCGCGCTCCGAGCCGATCTCAGACTCAGCGCCCCGTTGTTTTTTAATACTTTATAAGGGTCTTAATTTTCCCAAAATTGATTTATCACCTTTTAAGACTTTTCAAGACCCGGCGGATACCCTGGTCTACTATGAAAATTGTGCAGTCTGAACTTGTAATTAGTTGTAATGTATCCTCAACATACCTTCTGATGTTCAGTCATGTTTGCACCGTACCGGAAGCCCTGTACCAAAACGGTGCGAATATGTGTACCGTTACACCCTAGTTTTCGGTTTCATTCGCTTTCAACTTTCCACTGTATGCGTAATTTTGTTTATGTGTTTGTTTAGATTAGTTATGTGTTTGTGATTTAGTTAAATAAAACTTTTGTGGACATTTAAGTTTTGAATGTAGTCACTGCTTACCTTTTAACCATGCAAAGTCCTTTAGCTACACGCTAAGAAAATTATTTATCTGGGGCCACAAAAAAAAATTCTTTCCAGGAGATGATAGACAATCAATACTGAGTGCTCGCTTGAGAAACCGTGTATAGGGTAATGTCCCCATATTACCTCAGACATCTATTGCAATGATATTTGTTGTTGTTGAGAATTTTCTGTGGTCATCAACAGCCACAGATGTTGAACATAGAGGTTAGATCGGGCTCAAAAAATCTAGCCCGACCCTAACCGAGCCCGTGCACGTTGTGTCCGAGCCCGGCCTGGCCCGACACATTAACTGTAATTATGAGCCCGAGCCCGATTTAAACCCGACCATTGTTCAATACGTGGGTGTTCTGACAAGAACGAGCCTGTAATGAGCAAAGCGCAGCGGACTGGTGAGGCTCATGATAAAACTACATTTAGTTTTCAGTTTTCTCCTCAGCGACTGTACAGCCGAATAACATTTAGTTGCAATATTTTCATGTTTAACACTTTGAAGCTGCTTTGAAACAATCGTCATTATAAAAGCGCTATAGGCTATAAATAAAGCTGACGTGACTCCGCTCAATAATCCGCAGCGCGCGCTCATGAACTGCTCACCGGTAAACTGATGTTTGCTCAAATCCAGCTCAGACATTTATCTGTAGCTTACTTTGTTGTTGCCATTAAACAATGTGTTTTTTCCTTCATATTTATGTTTAAATATTATAATATTATTTTTACATTTCATCTGATTATGATGAGTGAAAAGATGCGAGTGGGTCAGAAATGATTTTGGTGGTTATATTTAGTTTAATATTAAGTTTTGTTTTGTAGAAAGCATTTATTTCGTTTTGTTTAAATTGTATCTTAATTTTAAAAAAGGTTTCTTAGGCCAATTGCCTGGATTTAATAAATAAAAAGCAAATAGCAGACTATAATCGCGAGGTGAAGTCGTGGGAGTGATTGCTTTCATTGCTCATGAACTGGAGCGCGCGTCTCATAAATAAACCGAAGGTCAGCAGCTACTCGCCTCACAGACATGAGAAATAGAAAGCTTGAAATGTCCACTTTTAAACGAAACGATTCGAAGATATTTAATTAAGCAGAGTGCAGTGTTGACGCGAGCAGCTCTTGACTCAGAGCGTTTCTGTTTATAATGCTGCGCTCCATCACTGCTCCAGCTGTGAGTTTAACGCGCATTTACACTAATCCTGACTTGTGCAACTTTGTAGCCTACACATTTGTTTCTTAGTTGTTGTATTAGTTCTTACTTTGCTAAATATTTATATATATATATATATATATATATATATATATATATATATATATATATATATATATATATATATATATATATATGTATATATATATACAGTCTTGTTCAAAATAATAGCAGTACAATGTGACTAACCAGAATAATCAAGGTTTTTAGTATATTTTTTATTGCTACGTGGCAAACAAGTTACCAGTAGGTTCAGTAGATTCTCAGAAAACAAATGAGACCCAGCATTCATGATATGCACGCTCTTAAGGCTGTGCAATTGGGCAATTAGTTGAATTAGTTGAAAGGGGTGTGTTCAAAAAAATAGCAGTGTGGCATTCAATCACTGAGGTCATCAATTTTGTGAAGAAACAGGTGTGAATCAGGTGGCCCCGATTTAAGGATGAAGCCAACACTTGTTGAACATGCATTTGAAAGCTGAGGAAAATGGGTCGTTCAAGACATTGTTCAGAAGAACAGCGTACTTTGATTAAAAAGTTGATTAGAGAGGGGAAAACCTATAAAGAGGTGCAAAAAATGATAGGCTGTTCAGCTAAAATGATCTCCAATGCCTTAAAATGGAGAGCAAAACCAGAGAGACGTGGAAGAAAACGGAAGACAACCATCAAAATGGATAGAAGAATAACCAGAATGGCAAAGGCTCAGCCAATGATCACCTCCAGGATGATCAAAGACAGTCTGGAGTTACCTGTAAGTACTGTGACAGTTAGAAGACGTCTGTGTGAAGCTAATCTATTTTCAAGAATCCCCCGCAAAGTCCCTCTGTTAAAAAAAAGGCATGTGCAGAAGAGGTTACAATTTGCCAAAGAACACATCAACTGGCCTAAAGAGAAATGGAGGAACATTTTGTGGACTGATGAGAGTAAAATTGTTCTTTTTGGGTCCAAGGGCCACAGGCAGTTTGTGAGACGACCCCCAAACTCTGAATTCAAGCCACAGTACACAGTGAAGACAGTGAAGCATGGAGGTGCAAGCATCATGATATGGGCATGTTTCTCCTACTATGGTGTTGGGCCTATTTATCGCATACCAGGGATCATGGATCAGTTTGCATATGTTAAAATACTTGAAGAGGTCATGTTGCCCTATGCTGAAGAGGACATGCCCTTGAAACGGTTGTTTCAACAAGACAATGACCCAAAACACACTAGTAAACGGGCAAAGTCTTGGTTCCAAACCAACAAAATTAATGTTATGGAGTGGCCAGCCCAATCTCCAGACCTTAATCCAATTGAGAACTTGTGGGGTGATATCAAAAATGCTGTTTCTGAAGCAAAACCAAGAAATGTGAATGAATTGTGGAATGTTGTTAAAGAATCATGGAGTGGAATAACAGCTGAGAGGTGCCACAAGTTGGTTGACTCCATGCCACACAGATGTCAAGCAGTTTTAAAAAACTGTGGTCATACAACTAAATATTAGTTTAGTGATTCACAGGATTGCTAAATCCCAGAAAAAAAAAAAATGTTTGTACAAAATAGTTTTGAGTTTGTACAGTCAAAGGTAGACACTGCTATTTTTTTGAACACACCCCTTTCAACTAATTGCCCAATTGCACAGCCTTAAGAGCGTGCATATCATGAATGCTGGGTCTCATTTGTTTTCTGAGAATCTACTGAACCTACTGGTAACTTGTTTGCCACGTAGCAATAAAAAATATACTAAAAACCTTGATTATTCTGGTTAGTCACATTGTACTGCTATTATTTTGAACAAGACTGTATATATATATATATAATTTCTGATTATAGCATAGCTTTCTGCCCACCCAATTAGACTAGTAAAGTAGGCTAATGATTAAAAAAACAAACGCGTGTTTACGGGCCCAACCCTACCCGACCCGAGGATAGTGCAGGGAAATCTCAGCCCGACCCGGCCCGCGGTTCGGTTCAGGTCAGGTTTGGGCTCGGGCTCGGGCAGAGTATCTAAACTCTAGTTGAACGCCACAGGAGCAAAGACATGTAGAGGTGGGTAAATTTGATTAAAGGTAGAATTAAACTGCAGGAAAATGGATATTCATGTGCTGGATTGAGAAATAAACATTTAGAACAGTTACCATGAACCTTTAAAGCATTTTAACACTTTTATTATAAGCATTGATGTTAAATGAATTGACAGACTCACATTTAAAACAACCATCTATGGTAAGATGATTAAAACAAAACTCAAAATGCTAAAACCCAAAAATACATTCAAAGTATGTTGTGTAAAAGAACACTCTTCATTTCACTGGAAGCATGACGTCAAACAACCTGACACTTTTAAAGCCTAAACACAGCAAAGGGAATCTCAGAGAAATGGCCGGGATATATTGCACCTCAAAGATCTTATGAATACAGGACATAAAACCAGTTTTAAAGGCCCAGACATTTCTTGGCAGTTTTCCATGAGATTCTTCCAAAAACTGATATGACAGAGCTCTGATATGACAGAGCTCGCTAAGATTAACAAGCAGCTTCTGTGGTGAAGGTGCTGTGGTCCAACAGTTGCTTTGGTGGCACAATAAGTTTGAGTGCGTGATCTAAGGCCACGGCCGTGAGACCCCAGACTCGATACTTAGGACTGTGAAACACAGGGAGTGTGTACCCGTAACGATCACCAGTGCGAAAGTGTGTGTAACCTCTGTTTTGGGCTTGACATAAATGTTCAAGTGTCAGGGTAAAAATCTCCTCCACCTGTCAAACAAAGAAGTGAAGTGTTACTCAACACTTATCTGAGGACAAATACTAGAAGTGAAAAGATTGAGATGGGATGTAAATTGTCTGGTGTGCCACTGCTGCACTGTACCTCACTTGGATTAGGTCGAAAAGAGAGCATCTCCAATGGTCCAAGATTGGCTATTACAGGCGCAATCATCATTCCAGACTGCAAATTAGGAAACACAAACAAATAGATGAAGAATTGCACTGATCTTTACTTCAGAAATAGTTTAAAGCTCTAAACTAGAAATGCACACACATGGGTTTGTTGATGGACACACACTTGTTAATGCTGATGATGAGGAATTACAGCTGCAACATCTCATAATTAACTGTCATTATAAAGCTTGAAGAGCCAGGATCATTTTTTAAGAGGTGATGAACTAAGAGCCTTTGATATATAAAGGTTCATTGTGATATAAGACAATCCTGTAAGTTTCAGAGCTGAAAACTTCCTTGTTAGTCAAAGTAAAGCTTTTATTGACACCAGAAAACAAGATCTCAGAATATGTGGATTGAGGTCATAGAATGCAGAAATGCCGCCTCAACAGATAAATGTGTACGCCTGATTCTGTAGCCCCGCCCACCGACTCGTGGAGCTAAACAGATTGTGCTACGAGCAATAAACATGCAGAAGATAGCAAGATATTACACTATTCCTGGTTGTGGAAGAACACAGTCCCTGAATAAGCTTCCTACGGATCCTAATATTAGGAATGTGTGGTTGAACTTTATTTTTAATGAAGTTCCAGCTCACGTGGGGAAGACATGTTCACTGCGGAATCGTTTGTAAACAAGTCTCAGGTCGACACTAGATTTGCAGACATATTGAGACAGGGTATATGCAGGAATCCTGAAGTTCATTTCAATACCTTTTTAAGACTTTTTAAAGACCTTCTCAAAATATTTTAAGACCTCATCGCACTTCAAGTTCTAATCTGCAACAAACCTTTAATAAACAGTTGTAATCGAATGCAGACTTAAAATCTCTATCGTAGGCCAATTTTGTATTGTTTATATTGCATATCTGTTTTACAACGTATGGAGGGCGACATTACCTAACTGCGCATTTCGCAAAATACATGATGTCACCCGTAGACAGCGCTCGCCAGGGATGGAAATTAACTTTTTTCAAATTCTACCACTCAATGTTTTTACCAGCCACTTTTTTGTTTTTAACAAATTAATACTACAAGCTCTACAATACTTAAGCAGTTTATTTAATCTCAAGTCTCAATGAAATACTGACATTTTCACGATGATTTGTGGTCTTTTATGGCTTCCAGTTTTATGGTTTTTAGTCCCAAGAATGAAACTATTTGTTCTGGCATCTTTGAAGCGTGTTGACAACACACCGAGCAGAACATTGTCAGTAGGGACTCACCGAAATCACAATTCTTGGCCGAAACAAAAAAAGAAGAAACCAAAGCAGAAAACCGAAAAAATAAAATTCAAACTAGAATGTTTAGCTCGACCTCACTCATGTTCATTAAATAATAATGTACAGGCCTACTGGCCTGCAGAAAGGTACAGAAATTGAATAAAGTAATCAAATGTAAAATAACTGCATATTTAACTGTTTAAATGAAAGATTAATCCTTATTAAACTTACAAAAGCTAATCAATCAAGAGCATTGTTTAATGTCAAACTAAACATAAGGACATCACTCAGGCAGCAGTAAAGGCTACTGCACCTTTAAGACCTGATGCAGGGATATGCTCGTCTTTCTCGACTGTGCATACTATACAGTTCACTAAAGGCATATTCAGACTATGTCTGCTAGGATACTCATCAAGATGGACATACTTCTTGTGTGAGTTTGTCCGTGTAAGCGCAAGACTTGAAAGAGAACTCAGTATTTGCTCGCTGTGAGACGAGCGCGCGCTCTCGGATGATGCACAGCGTCAGATCTTCTCTCAGCGCGCGTGAGTCTCACAGCGCGTCTTCAAGTGAGTGATGACGGAGAAAAAGACTGGTCATATGCGCACATACGGCAGCACTCGCATGCATTGAACAAAGTTTGCAAAGAGGTGAAACAGCTCGGTAGGTGAAGCGAGTTTACCCGCCACAACTCAAAATCAGCCGCACTTGGCTTGTGGCGGTGCTAATTTCCATCCCTGGCGCACGCGCTCCGAGCCGATCTCAGACTGAGCGCCCCGTTGTTTTTTAACACTTATGGGGATGAAAATAAATATATTCATAAATACTTTTTGGAGTCAAACTCTTTTGACAAAGCTTGAACAAAATAATTTCAAAATTTAAGACTTTATAAAGCCCTGATAAGACTTTTTAATACTTTATAAGGGTCTTAATTTTCCCAAAATTGATTTATCACCTTTTAAGACTTTTCAAGACCCCGCGGATACCCTGTGAGATTAAAACACAATGCTATGCCTTCTATATTGGATCCGACAGGAATGGTGCAACACACTTATGTGAGTAAAACATGTCTTTTTATCTGTTGACAGTATTGCATTGTTCGTTTTGATTATGTGTACGTGTCTAACAGAACATACCTTAGCACTCTGTCACAGGCTGGAGAATCCTTTATTTGTTGGTTCATTGTGATTCAGGACCAGACTTGGACATGTAATGTTATGGGCCAGGGCTTGTAAAGCCCAACGTCCAGGGGCTGTGTGTTTTCCAGACGGGCTAACTTAACAAAACATAAGCCCGTCGGCAGGCCGGTGAATTTCAAATAGTGAAATAATATTACTTTCTTCGGCCCTGTCCACACGAACACGGGTATTTTCAAAACCGCAGCTTTTTCTACGCGGTTTGGCTGTTCGTCCACACGCAAACGCTGTATCCGGTTACTAAAACCGGACTTTTTTGAAAACTCCGGCCAGGGTGAAGATATTTAGAAACTCCGGTTACAGCGTTGTCGTGTAGATGGTGAAACCGAAGATTTTGGCTTTTTAAATTGAAGTGCACGCCGTTCTTTCCTTTGTTTGACGTCAGATTTTCCACATCTCCTTTTGATTTACGTGAGTCGATTCTATGCGGTGGACTCCACTAACAGCGCTTATCACATGTATATCCTACAGATACATGTTCAGTTATTTCATTGTATTGAACAAAGGCGCCAGAATGCAATAATACAAAATAGTAAAGCAAGTGTGTGAAGCTATTACAGTCCACTTCGGCCCTGCACCTGTGTATACAGTTACCTGTCACTGAGTCCAAAGTAAAGGAACTTGTAGAAGGGTTTCACTTGAGTCCATGGCATCCCTCAGTCAGTGCAATGTGCATCGGTGCAGTGAATGGGACCCATATGGAAATCAGGCAGCCAATCATAGCGTAGTTTTGCGTTCTCATGCGGACAGAATTTTTTTTTAAACCGTGCTTATGTGGACACGATTGTTTTTTAAAACGGAGGAGGAAAAACTCTGGTAATAAAAATACCCGTGTACGTGTGGACTAGGCCTTCATCTATGTTGTTCACTCTCTTGACTTGATAATTAAAGGGTGTGTGCACGCGTGTGTGTGTGTGGGGATGACCATAGCCCCGTTTCCACCACAGGAACTTTACCCAGGAACTAGGAACTTTGGGTGGTACTTCGTGTGTTTAGACCGCAGGAACCAGGGTAAAATTGGAGTTCCGGGTAAATATTTCCCCCTCCAAACGGCCCTGCTCGCGAGGTAGTACTTTTTCAAAGTTCAGGAACTTTCGAGGGCGGGACTTGGGCGCTGAACATGCTGATTGGTTGAGCTCACGCAGTTCAACCGGCATTTTTAAGTCTTTTGCGAGGTTCGTTCTGCGTTCAGTAAATATCAGTCTTTGCTCTCTGTCTGGTGGCGCGCGGTCGTCTCAGCCATCTCACGTTCAATGTCCGTAATAGCTGATAATAATATACATTGTCATTTTAAATCTAGCTTTACAAGCTTTCTGAATATGCTGCATGCTGCTGAATCTGCATATTAGTGCTCTTTTCTGTCATTGTTAATTACCTCTTTAGTAAACCTATACATAACCAGCAAAAGCAGCAAAGCTTGAATCTCTTCCATACTCGTTATTAATTTTTTTTCACCATGTAAACGACCTGACCGATTACTTTTAAGTGTGCGTCCTTACATGACGTGACGGCGCGCGCCGCGCTCATGTTGACAAGAGAGGAAAGCTCATTTTTCTGAGGGCTAAACTTTTTATTTCGTAAGTTATGAAGATAATGTTGGAGTAATGACACAGCGTATATTGCCCCGGGCAGTTTTTACTTTAACTGCGCCTGACAGAAGATTTTTTTTTCTGAGATGATTATTACACTTTACAACAAATAGCTATAAATAATACTGTATTAGTCCTGGTGGCCGTTAAGAGTTGCTATGGCTACAGTCAACACACTCCAGCTGCTGGAGAAAACAGCGTTGACATTTTTGGTGCGGCAGACAAACTGCATGTGACAAAATGATTGCGATTGAAAGTCATCACATGTAAACACCAGATCGGTTTAGATAACGTCTCATGTAAACAGATCACTAAATCTTTCAATCGGTACACACACAAATGATTACTGTCCTTCACTGATTTGGAGGAACAGTCGCGCGCAGTCCTACATCACCGGACTAATTTGCCTAATCTTCTCGGAACTTTATCGCGGTCGAAACGCAGACAGCTGCAGGTCTGGGGGGGAGAAAAGTTCCTGTAAAAAAGTTCCTGGTACAAATAGTTCCGGGTAATTTTGGTGGAAACGGGGCTCATGTCTGTCAGCCACCACCAACAACCATTTCTGACCCAGGAAAAGCAGATTATAAAAACGAGTCGTTCATTCATAAATCTGTAAGATCTTACCTTCATGCTGTGGAAACACAAAACCGGAAGAGAGAACACAACGAGCACAGCGCTGAAAACGGGCGGGGCTACATAAGGTCTATAATCAATAGCACATTTGCTGTGCTAACTCACCGCATCACGCAGCGGTTTCATCACACCCCACACTTTATCTTCTGAGATGTGGATTCCCAGCTCCTCACGAGCTTCTCTGAGAGCCGTATCTACAACAGATCTGTCAGACGGGTCTTTCTTTCCCCCTGCAAAACTAACACAAACAGGGATGAGAATGGCGTTTAAAGGCACAATATGTAAGATTTATGAATTAAAATATCCAAAAACCATGTCCAGATTTGGGCTCAGAATACACCGCAGTCCCAGACAGAGTACTGAAGGAAAATTTAAATTGAGCGGAAGTACGTAGGAGGGCGGAGCCAGGCTAGGTGATTTGTTATAATAATAATTGCAGAGCATGTCTGGGATCTTAATCCCGTGCGAATCGGCCATGTCTGTAATTTTCAAAGTAAAAATTCCCCCGCAAATTACCTACCATATTTTGCCGAACTCCGAGGTCCTGTGATAATAGTCCCGTGTGAATCGGCATCTCTGTGATTTGGCCAGGATAAGGCGGATCGTATAATTTTTGCAAGGTTTTTGTTTCCCGTGCGCATTTCTATTATATCTAGGTCTTTATCTTTCACGAAGAATGGAGGCTGCATTCATAACGGCCGTTTCATAACGCCCGAGCAAGAAAAAATGATAAACTTTCTTTTACATAGGTTTTAGCAGCTGCAGTCATGGTGTAAAGTGAAAGCACACTTTTGATGGACAAAATAAATATAATATCACACAAAAAGCGCTCAAAATGCACACAAAAAGCACGTGTGGTGTGTTTTAATAATAACTGGAGTATGTCATTAAAGAAAACAGAGAACAAAAAATATCTGTAGAAGATTTAGCCTACCTTTAAACTTGTTTTAATTATTCAGTCTGGGTGAAAGTATGGTTATGATTATAAAAAGTAAAGTAAACGAGCCAGAAAATATAATAAACTTTCTTTTAGTTTAGTATGTAATAGGGCTCTAGCATTGTGGGAGCCGCTGCTGTGACGCTGTACAAACGCTTCCAGTGTGAATACACTCGCGCAGCTGCAGTGACGGTGTCGTTAAGCTGAAGCGCTGCTCACACTTGCGGTGTGAAACAGCCGTAATGCGCACCGTTATGAATTCCCGGATTATACTTTCCCTTTAGCCTAGAAATCTAGACGCACCCTAGCGGCAGCAAATTTAATCTGCCCGCGAGTGTCGTCTAGCAACTCTCAATACCCTTCTGAGCTGTGTTCTCCTAACTCTTGCCGGGCCAATCACATCGTGTATAGAGTCGGTGGGCGGGGCCATAATGACGACGACCGAGTTGCGTTTGCGTGCTTCTAGTAAACACAGAAACTGGCGAACGGCGGCGGTCTTTCGAGTCAGCTCTGACCGTGACTCTGGAAGACTTGAGTTAAGCTTTTCTCTGAGAAAAGAACAAAGAACGGCACTGAAGTCATTCTTAAAAAGGGAAGATGTGTTCAGAGTTTAGCCGACCGGATACCGCGAATGTTTAATCTGTCAGCGAGCTCCGCTTCACCTTCGTTGCTCTGGTTGGTGTAGCGCTATCCTATCGCGTGCAGAGGGAGTTTGAAAGACAACCGTTTATCCGCCCCTCGGATTGAGCTGTCAATGGTGAGTTTCCAGACCAAACATCTTGATGTGGCTCTGGCTTGTCAGGCTACTTTCCCTTTAGAATGATTACCAATTTGGGAGCAAATTGCTTGAATGGTGTGTTTAATATTAATATCAATACTATTCTTAATGAACAGTACAATGACAAGCTCACTTAAATGGTCACTTTTACACTGAGCTTTGAAACTGAATCTACCGCTGTATATTGTCAGCTTCTCACTCGTGATGAATGAAATCTGACTCCTGCCGCTGGTCTGTGTTCACTTCAGTTTGTAATTGTAGCGTCTGTTCTCTAACTGCACGAAAAAACTTTTATTACAATAAAACAATCAAAACGATATCGATACATATGACTGTTTATGATTTCATACAGCTATGTCTATAACGAAAAAACATTGACATTAGGGGTGGGTGATATAGCCTCAATATTATATCAAAGTATTTCAAGAATATTTGCGTTAACAAAATTTATGACGATATAGAAAAAAATATATGGAACAAAGTTTTATTGGTTATTGCAGCTGGTAGGCAGCAGCATTTATTAGTGCAAACAAAATTAACAGCATTGTTTCTCCTTTTTTAATAAGCTAATGTCACTGATGAGAGAATATTTAATTGAAAGTGTAAATCTACTATCATAAGGTAAAAGGTATTAGTGTTTTCACTTTTCACAAAAAAAAAAAAACAAGATTTATAGCAATAACTAAAGTCATTTATGCCATGGTCTGTCTGAATATTCAATTCTGATTGGCTTCATTCTGAATCGCACACATGTCACTCGCATACAGAGATTGCGCTGCAGATTCAGGAGCACGGAAACTAGTTATCAACACCGCCTTGTGACTTAGCAACAAAATAGCTAAGCTACTGGATCACTACATTATATTTCTCAGCAATGATGGGGCTACTCGCTATTTTAAAGCAATAAACGCACATCTGCATTGTCTGAACCAAGCCTGCAGTCTCCCTCTCAGATACTGAAGCTTTCGCGCCTCGATCGCCCCCCGGTGACCGGTCCCAGTGTAGCCGCCTCTCTGTGTTTCTAACGGACGCGAGGCAAACTAAACAATAAAATTACACTTCAAATATTTCCCCCCCAAAGTTAGTTTATGTCACTGAAGGCAGTTATCATCACGATGATTTCATTTCAAGTGTTCGTTTTTAAAATAAGTTTAGTTTGAGTTAGTTATTTGATGCTATAAAAACAGGAGGTGTGACGTCATGATTGACAGCTGAGACTGACGGCTTCTCTGAGTGAAGTTGTCACTGAGGCACTAACGGACTTTTTTCGGAATTTTTGGGAGCAGATTAGAGCTTTAGCTTTAATTTCTACATTTCCATAACTGTTTATTTCACACCATAATTAATTGTTCTGCATCTGTGAGAGTGTGGGCGGTAGGGCTGGCATAAACGATTCTTTTTTAAACGATTAATCTAGCGATTATTTTTTCGATGCATCGATTAATCTAACGATTAATTTTTCCTGTCCGATTCGATTACCGATTATCTCCCCATTAATTGCCTAATAGCAATTTATACATGTTGATTTAATTATCTGAATGAAAAAACGAATTCCTTAACATTGCAATATATGTTTATTGCTCTTAAAATTCCAAAGTAAGACTATACAAGAGCAATGCATTCAATAAAACCTTGAAAACATAAAGTAGGCTACACACACACACATGAATGCTTTTATTTGGATCTGATAGACATTGCACAAGATAACAAGATCCAAATACTCTGGAAAGAGTCAATGACAAGGTGACAGGTCTACAGTTCACAGCTCACACACTTCTACAAGGCCTTTCATTTATAATGCTTTACACGTTAAGGATAAACAAAACATCTCCGTCTCCATATCTGCATGCTCCCTATGGTGGCTGAAACGGAGCAAAATCTAGCAAGCCTTTTTGCCTCCTTTTTTTGCAGTCCCCCCAACTGCATCCCTCTAACCACATTCTTATGGACATGGCCTAAACTCCCAAACACCAGAGTTATTAATGTACATCTATAGCCCAATCTTTGAATGAGATCTACCAGTGGTTGATATTTCAATAGTTTTGAATAGTAACAAGTGTCCATATACAAATCAAAACAGCAACCCACTTCAAAAATGCATACACACTTCATGACCTCTTTTACAATTACGATGTCAGGAGTATTGGGAATGTCTTTAAAATAGTCACTGTCAGATGTATTCTGATGAAACCAGTTCACCTGTACGGTGCTATGCTTGTAAATCTTACTCTCATGTCCATAATTTCTCTTTTGCAAGTCCTTTGCGACCAGATCAACCAGACGGTCGTGTCTGGCCACATAAAGTCCTTTATAATTGTGGCATCCATTTAGAATATGAGCAACAGTTTCGTTCTCCTGCTGAGTCGGGTGTAATATACAGTGAGGCTCATGCTTTGATGGATACCATGTTGCCAGATTGTACTTAGTTGGGAGGCATTGTAATCTTGCTTTAATCATGAATATTAAGATGTCCTCTGAGATTGAGGAGTTTGTCAGGACAGAATGAGACACTGAATGGTCAGCAAATTGAAGTAATGCAAGTTTTCCTTGTAATCTGAGGCCCGTCCAGTGCTGTCCACTTTGGGTCTGTCTAAGATTAAGAATTAAGGCTCTTATGTGTTTAATCTGAAGCTGGTGAGATGTATTGTCTTTATTTAAGATCACCAGAGTGGAAACCAGCGGATCGGTGATTATATTGTCATTAAGAGCAGCTACTTCCCCGTCAGAGCCCAGCCAGGACAGCTGTATTCCTGTACGGTGGCAGAGATCATTTAAATCCAGCCAATCGGAGCGCACTCCAAATCCGGCTGCTCTGATGTCCAGCTTTCCGTTCTGCTTTAATTTAAAGCCAAGAAACTGAGACTCGTTTGTGGATGCAGCAGGTATTTAGCGACGCTGTAGATGTAAAAAGAGCGATTCACGTGCTAGTTCTCTAACGGTTGTATCGTCGTTGTTAAGCATATTAATGAGATGTCCTGTTCTGGAAGCGGTGTAGAGCCATTCGATGTTTGGAGCGCCGAGACCTCCGCTCCTGCGCGGCTGGAAGATAATGTCGCGAGTTGTACGATTATTAAGACAAAACCACTTCCTCACCAGCTTCACCGTTTCGTTGTTCATTGCTGACAATGTATGTTGAGGAATATGTACATTCGGGAAAAGATGTTGAATTTTAGCCGTTGCAATCAGCCTGACGGCCTCAATTTTCATCATTATGGGGAGTGGGGCAGCATCGATCAGCCCAAGTCTTTGGATGTACTCTTGACTCAGCTCTGTGATCTGTTCCTCCCAATCACCACTAATGTTAAATTTATGACCCAGATAAGGATACGTTTCGTGACGTTCATACAGACGGATGGGTTTCTGCATTAATGTGAAAGCAGGGGGTTTGTCAGACTTAGCTCGGTACCATCTGTTTCCTCCACTGCGTCTCTCATAAAATGCAGCACATTTAGTATGTTTGATGTCTAAACCTGACCACCTTATGAACTCATCTGTGCGGAGGAGCATTTTGGAAATTACGCTTTCATCTCTTGAGGAGATTTCTACATCGTCCGCATAGCCTTGCACTGGGTTTGGGGATCGCACAGCTGCTGGCGCGCACTGGCACAACCACTTCATCCAGGAGTTAATCGCCAGTATGAAGTTAATGGCGCTCCAGGGGCAACAAAATTCCAAATTAAGACTATACAAGAGCAATGCATTCAATAAAACCTTGAAAACATAAAGTAGGCTACACACACACACACACACACACACACACACACACACACACACACACACACACAAATAAATAAGTATTAACCTACAACAAAGAAACATATTATACGATTGTTCTATGTATGCAACTCAGCCTACAGGCTATGCCCATCGATTAAATATCAACAAGTTGGTTAATCAAATCCGGGGACACACTGCAAGCGTGAGCGTCTCAGCTGCGTGGCGTGTCCGTTTTTGTTTCGGCTCATATGTTAACAGGTTGGAGTTTGCACACTGCCTGTGACGCGCGGAAAACGCGTGCATGCTGGAAATAGAAGAGCGCCTATTTTTCACGCATGTTGGGAGCGTCTCCAGGCAAAATAGAATAGGAAAAGATGTTTATATATCATTTTGACACGAATACATATTATTAAATTACATTTTCATGTTTGAAAGTCTGTAGGTTTACATAAATGCAGATATAGGCCTAATTGTAATAATAAAAAACGTCAATTATCGATTTTGAAATATTGCAACTATCAATACAAAACGAAATATTCTGTAGCCTATTTTGCCGTCAATACCATAGATATGTGGCTACTCCCGACGTTTTCTTTGCTGTATCAGTAGGCTATTTATGTTTAACATTAGGAATAGGGCTTCCCTCCGCATCAATAGCAGCAGCAGCGCCGCGTCAGACACGCTTCTAGTGTGCAGAGGCAGAGAAAACGCCACGCAGCCCCGTGGCTGACCCGCAACAGAAACGCCACGCGCATCCGCGGCATGACAGTGAAAAAAGTTACATGTAGAGTGCATTACGGGCGCCAATATTCCGTTTAAAACCGGAATAGTCCTGGGATGAAACTGCTCACTTAGAGGATGGATACCCTCGGTCACATCAGCGCGATTAGACATTGAACATTTTAAATTTAAAACAGCTTATTATGTAGGTAACGTAGCCAATGTCCGATGCTTTCTTGATGCAAACGTTTGTTTTTGTGATTAAAATACATCAAATATTACCAAAACATCTGTCTTCCTGTGTGCAGAAATTTGTTTATGTAGCCGTGACAACAAAACGCGTGCGCGCATGCCTGTGATGCTCCGTGCGCACCGCGCGCCAACCCCATAGACTGTGGCCAACCCGCAAGCCTTGCACTTCTGAAAGTCTGAGGAGCCACTCGTGTTGCTACCATAGATATACATAATAAATAATATACTTAATTACATAATATACTTTATTATGTACATCTATGGTTGCTACTACTCTCCGGCGCCGCCATCTTTATTTTGAGTCTGACGAATCGACGCGCATATTTTGCGTCGACGTATTTTTTGCGTCGACGTCATCGATGACGTCGACGCGTTGTCCCAGCCCTAGTGGGCGGGCTTTTGATATCGCAGCTGTCCTTCCTGCTCTACTTCCTGCGCTCTACTTTGCAACTCCGGTCCCGAAATCGCTACTGCGCAAACTCGGTCCCAAGATGTCGGTCCCAAGATGTCAGCGCTGTGTACCCCCGCCTGAAAGCTTCAAATATGGCAAGTGGAAACGGATGATGTCGAGTCTTTTTTTTTACGGTCTATGGTCTGAACAGACGCAGTCACGCATGTATGTCTCTCTCTCTCTCTCTCTCTCTCTCTCTCTATAATTCAAATAAATGCTATAATCCATTCATTCAAATAAACATATTACTTTATTCACTACTTACTTGATCTCTGTGTCTCATTCGAAGCGTGCACAATGCTAGATCTAACTAACCGTAACTGACGAAAATAACCGTCAATGTTACCCTTCCGGTCAAATATTGCGCTGCAAACATCAATAACAGCTTTAAGTTGTCATTGTTATGTCAGATGTCAAGAGAGCTGACTTCTTGTAACCTAGTAGCTCCTTTTAGGTACTAAATCATCATCATCATCGGAGGCTGGCATGCTGCTCTTCTCACTCAGACAGGTGTTGTTGTGCTCGTTAGGGAAAGTAGATGCGCCAAATCGCGTCGCTATATCATTGATATGTGATATGACACTTTTTTTATCATGTAAAAATGTGTGCCGGTATTATCGTGGACGATATATGGCAGACTCCTACTTGACATCATATCCGGAAGATAAGTCAGTAAATTCGAGTAAAGTCACAGGCTTTGCTTATCCCGTGCGAATGTGCCACACAAAATTCAGATGTGGGGAAGTCATTTCTAAATCACAGAGGTCCCTAGATAATACTAATCCCGTGCGAATAGTGCTTTAGAAAGCACCTTTAGTGCTGCGCATACCAACCTGACATCCCCTTTGTGCCGCCCCTTCAGCTGGGCTGATCTGAGAGTGAACAGGAGCGCAGGATCCCCGCTCTCGGCACACAGACACACCAGCACCGCCGCCCAGCTCTTCCGCTCCCGCTCGTACAGCGCAGCGTTGGCTTGCAGCGAGCGTCTGCAGCGAGCCTCATTTCCTGCAGACAAACACTCGTCTGCGACAGCCCGTTGATGGCCGTCTCTGTGCAGCCCGCGAGTCTGAAGCGTGAGCTCTGCAGATCGACTCGCGGCTTTAACACGCCTCGACCACAGGCCTATGCTAGCCAACCACTGAAAGCGGCCTGTGCTATTTGTGCTGCGTTTTAAGATGCATGTTTGTCTTGTAATATTGCTTTCAGGTGAATTTTGGCATTTCTCCATTTTGCTTTCGGGCGGAAGGCACCTGCTCTGGTAAGCCGCAGTGGGGCATTGTGATGGAGCGTGTAAAAACAGGAAGGAAGTCTTTGGTGTATGTATCCAGCTAACACTACTGAAATTCATGTGCGTCAATAGCAAAGGAGTGCTAATGCATATCCGTCTCGGAGGTATGTGTTCAGAAGTGTCCAAAACGACAGAACTTGAGATGGAGCAAAGGGTGCGAGGGGACGTTGGAGCAGAATTGGAGCAGCAGTACCCGTGTAGTTGCTCATCTCCTCGCAGGACACTTGAAGAGCGGCTGCAGGCGGCCCGTTCATGGTGGATTCGAGTGTCTCGGAGCATCACTTCCAATCTGTGAAACCTGAGCTGATGTACACAAGTCTTCATGTGTGGAGTCCTAAACATCCTGGAAAAACACAGGCTAACATTAAAGGGGGGGTGAAACACTCAGTTTCAGTCAATCTCATGTCAATCTTGAGTACCTATAGAGTAGTATTGCATCCTTCATATCTCCGAAAAGTCTTTAGTTTTATTATATTTATAAAAGAAATATGGGCTGTACCGAGTCTTTACGGAAAAACCGAGCCCCTAGAGGCGTATCGTGTGGGCGGAGCTAAAGAATGACGAATGCGCACAAAGCGGTGACGTCCTCAAGCGTGGAGAAGCCCATCGCTATCTCAGCTAATAGATATATGATCCAGAATCAAATCTGAGGCAGAAATAAATTGAACAGGAGAAACAGCAGCAGCAGGACGTCCGTCTCTGTGGTATGGACTGTATTTAGGGGCCTGTCAACATGTGTGTGTTTAATCGCAGTTTATGAGGACATGATTCGGTTTATGGACTATTGTATGCGACTAAACCTTAGAAGTAGCAAGCAAAACGGTTTTGCACGTCAGACTAGTGTAACGTTATACAGAGAACAGCAATGGAGTCCGTTAGCGCATTTGAATGACGAAGCACGCGATCGTGTCGTTTACTGATGTTTACTCACGCGACGATAGCCGACAGCAGAGACATTTGAAGCAGTTTAACTCACCGGCTGCTTCCAAAGCAGGACCGAACCTTTATCGCTGCGACCGCTCCGTCAAAAACACACTTCTTTGGTATGATTTGGTAAAGTCCTGACAGCAGTGAACGGTGGAGATCCACTTTTAGACGCGACTGAAGCGATGCTGTGAAGCTTCTCGTCATTTCTGCGTTCAAATCGGTTCAAATGCAGCGCTGCCTTCCCGGAATGCTGTGCTGAAGCGCTGAAGTCGCTCGACGTCACCCATAGGAATAAAGTGGAGCGCGGCGCGACAGAAGTGTTCACGGACGCTTGGATCTGCAGCTGAGAGTGTTTATGTGCGTGCATTTCCTCTCTCGCTCTAGTCACGTGCGCGCACCCTACCGGGAGAAGAGCCCGTACGGCCCATACAAGGACCTTCCGCTCTATTAACGTCAAGTCGACCCATACTCGAAAAAAACTCGCCGAAACTTGTGAGAAACCGGAAGGAGTATTTTTGACACAGAAATACTCCATCAAACGGCCAACATTAGTTTTTGAAACTTTGTCTATGTTTAGGATGGGAATCCAAGTCTTTAACAGTGTAAAGAGCTCAGTATGCATGAAACAGCATTTCACCCCCCCCTTTAACACCGAAGTGGATTCCTCTGGTTTGATCTGTAAAGCCTAAATGGGGGAGACCCGGGGCCAGTACCATGAAACAATAGCCTACTTCACTTAAGAATGAACATTTACTGTTAATTAACTCACCCCCACGTCATCCAAGATGTTCATGTCTTTCTTTCTTTGGTCAAACAATTTTTTTTAATTAAAGTCTAAAGTTCTTTCATGCATTCTGCCTTATTTACACTGTTTGGGAGTTGATTCTTATGATAAACATGGACAAAAGTTTTATAAAACAAGTTGGATGTATGACATAGTAAGTATTAGAGGTTAGATCGGGCTCAAAAAATGAAGCCCGACCCTACCCGAGCCCGCGCACGTTGTGTCCGAGCCCGGCCCGGCCCGACACATTTACTGTAATTATGAGCCCGAGCCCGATTTAAACCCGACCATTGTTCAATACGTGGGTGTTCTGACAAGAACGAGCCTGTAATGAGCAAAGCGGAGCGGACTGGTGAGGCTCATGATAAAACTACATTTAGTTTTCAGTTTTCTCCACAGCGACTGTACAGCCGAATAACATTTAGTTGCAATATTTTCATGTTTAACACTTTGAAGCTGCTTTGAAACAATCGTCATTATAAAAGCGCTATAGGCTATAAATAAAGCTGACTTGACTCCGCTCAATAATCCGCAGCGCGCGCTCATGATCCGCTCACCGGTAAACTGATGTTTGCTCAGATCCAGCTCAGACATTTATCTGTAGATTACTTTGTTGTTGCCATTAAACAATGTGTTTTTTCCTTCATATTTATGTTTAAATATTATAATATTATATTTACATTTCATCTGATTACGATGAGTGAAAAGATGCGAGTGGGTCAGAAATGATTTCGGTGGTTATATTTAGTTTAATATTAAGTTTTGTTTTGTAGAAAGCATTTATTTTGTTTTGTTTAAATTGTATCTTAATTTTAAAAAAGGTTTCTTAGGCCAATTGCCTGGATTTAATAAATAAAAAGCAAATAGCAGACTATAATCGTGAGGTGAAGTCGTGGGAGTGATTGCTTTCATTGCTCATGAACTGGAGCGCGCGTCTCATAAATAAACCGAAGGTCAGCAGCTACTCGCCTCACAGACATGAGAAATATGCGTATAGAAAGCTTGAAATGTCCACTTTTAAACTAAACGATTCGAAGATATTTAATTAAGCAGAGTGCAGTGTTCCCGCGAGCAGCTCTTGACTCAGAGCGTTTCTGTTTATAATGCTGCGCTCCATCACTGCTCCAGCTGTGAGTTTAACGCGCATTTTTACACTAATCCTGACTTGTGCAACTTTGTAGCCTACACATTTGTTTCTTAGTTGTTGTATTAGTTCTTACTTTGCTATATATATATATATATATAATTTCTGATTATAGCATAGCTTTCTGCCCACCCAATTAGACTAGTAAAGTAGGCTAATGATTAAAAAAAACAAACGCTTGATCACGGGCCCGGCCCTACCCGACCCGAGGATAGTGCAGGGAAATCTCAGCCCGACCCGGCCCGCGGGTCGGTTCAGGTCAGATTCGGGCTCGGGTAGAGAATCTAAACTCTAGTAAGTATTTTGTGTCAAATACACTTAAATAAGATTCAGAAAGTTTTGTTTTTTTCCGAGAAGAGCTCGTCTGCGGCAGAATAAAAGCTCTGCCAAATTTAAGAAATCAAGACACACCTTTGTTTTGAATAAGCAACCTCTACACTTTAAAACAATATTTAAAAAATAAGTTACCTGGTTGCCTTAAAATTTTCAGTTCATTGAAATAAAAAATAATTGAGTTAATACAATGAACATTTTTGAGACTCGACAACCTTTATTCAAAAATTATTAAAATATTTTGTAAGCATATTGGGTAATTTGTGATGTTTTATTTGTGATGACGCAGCGAGACATGCCAAATTGTGCTTTTTTCATGATTTATCACTTTTTGTTGTGTGGTTCAGATACAATAATATTTAAAGAGATACAATAATAAATAAGAGTTTCTGTTTATTAAACCTATTTCCTTCATTATATCAACTATTTTTTATTTATTTCAATAAACTCAACATTTTAAGACAACCAGGTTACTTCCTTTTTTAAGTTAAACCAAAAATATTTTTAGTGTAGTGGGGAAAAATTACATATTAGCTTTAAATAGGCTAATTATAAAACACATTTACACAGCAAAAATATTTTTTTTGTCCTCAAGGTATTTAAAAGAACACATCTGTCTGTCTAAGGAAACTAGCTATTTTTTTATAGTTCATATTTATAATATACTGCATATTAAATAATCATCTGCAAAAGCTAGGTATAGAAACAAAGTATGTTTCGGGTCTTTGGGTTTATTTTATAAAGACAAAATAGTTATTTTGAGTTCAGCAAAAGCAGAAAACAAGACTGGCTGTATGTGAAGTGAAATAATAAATGGCACAGTATGGGTCTTTCTGAATACAATGATATATTCTGACTGTAGCTGATGTGAGAAGGCGTTATCCGTCGGACAGTAGCTGGTTTCACACCGATCTACTAGTCATTTATAGTAATTTGTAGTTGGTCTGAAGTTCAGACTCTGAACTGATCGAAATGATGGATGAGCTGTACCTTAGGACCCTATATGAGCCAGTTCAGCTTGATCAAGCTGTTTAGATCCAGAAACAGAAAACTAACTATATAAAAGTTAACCCCTTTTTACTGATGCTATGGGGAGAAACCGTTCAAATTAAATATTATACTGTGCCTCGATAAATATAAAAGTTATTCATCACTTTACTGCATCATTATAAACATACATTGAACTCAAAATCTTACATTAACTGAGACCTTATGGCAGCTCGCATGGGATCCAAATACTTCAAAATGATGTATTTATTGTAAGGATTAACATTTATAATAAGGTTTAGTTTGAAATATAAGGCACGCGAAAAGACCATAAAGGGAGCGGAAACAACATAGAGTAATTTAACGAGTCGTTATCACATATTAACATAATTGTTGAAAAAACATGTATCACAACTAACTCATCCTGATCAGTCATTTATATTTATTTAAATATATCGTTACGTGGAAACGTAATCACTATAATACACCCCAAACATCTGTTTAAATTTTGAATAAATTATATAAAACATTTTAAAACTCACCTTAAAATAACCCAAAATCAGCACTTTGACGGTGAACGGATGTTGTGACAGAAACTTCTTCTTCGGTGTGTGTTTGAATGTTGAAGACATAGGTTGAAGAGGCGCATTTCGCCACCTATTGGACACACATTTACACACACACCACTGCTTAGTACACAAAGTGACTAAACAAACACATTCATTATTATTTTAACCTTTTACGGTAAATTATCTAAAAGAGCATGTTTGTAGTGTTTACTGCAGTCTAATCCTACTCTCAACAACTGTTTACATGCTGCACAAAAGTCAAGACAATTCAAAGCAAAATAAATAAATAAAATAATACAATGTAGCTATAAAGTAAAATAAATTAAAACAGTTCCAGAGGACAAGAACAAAATTATAACAAACAAAAGGACAATTTTGCTATTTTATATAACATCCATTCATACTGCTTTCAATTTTATTAGCTCTAATTGACTTTTTTTCTCGTGCAGAACATTGCACAAAACAGAACAATAAAGCCTGAAAAAATTATTAATAATAATTAAGTAAGCTAGGTTTGGAGTCTTACCATTTTATGAATGTAAAATTTTCCCATTAATATTAATAATTGTATGGAGTATGCCTTTCTCTATACCATAATCATTGATCATTCCTCATTTAAAAATAAATAGTTTCATTTTCAGCATTCCCAGAAATAAGAGTAATCAATATCTAATGTAATATATATATATATATATATATATATATATATATATATATATATATATATATATATATATATATATATATATAGTTTTTATTTTATTTTTTATTTTTAAATTGAATTCATCCACTGTTCACCAAGCTTTTCACCAATTCACATCTCCAAACACAGAAGACCAGAAAAGGCTAGCTGGAGGATAAAAAAATATTATGAAATATATTTCTAATGTAGGATAGTTATTTGAGACCAGCTTATAAAATATTTGTATTACCACTAAATATTTTACCCTTGATATCTTGCAAAAAACATGACACAGTGTATTGTAATGCATCCTAAATAATAACGATACAAGTCCTATGTGTTCTATTGTTTTGTATTTTAAAAAAATAAACTTTTTTCAAACATGTATTCATACACATTTTATGTTTTTATTTTTAATAATTTATGGTTGGTCTCTTTTAGCAGTGTCTTTGACTTTTGTCTCATTTCAAGGAGTCTCTGCGTTGATTCTCGAATCTTCATTCGGTTCGATCGACTCATCAAAAAGAACCGATTTCACAGAACGATTCAATGCCCTAATCAAACACCCCAGTGCCTTCAGAAATGCGTTGTTTTGATCGCTGCATATCCTGAATTCACACTCAGACACAACTGAATTCTGCCTCGTGACTGCTAAGTAAGTACATTCAGGGGTTGTACATCAGTTCAACTGTTGATAGTGTAATAGTTAGGCTAACAGCTACACTACAAGTGGAAACATAGCAGAACTATCACAGATGGTCAAAACTGAACAGTATGCTATTGGGGTCAATATTGTCTATCTGTTCAGTGTGCTAGCGAAATTTGAAAATGTGCATGGACTGTAAATATGATTTAAATATGACTTACGAAAATAAGTTTTGTGAAATCAGGCCCATCTTCAAATATGAGGGGCAAATTGCAATGGGCTACTGTTGTTGTTATATTCTTTAATTTGGTCATGAAAAAGACTGCATAGAACTTGATATCACAGCTATAATATTTACAATAGCCATTTGCTAATTTTATAAAATTCACTTCATGCCAATGTTAGACGTTTATCATCTCTATTCTTATACGTTTTAGCGAGGGCTTAACTATACATGCCAGTCAGTGATTCTTCTGGTTTCAGTAAGTTAAATTTAAGACCTGTTTAGACCAAATGAATTTATTATAAGTTTGGGCCATCCAGCCTCTTTTGCAAACGGGTCAAAGACTCGTCACCATTCATAAATCTTACACCAATAAAAAAAAAAAAAAAAAAAAAAATATATATATATATATATATATATATATATATATATATATATATATATATATATATATATATAATTATTATTATTATTTTTTTCAAATAAGTGTTGGGTGTCTTTTTAAAACGTCTTACTATTTGTTGTTGTTCTTGTTGTTGTTGTTGTTGTTGTTTTAAGTATTGAAATGACCCGGGGACTTTTGTCCAGAATATGCGTGTCTCCTTCACTCGTTCATGAGCTTCTCATTT
Organism: Pseudorasbora parva; assembly: GCF_024679245.1. Classification (NCBI taxonomy): domain Eukaryota; kingdom Metazoa; phylum Chordata; class Actinopteri; order Cypriniformes; family Gobionidae; genus Pseudorasbora; species Pseudorasbora parva. The sequence continues at coordinate 3,458,104 of NC_090179.1, forward strand.
ACATCTGAGCGTGTCTCCTTCACTCGTTCATGAGCTTCTCATTTACATCTGAGCGCGTCTCCTTCACTCGTTCATGAGCTTCTCATCTACATCTGAGCGCGTCTCCTTCACTCGTTCATGAGCTTCTCATTTACATCTGAGCGCGTCTCCTTCACTCGTTCATGAGCTTCTCACCTACATCTGAGCGCGTCTCCTTCACTCGTTCATGTGCTTCTCATTTACATCTGAGCGCGTCTCCTTCACTCGTTCATGAGCTTCTCATCTACATCTGAGCACGTCTCCTTCACTCGTTCATGAGCTTCTCATCTACATCTGAGCACGTGTCCTTCACTCGTTCATGTGCTTCTCATCTACATCTGAGCGCGTCTCCTTCACTCGTTCATGAGCTTCTCATCTACATCTGAGCGTGTCTCCTTCACTCGTTCATGAGCTTCTCATCTACATCTGAGCGTGTCTCCTTCACTCGTTCATGAGCTTCTCATCTACATCTGAGCGAGTGTCCTTCACTCGTTCATGAGCTTCTCATCTACATCTGAGCACGTGTCCTTCACTCGTTCATGTGCTTCTCATCTACATCTGAGCGCGTCTCCTTCACTCGTTCATGTGCTTCTCATCTACATCTGAGCGCGTCTCCTTCACTCGTTCATGAGCTTCTCATCTACATCTGAGCACGTCTCCTTCACTCGTTCATGTGCTTCTCATTTACATCTGAGCGCGTCTCCTTCACTCGTTCATGTGCTTGTCATCTACATCTGAGCGCGTCTCCTTCACTCGTTCATGTGCTTCTCATCTACATCTGAGCGCGTCTCCTTCACTCGTTCATGAGCTTCTCATCTACATCTGAGCGCGTCTCCTACACTCGTTCATGAGCTTCTCATCTACATCTGAGCGCGTCTCCTTCGCTCGTTCATGTGCTTCTCATCTACATCTGAGCGCGTCTCCTTCACTCGTTCATATGCTTCTCATCTACATCTGAGCTCGTCTCCTTCACTCGTTCATGTGCTTCTCATCTACATCTGAGCGCGTCTCCTTCACTCGTTCATGAGCTTCTCATCTACATCTGAGCGTGTCTCCTTCACTCGTTCATGTGCTTCTCATCTACATCTGAGCGCGTCTCCTTCACTCGTTCATGAGCTTCTCATCTACATCTGAGCGCGTCTCCTTCACTCGTTCATGAGCTTCTCATCTACATCTGAGCGCGTCTCCTTCACTCGTTCATGAGCTTCTCATCTACATCTGAGCGCGTCTCCTTCACTCGTTCATGTGCTTCTCATCTACATCTCAGCGTGTCTCCTTCACTCGTTCATGTGCTTCTCATCTACATCTGAGCACGTCTCCTTCACTCGTTCATGTGCTTCTCATCTACATCTGAGCGCGTCTCCTTCACTCGTTCATGAGCTTCTCATCTACATCTGAGTGCGTCTCCTTCACTCGTTCATGTGCTTCTCATCTACATCTGAGCGTGTCTCCTACACTCGTTCATGAGCTTCTCATCTATATCTGAGCGTGTCTCCTACACTCGTTCATGTGCTTCTCATCTACATCTGAGCGTGTCTCCTTCACTCGTTCATGTGCTTCTCATCTACATCTGAGCTCGTCTCCTTCACTCGTTCATGTGCTTCTCATCTACATCTGAGCGTGTCTCCTTCGCTCGTTCATGTGCTTCTCATCTACATCTGAGCTCGTCTCCTTCACTCGTTCATGTGCTTCTCATCTACATCTGAGCGTGTCTCCTTCGCTCGTTCATGTGCTTCTCATCTACATCTGAGCGTGTCTCCTTCACTCGTTCATGTGCTTCTCATCTACATCTGAGCGCGTCTCCTTCACTCGTTCATGAGCTTCTCATCTACATCTGAGCGTGTCTCCTTCACTCGTTCATGAGCTTCTCATTTACATCTGAGCGCGTCTCCTTCACTCGTTCATGTGCTTCTCATCTACATCTGAGCGAGTGTCCTTCACTCGTTCATGTGCTTCTCATCTACATCTGAGCGCGTCTCCTTCACTCGTTCATGAGCTTCTCATCTACATCTGAGCGCGTCTCCTACACTCGTTCATGAGCTTCTCATCTACATCTGAGCGCGTCTCCTTCACTCGTTCATGAGCTTCTCATCTACATCTGAGCGTGTCTCCTTCACTCGTTCATGAGCTTCTCATTTACATCTGAGCGCGTCTCCTTCACTCGTTCATGTGCTTCTCATCTACATCTGAGCGAGTGTCCTTCACTCGTTCATGTGCTTCTCATCTACATCTGAGCGCGTCTCCTTCACTCGTTCATGAGCTTCTCATCTACATCTGAGCGCGTCTCCTACACTCGTTCATGAGCTTCTCATCTACATCTGAGCGTGTCTCCTACACTCGTTCATGTGCTTCTCATCTACATCTGAGCGCGTCTCCTTCACTCGTTCATGAGCTTCTCATTTACATCTGAGCGCGTCTCCTTCACTCGTTCATGTGCTTCTCATTTACATCTGAGCTCGTCTCCTACACTCGTTCATGTGCTTCTCATCTACATCTGAGCGCGTCTCCTTCACTCGTTCATGAGCTTCTCATCTACATCTGAGCGTGTCTCCTTCACTCGTTCATGAGCTTCTCATTTACATCTGAGCGCGTCTCGTTCATGTGCTTCTCATCTACATCTGAGCGAGTGTCCTTCACTCGTTCATGTGCTTCTCATCTACATCTGAGCGCGTCTCCTTCACTCGTTCATGAGCTTCTCATCTACATCTGAGCGCGTCTCCTTCACTCGTTCATGAGCTTCTCATCTACATCTGAGCGCGTCTCCTTCACTCGTTCATGAGCTTCTCATTTACATCTGAGCGTGTCTCCTTCACTCGTTCATGAGCTTCTCATTTACATCTGAGCGCGTCTCCTACACTCGTTCATGTGCTTCTCATCTACATCTGAGCGTTTCTCCTTCACTCGTTCATGAGCTTCTCATCTACATCTGAGCGCGTCTCCTTCACTCGTTCATGAGCTTCTCATTTACATCTGAGCGCGTCTCCTTCACTCGTTCATGTGCTTCTCATCTACATCTGAGCGCGTCTCCTTCACTCGTTCATCTGCTTCTCATCTACATCTGAGCACGTCTCCTTCACTCGTTCATGAGCTTCTCATTTACATCTGAGCGCGTCTCCTTCACTCGTTCATGTGCTTCTCATCTACATCTGAGCACGTCTCCTTCACTCGTTCATGAGCTTCTCATTTACATCTGAGCGCGTCTCCTTCACTCGTTCATGAGCTTCTCATCTACATCTGAGCGTGTCTCCTTCACTCGTTCATGAGCTTCTCATTTACATCTCAACCACACGGCAAACGCTAATACTTTTTCATAAACTGTCTACTTCTTTGTGTAACAGGTTTATCTAATAATGTCGCTATAAGATAAATTAAATTAAGCTGATAACATCACTGTTTTCTCCAGTACGACTGTACAGCCAAATCTAATTTTGTCACAATATTATCCTGTTTGACACTGAAGCTGCTTTGACACAATCGTGATTGTTAAAGCGCTATATAAATAAAGTTGATTGATTGATTGATTGATGTATTAGACATTTGCTAAAGAGATCATAAACTAATAAAGACGGAGAATGTGAGAGATGTGTGCTGCCGTTTTCAGAGCCGTCAATATCAGCCACAACAACAAGCTCTCGGTTTACTTCCCTTCACGGTTCCTACCGGAGGTGCGAATACAACCAAGAAAATGTTCCTAGGGGAACTTTGGTGATTAGTTTCTATAACCAAATTCTTAGAGTGACCGGGTGCGAAAGCCCCTATTGTGACGCATTATCATAACTTTTTCATGACTTCACACACATTTATTACAACATCCTTTTGCTAGCTGTACATTTCAAACCCTTAGTCCCTGACTAGATAGACAGGTTTGTCAGCCTTCCTTTCATTTTTTTCCCACTATGTCATTTTGGCGATGGAAAATGTGTGTGGTGCTTAGCTAGAAACATCCAAAGAACGTGTATTACTGGTTTCAACCACACCCGTTGAGGTTTAAAAGGAAATGTACTTAGCAAACTCATCGTCTGTACTTTTGCAGAAACCTTGGATTGTCCATCTAGCTACAGTATCTCCAGTGTCATGGCTACAACTGCATGGGCTCCAGATACGTTTGCTTGCCCTATATGCTTGGAAATACTGAAAGACCCTGCGACTCTTCCCTGTGGGCACACATACTGCCTCCTCTGCATCCAGAAGCACTGGGACCAGCCGGCGACTAAGGGCTCCTGTGAATGTCCTCAATGCAGACAGCGCTTCAAACCAAGGCCCGTTCTGGCCAGAAGCAACGTGCTTATGGAAGCGATGGAGAAACTGAGACTGAGTGAGCAGGATGTGCCAGATTCCCCTTCGTATCCAGAAGTGCCCCCCTCAACTGAAGCATTAGGATCTCCAGTAGCCCCTGCGTCCCAGGCCGGCCTGTATCCCGCTCTGCCCTCGAGCTCACCGCATCTCTGCCCTCTACATCAGCAGGTACTGGAGCTGTACTGCTGCGATGATAAACAGTGCATTTGTGATGAATGCAGCCTTATGGGACACAAAGGTCATCAGGTGGTCCGTCCAGATGAAGAACAACACAAGATTCAGGTGTGTGACTGTGAGCTTTTTAATACATTTGCAACATGACATCATGACTTTGCGTAAACATACACGCCACTTTCTAAAGCCAAGTGGTGTGATATCTATACGCATTTTGAGCTATCCGCGTGTATGTCTACGCTGTGTGATTCCGCCAACCTGACCTCACAGAATGAATATTTATAGCCTAATTTTATATTTTGGAGCAACTAACTCCACTGCACTCCTACCCTAACCTACCCACTCTCAACAAAATAAAACACATAACAGGCAAATAAATGTACAATCACGTGTACAAAAACGGACCAAAAAACAGTATAAAATTATTAACTCATGTTGCATTCCAAGTCTTCTGAAGTCAGACGATATCTCCATGTGAAGAGCAGAGTTGATCTTAATGTTTTAGTCGTTGAAATGATGATCGCGCTCCTTTGTGAACAGAACACACACACTCGTTCATATTTCTCATTCAAATGATATACACGTCACGACAAGTTTAGAATGACGCGTGTGTCCACAAGGTAAATGGATTTATAAACATACTAAATTATGTTTTTTTTGAAAATGTAAAAATGCAGAATGTTTCTTTTGATGGGTAGGTTTAGGGGCTGTGTGTGTGTGTGTGTGTGTGTGGCCTGGTAATCCCTACGTTATGGGGACAAAATGTCCCCACAAAGATGACAATATCCGAAATCCTTGTCCTTGTTAGGACATTTTTAGGTCCCCATGAGGAAAACATCTTATAAATCACAAAGAAGGAGTTTTTTTTAGAAAGTAAAAATGCAGAATGTTTCCTGTGATGGGTACGTTTAGGGTGTGTGTGTGTGTGTGTGTGTGTGTAGGTTTAGGGGCAGGGCCAGTGTAGGGGGATAGGATGTACAGTTTGTACAGTATGAAATCCATTACGCCTATGGAAAGTCCCCGTAAAACATGAAACACGACGTGTGTGTGTGTGTGATGGGTAGGTTTAGGGGTAGGGGCACTGTAGGGAGATAGAATGAAATGGCGTCGATAAACACGCTAAAAAGCGATTATGCATCTTGATAGCACGCCAAAATGGCATACGAATTGGCGTGTCATACATACGCCATTTCATGAGATCAGTCTGACATTTGAGTGTATCTTACAAAACCTGTCAAAAACAAAACCCAAACTTTAAAAACAGGGGTTGATTCTCATTAGACAGGCTGGCCAGTCACATAAATACAGCCACTTGTCTTAAGAACTAGTTTGACCAGCTAGCAGTTAGCCAAGAGCTAATCAGACTGACTTTTCAATTTGGATCAGTCTACGTTTCTGACTTGAAAAGGTTAAAAAAAGAAATGACTAACAAACTAATGACTAAATGTAAGACTAGTCCAAGCAGTTTATTCAAACGGCCACATGACTTTAAGCATGAGTTCACTTTCAAATGAAAATGACCCCATGATTTACTCCCCATTAATCCATCATATGTGTATATGACTTTCTTCTTTCTGATGAACACAATCAGAGTTATATATAGTTAAATATTCTGACCGTTCCAAGCGAATCAATGGGGGTTTTCTTAGAAAAAATTTCACATTTAAAACTTTCTAAAGTAAAAATATCTTGCTTCCGCCAGTCCGCCTTCTGTATTCAACTTATGCAGAAAGTGAAGCGCCTCTCACAGTTCAAAACGCTTACACAACGTCCTATTGATACGTTGATCACGCCAGTTATGCTTTCTTCGTAAGTTTAGTACAGAAGACCGTCCCACCGGAAGCTAGATATTTTATTTTATATAGTTTTAAATATGAAGATATTTTCTTACACAAATGCTTCACGCTTCGAAGGCCTTTATTTATACGTTTATCACGGCTGTATTAACTTTTTTGAGCTTTAAAGTCAATGGATGTTCATCAGAAAGAAGAAAATCATATACACATAGGATGTTTGAAATATGAATGTTTTTCCTACAAAACTCCCATGGATACGCTTGGAATCATCAGAGTATTTATTAAAGGGGGGGTGAAATGCTGTTTCATGCATACTGAGCTTTTTACACTGTTAAAGACTTGGATTCCCATCCTAAACATAGACAAAGTTTCAAAAACTAATGTTGGCCGTTTGATGGAGTATTTCTGTGTCAAAAATACTCCTTCCGGTTTCTCACAAGTTTCGGAGAGTTTTTTTCGAGTATGGGTCGACTTGACGTTAATAGAGCGGAAGGTCCTTGTATGGGCCGTACGGGCTCTTCTCCCGGTAGGGTGCGCGCGCGACTAGAGCGAGAGAGGAAATGCACGCCCGTAAACACTCGCTCAGCTGCAGATCCAGTCGTCGTTATAGTCGCGCGCCGCGCTCCAGTTTATTCCTATGGGTGACGTCGAGCGACTTCAACGCTTCAGCACAGCATTCCGGGAAGGCAGCGCTGCATTTGAACCGATTTAAATGCAGAAATGACGGGAAGCTTCACAGCATCGCTTCAGTCGCATCGCAAAGTGGATCTCCACCGTTCACTGCTGTCAGGACTTCACCAAATCATACCAAAGAAGTGTGTTTTTGATGGAGCGGTCCCAGCGATAAAGGTTCGGTCCTGCTTTGGGAGCAGCCGGTGAGTTAAACTGCTTCAAATGTCTGTGCTGTCGGCTATCGCCGCGTGAGTAAACATCAGTAAACGACACGATCGCGTGCTTCGTCATTCAAATGTGCTAACGGACTCCATTGTTGTTCTCTGTATAACGTTACACTAGTCTGACGTGCAAAACCGTTTTGCTTGCTACTGCTAAGGTCTAGTCGCATACAGAAGTCCATAAACCGAATCATGTCCTCATAAACTGCGAGTAAAGACACACAAATGTTGACAGGCCACTAAATACAGTCCATACCACAGGTCCATACCACAGAGACGGACGTCCTGCTGCTGCTGTTTCTCCTGTTCAATTTATTTCGGCCTCCGAATAATTCTGGATCATATATCTATTAGCTGAGATCGATAGCCATGGGCTTCTCCATGCTTGAGGACGTCACTGCTTTGTTCGCGCTCGTCATTCTTTAGTAGAAACTGAGTGTTTCACCCCCCTCTGTTCATCAGAAAGAAGAAAGTCATATTATAAAAAAAATTGTAGACGGAAATTATTGTGACCCTATACCCTATATTATGACCCTACAAAAGAGATATCTGATTGGCTGTCTACCAAAATAAATGTAAAAAAAATCATCCACTGACTTTCAAAACTGCTACAAAAATTACTTTTGACCTTGATAGAAATGTAGTGGAGTAAAAAGTATGATATGTATCTTTCAAATGTAGTGAAGTCATAAGCTTCAAGTACTCAAATAATACTCAAGTAAAGCACAGATACCCAAAAGTGTACTTCAGTACAGTACTCAAGTAAATTTACTTATTGTCCACCTCTGATATTTAGTAGCCTCGCAAACTATCAAATACTGTCACTTTCACGCATCTTGAAATGTCAGTTGATGAGTGTGATTTCTATAACTCTTAGCATACACTTGTCTCTTTTTTTGTTTTTGTTTTTTGGGAAATTTTCCTAAACTTTCCCTCTTTTCTTATATACATCCACTAGTGTGCAGTAGCAATATTGCTTGTTTTAATAAAAGTTGCACATGACTTGTTGTTACAACCAGGTGGAAATGCTTCAAGTTTTCCTGAAACTTCAATTTTAAAATCATTTACTGCTGCTTGACTTTTATAATAAGACTGGACAATGGGTATTTTGTGTTTTTATTGTGTGTGTCTTGGCATTTTGACATTATATATGTTGGTGATTATACAGCAAGAGCTGATAGAATTGAATGCCCGGATACAAGGGAGCATTGCAGACAGAGAGAGGGTTATTCAGAGCCTTCCCCAAGCTTCTCAAGCACACAAGGTAAAAATATTTCTGAATAACCAACTTTGTGTTAATAATGTAATGGACTTTTAAGACCTGAGTTTCTGACTTGCAGAGCTCAATGCAGAAGCTGATCACGGACAGTCAGGCCGTCTTTATGGATGTGTTGAGGAGCGTTGAGCTCAGCCGCTCTCAGGTCCTCGAGCTGCTTCAGGCACATGAGAGTTCAACCTCTGTCCACATCCAGGCCCAAACCTACCAGCTACAGCAGGAGATCGTATATCTACACAAGAAACAAGAAGAACTCAAGAGACTAGACAGCATTCAGGATCCCATTGCATTCTTGAATGTAAGTGCGAGAGTTCACTTTTATTCATGGCAGATATTAATAGAGCAGCGGTCTATGCAAACAGATGTTAGTGTATGAAAACATTGCTCTGTTTTTGTGTTGTTTAAAATTGCTTCCTCTGATACCCCTTTTCCACCAGAATGAACGGGGTGCTAGTTCGGAGCCAGTGCAAGTGTCAGTTCTAAGTTGGTTCGACTTGAGAGCCTTCTAAGAACCGTTTTCTTTTCCACATGCTAAGAGCCACAACAGAGCCAGGTCTTACGTCATACCAGAGTCCTGCACGGGTCCATCCCTGACCCGTTAATATTTGCCCGTTACCCGATCCCTGCCCGCAATAAATCACACACGCTAAAATCATTCCAATTAAAATGCTTTATTTTTTTTAATATTGCACTTCTCTCAACATCAACAGCATCATGAATGGGCTAAAGAAACAGGCTAAAGTGCCTTTATAGACTCGTTGTCAACAATTTTATATACTTCACTCACCAACTTTACTTTTACTTCATCCATTGCTTATCCTGCAACGCTCGCTCCATCTGGGCTACGAGTGGCATCAACAAAAGTCACAGTGGTGGTGACGTGGTGGATCAAATGGCAAATAGTTGTTGCGTGTATGTGTAATGGTAAATTGGACATAGAAATTGTAATACAGTATGTTTGGGGGGGAAGAAGGACGACCGGATCGTTTTGATCGTTTTTCGAGAACCGGCGAACATTTAAAAGACTTAACCAAACAAAGCGAAAGTAACGCGCCCCCTCACGGACATCTGCCACGCACACACATAATAAAACAAACACAACTCAACGTAAAATCCAGGTCTGGTGATCTCTCGTCCTTATATGCCGCCGAGCTCCCTCGTGAGAGGATTTGAGACCGGTGTGGCGGCAGTGGCTCAGTGGTTCATGTAGGTTGTCTGCAAACCAGAAGGTTGGTGGTTCAATCCCCGGTTCCACCTGACCAAGTGTCGAAGTGTCCATGAGCAAGACACCTAACCCCAGCTGCTCCCGACAAGCTGGATGGCGCCTTACATGGCTGACATCGCCGTCGGTGTGTGAATGGGTGAATGTGAGGCAAAATGTAAAGCGCTTTGGATAAAAGCGCTATATAAATGCAGTCCATTTACCGCTCGCACGGAATTAATTATCCGCCCGCACCCCGCCCGTGTATTTTATAATTTATGTCACAAATTAATCCACCTGTTTTAGCCACTTTTATGCCCGCGGGTACCCGACCCGTTGCAGGACTCTACTGCTAGCGAGGCAGCGGGAAACACACACACACACACACAATTTCCAGGCATGTTCTATCTAATGCATTGACGCTGCGCAGACCAACCCACATATGATATCCAAATACTGCGCGAGCGATTCAAAAGCATAAGGGGTCGTTGGCGCTCGCTCTACTTTGATGTCATACGCAATCAGTCTGCACAGCGCGCGCCGATGCATCTCGAACAAGCCTTCCCTCAGTGGCTCATGGCTTTATGATCCTACATCAGCATTAAAATGCCGCAAATCCAACGCATTTGTGCAGCTTTCCATGATTTTTATAGACGGAGATTACAATCCAGCAGCTGTTAGCTTGATTAGCTGCTATTGAAAAAATGGCGGTCACAGGTTTGTGTTCATCTTGTTGATCACGGTAACGCCGCCCCCAGCCGGTGACGCAAGCGGTTCTTACTTCTAGCCCAGCAATGTTTTGGTGTTACTTAAGAACCACTTTTCCTGGCTCGGAGCTGGTGCTTTGGCTGTGGAAACACAAAGAACCGATTTGAAACTAGGCTCTGGCTCCGATTTAGCACCAGCACTGCCTTGGTGGAAAAGGGGTATGAAGCAAAAAATATGTATGTATACACTTCTGTTTAAAAGTTTAGGTTCAGTACGAGTCCCTTCTGCTCACAGGGCTGTATTTATTTGATTAAAAAAATTGTCAAAATTATAATATTGTCTAAAATTATTACAATTTAAAATAGCTGTTTTCCATGTAAATCGATATTGTAAAGTGTCATTCATTTCTGTGATCAAAGCGAATTTTCAGCATCGTTACTCCAGTCTTCAGAAATCATTATAATATAATGATTTGATTTCTGATTATTATCAATGTTGAAAACAGTTGCTGCTTGATCTTACCAACACCAAATATTTGAACACTTTGGTGGATTGAACTTTATATATAATACATTTTTAAATAGTAGTCTTTTAAAAAGATATCTGAAATAATAAACTAAGCGCTATGAGGTATTGAATTTTTTCCATACATATTGATACTGAAATATCTGAAACTCTTCCAAAACTATTTTTTCCTACAGTGTAGTGACCATTATTCAATATAAAAAGTTCCTTGGTCACTTCTTGGGTCCACAGAGGAAATTTTAGACACCTCATTGTTTAAAACATACAAGTAAAGCCCTATTCGGAAGGGGTTAGTTTTACAAGGGTAGATGGAGTAATGTAATTTTACCACAGGACGTCTGTAATATTAATGGCCAGTTCGCACGGGATAAGAAATCGCAGTAAAGCTAGCAGAAGTGGGAGGAGTAACTCTATGTACTCCCTGTCGTCATGTGTATATTAAGTTGCTTCCTGATATTACGTGTACAAACACATACACATCAGGGCTGAGCCTGGTCAGTACCTGGATGGGAGACCAACTGGGAAAACCAGGAGCTGCTGGTAGAGGTGTTAGTGAGGCCAGCAGGGGGCGCTCACCCTGGGGTCTGTGTGGGTCCTAACACCCCAGTATAGTGATGGGGACACTATACTGACAAAGAGCACCGTCTTTCGGATGAGACGTTAAAACGAGGTCCCGACTCTCTGTGGTCGTTAAAAATCCCATTGGCCCCTGTCCATCATGGCCTCCTAATAATCCCCATATCCTGATTGGCTTCATCACTCGGTCTCCTCTCCACCAATCAGCTGGTGTGTGGTGAGCGTTCTGGCGCAATATGGCTGCCGTCGCATCATCCAGGTGGTGCTGCACATTGGTGGTTGAGGAGATTCCCCCCTTCTATGTAAAGGGCCCTTGAGTGCCTTGAAAAGCGCTATATAAATCGAACACATTATTATATAACCTGTATATAACATATAACAGTTAGGTCCGGTCAAACAATTTTGGTAATTGGTAATAGGCACTTACCTAAAGCTAAAAGAAGTTTTGTGCCTCTGGCAAGTGCTTTCTTTCAACCTTTTTTTTAAATCTGACTGATAAGAAGAAAACTCTTGAGGTTTGCCACAGACACAAATTAATGTTTCTTCAACCACCAAAAAGGTTGAAATCTACATTTAAACAGAAAATGAGTGTTTATGTACATATTTACAGTGGGTCTGTTTGGACTGGATTAGCATTACCTGCGGTAGTTTGCAGAGGGTAAAAAGTCGCCTAATCTTTACCGACATTAGCCCTATTCGGACGGTAATTGTTAATCTGTGATCTTTATTTCTGTCCACCACCTGCGTAAAAAACCCTGCTGAATTACCTACCGTTTGACAAACACCAAGGTCATGTGGTAGTTTAATTGCTTTCTGAATCCACATCTCTGAGTTTTCAAAAATATATCACCTAAAAATTCACTGTTTATATCCTTTTTGACCACTGCGGAGCACCGTACGTGTTCGTCTCACTGTAATTTGGATGCATTTTAAAGATCTAGCCTACACTTTTATTATTGAAATAGAGGAAAGACACTTGAATTGTTTACTGGTTATTTAATTTGTACTGATATCAGGCTTGTGTGAGACAGTATTTTAAATGTGTACAGGTCAAAGGATGTCTTGAATATCTCTGGGTAACGATGTTGATCTGTTCTCACTTTACCAGGTTCTTCATAGCATGGCATAATATCTGAGGTGACTCTTAACCTTCTGCAAATCCTGTAGTAAATCTCGTTTTCACTTGACAGTGTTACATATTGGAATGATTTAATATTTTTCATGAATAATTGGGGTAATGTCACCTTGGGTATGTGCATTTGTTTAAAGGAGAAAAAGGAGACATAATCAATAATACCCTCCTGGGACCCAGAAAAAAAAGTTTTTCGAATTTTGTATTTTTTTATGTCATTAGATTGTTTAGAGCATAAGAAACAAATGGACACATTATTTTTTTGTAAAATTATATTCTATTCATATGTTATGATATGTCCTCTGTAGTTGACACCAGGACTCAGTTGTTAAAAAAATGTATGAAATGAAATTGCATGTATAGGCAAAAACAATGGGATTTATTTTTAATTCACGAATACATTTTTAAGTTTCAGGATTTTTTTAAAACAAACTTTTTTTAAAGATGATTCTGAGCTATGTTATAAAAGATATAACTGAATGCTTTGACATACCATCTTACTTTATGCAATATGTGGGTAAAATGGCCATACTTGGATTTTCCCATTCAATACAATGTACAAACATACAATGTATTGCGTCTAATTTGCATATTATTGTGTTCTTGGTGCAACATGTAATGAAAAAAAAGGAAGTGTAATAAGGGGAGTAATAATTGGCAACATTTTCATAATAATATGTAATATTTCATAGGAATATTGTAATTTATTTCCCTATTTACTGTTTGTGACATGATTTATGTCCTGGTGTCCTCTACAGTGGACATTTATGAAATCAATGCCCTGTTTTGTAACAAAAAGGCATATTTTGATTAGAAACCCCATAGCATTTTCCTGAGATGTTGATTTATAACAAACAATTAGAAAATTAATCAGATTTAAATTATAATTACAAAATATTATCATATTTCCATAAGAGTGCTAAACATTAATGTCAGCCATTTTTAAAGACCAAGAAGTTGTTGTTGTCCTGGGGAAACCTCCAAACATTTGGTATCTGTGCAAAGCCCTGAATGTGTGTGTGATGTCACAGAAACTCACTAAAATATAATGTCCACTAGAGTGGACAAAAGTCTATTACTGGGTCCTAGGAGGATATGGAAAGGTCAAAAGTATGAAGTTATTCCTGTAATTCCTTATATCTTCTGCAGACGTTCATGGCTGTGGATTGTGCAGATGTGGCTGGAGATGTAGCAATGGACATCCGGACTCCAGAGACGGTGATATCAGGGGTCAGATCGTCTCTGGACGCTTTCAAAGAGGCGGCAGGAAATCTTACCAAAGCCAGCCTGGCCAGTATCTTCAGAGTCGGTGAGTTGTGGAACAGCATGTTTTGACTGGGCTACAATTTTCTAGTGAAAAAATATTCCTGCCAAGCCGTCAGCATTACCCATTTTTTAAATAATGTCTGTTTAGACCACTGATTTGTATAGATCAGTGGTTTAGACATTAATAATCTGAAAAAATAATTCACATAACCATGGTAAACCCCTGTAATGCATGGCCCTTCATAACCCGTACATTTTTTGAGAAATTAATAAAAAAATCTGCAAAGATTCTCCTGAAGTGTGTGCTGCAACCAGATTTTACAATCAGAGAGGATTTTAAAACTCCTGTAGTGTGAGCCAGGCATAACGTTTGTTGTAATCACTGTTCATGTTTTGTATGTGGACAGATACTATTTTGTAGCTACCCCCCCAGCCAGGGCCGTACCCAGGATTTTCTAAATACCGAGGTCTAAATATGAATTTTGGAGGGTTTGAAAAAAAAAAACATTTCCCTCCTTTACATATGCATTTTAAGACATAAGAAAATCAAAGAATCAGCTGTAGCTTTAAAACCATGTCAGTGTGCAGTATAAATTATTTTAAGAAGACAAGAGATTTTTATAAATGAGAATCTGGTTAAATGTTGCAAAAAAATTAGACTCCAAATTAGAAAATTTAGTTTTGTTGTTAAATTGAGCCAAAGACGACATATGTGTGACTCCGTCTTTGAAAACTTAGCTAAAGTGATTTAAATTATGTAAAGAACATTATTTGAACATATAACCTTGATATATTTAATGTTGAATGAGTACGATCATGTCAAAGATAGAAATCAATGTGAAAATATAACCAATGAGTGAAATCAAAATGTGATGCTCCTAATCTCAATATTAGATTATGAGACTGGATTTCACAGACAAGAATCACATTATGTGTAGCAATTAGGAATATACTGTAGGCTAATGCTTTTTCTATTCTGAGCACAGTGGGCTACCAGCTCTTTCTGTCTCATCGTCATCATCTTCTCTCTTTCTTTTTCCCCCAGTCTCCTTCTCTTGCCCTGTATCTTTTCTCTTTTCAATGCTGAGCTTTGTTTGAAGCAGTCTTTTCATTTTCGTCTGTATCGGTAAAAACAGTTGTAAATGTAAATTTACTGAAGGCTTCCAAGAAAACCAGGTCAAGAAAACGTTATTAGTTTGCATCCCTGATTATTAAGCGCTCTCGCGGTGTTGTGATGTCAAACATCAGTCGTTGTTCGAAGCGCCGGTTGGTGGTTGTGGCATTTGTCCCGCCTCTCCTCCACTGTGATTGGACACTGATGTTCACCCAAAGTTGAACTGTGGACGCTCAACGCGTAAAAATGGACAAAACCTGCCAGCTGTTGGCGCTATTGAAAAGTGCGGCGCATCCATTGAAAACATACGCCAGGCGAGGCGAGACCACCTGTTTGTACACGCCGCCTTAATAAGCTATTATTTTGCAACTTCTATTATGTACACCTCGGAGAATTACCGAGGTCCGGACCTCGGGGACCTCAATGGTGGGTACGGCCCTGCCCCCACCCCCCCTCGTGTGAAAGTGCACAGGCCCGCTCACTTTTGCCCAGGCCCGACTAAAAAGCCCTGCCTATGCCACTGGTTAACATCTGGAAGTGTTGGAGGTTTATCTGACCGTTAGAGAAGAGGAAGGACTTGAAATATGAAATATCTCATTTCTATTTCCAGCGCAGGGGAAAACCTGTCTAAAGCTGTGTGTGCTGGTGTTACAAGCCAAGAAGTTGGGTGATATCTAAAAAAAAAATAATATCTTGATATTGTCAAAATGTTTACGATATTTGATATACATCTCGATATGTTTGCAATCACTTTTAAATAAAACATTTTTATATATTTTCTTTTGCCCCCATTAAAAACAACAACAACTATTCAGATAGAACCAAATGAAATACTAAATGTTTACGTTTACTGAACAGGTTGGGATGACCAAAATCTTAAATCATGATACGAGTAAGATATGACTATTTTATTCATGTATATTTATAATTACAATATAGATTTGTAATTTTATCTTTTTTTTTTAAATAAGCAAAACATGCAAATTACAAACAATATGACAAAAACAGTGCTTTATTTTCAGCTACAGTGGGTCTATTTAACTAGGGCTGCACGATTTGGTGAATATATATATATAGAATAAAGTATGCATACAGTTTAATAATAACTAGGATAAAGTTTATGGTTGTCAAGCAACATAGCAATATAGGGCCAGATTTACTAACAACCCACGTCAGCGTAAACCCTCTTCTGGCGTTAAAAAACTACAGTCAGGGTTTACTTAAGACATGCGGTGATAAATTAGTGCTGAAAAGGCGTGGGTACAGTTATTTATTAATGGCTGTTATACACATTTGTAGGAGTTTCCCTTTCAGATGCAGTATTTATGAGAGGAGAGTGTTTAAATTAATCACACAAAGTGATTTACTAAGGTTTGCGCTCGTCATTTTACTGATGTTTGCACCATTATTTACCATCCTCCAAAAAGCACATCGTTAACTGGTGGATTGTGTTAGTCATTATGGAGATGATCGGCTGTGTGTCTGTTCATTACTGTGTGTGTCGTCAGGAGATCATTGGCTGAACTTTCCACTCCCATCGGCACTATTATTTTTAACTTGCACTAATTTGCCCTGCTAATTATTAAAAGACAATATATGTAAAATTAGTGCTTCATTTTATTGATAAAACAATCTTTTCACGTAAAATTAATGGTGCAGCCCATCTGATATACAGGGAGTGCAGAATTATTAGGCCAATGAGTATTTTGACCACATCATCATCCTCGTTATGCATGTTGTCTTCCTCCAAGCTGTATCGGCTGGAAAGCCGACTACCAATTAAGCATATTAGGTGATGTGCATCTCTGTAATGAGAAGGGGTGTGGTCTAATGACATCAACACCCTATATCAGGTGTGCATAATTATTAGGCAACTTCCTTTCCTTTGGCAAAATGGGTCAAAAGAAGGACTTGACAGGCCCAGAAAAGTCAAAAATAGTGAGATATATTGCAGAGGGATGCAGCAGTCTTAAAATAGCCAAGCTTCTGAAGCGTGATCATCGAACAATCAAGCGTTTCATTCAAAATAGTCAACAGGGTCGCAAGAAGCGTGTGGAAAAACCAAGGCGCAAAATAACTGCCCGTGAACTGAGAAAAGTCAAGCGTGCAGCTGCCAAGATGCCACTTGCCACCAGTTTGGCCATATTTCAGAGCTGCAACATCACTGGAGTGCCCAAAAGCACAAGGTGTGCAATACTCAGAGACATGGCCAAGGTAAGAAAGGCAGAAAGTCGACCACCACTGAACAAGACACACAAGCTGAAACGTCAAGACTGGGCCAAGAAATATCTCAAGACTGATTTTTCTAAGGTTTTATGGACTGATGTAATGAGAGTGAGTCTTGATGGGCCAGATGGATGGGCCCGTGGCTGGATTGGTAAAGGGCAGAGAGCTCCAGTCCGACTCAGACGCCAGTAAGGTGGAGGTGGAGTACTGGTTTGGGCTGGTATCATCAAAGATGAGCTTGTGGGGCCTTTTCGGGTTGAGGATGGAGTCAAGCTCAACTCTCAGTCCTACTGCCAGTTTCTGGAAGACACCTTCTTCAAGCAGTGGGACAGGAAGAAGTCTGCATCCTTCAAGAAAAACATGATTTTCATGCAGGACAATGCTCCATCACACGTGTCCAAGTACTCCACAGCGTGGCTGGCAAGAAAGGGTATAAAAGAAGAAAATCTAATGATATGGCCTCCTTGTTCACCTGATCTGAACCCCATTGAGAACCTGTGGTCCATCATCAAATGTGCGATTTACAAGGAGGGAAAACAGTACACCTCTCTGAACAGTGTCTGGGAGGCTGTGGTTGCTGCTGCACGCAATGTTGATGGTGAACAGATCCAAACACTGACAGAATCCACGGATGGCAGGCTTTTGAGTGTCCTAGCAAAGAAAGGTGGCTATATTGGTCACTGAATGTTTTTGTTTGGTTTTTGAATGTCAGAAATGTATATTTGTGAATGTTGAGATGTTATATTGGTTTCACTGGTAAAAATAAATAATTGAAATGGGTATAAATTTGTTTTTTGTTAAGTTGCCTAATAATTATGCACAGTAATAGTCACCTGCACACACAGATATCCCCCTAAAATAGCTCAAACTAAAAACTAAAACTTCCAAAAATATTCAGCTTTGATATTAATGAGTTTTTTGTGTTCATTGAGAACATGGTTGTTGTTCAATAATAAAATTAATCCTCAAAAATACAACTTGCCTAATAATTCTGCACTCCCTGTAGATATATAGCCATTTTGCATGATTATGAGCGTGATATTGCTCATAAATATCCAAGTGTATGATACAGCTTTCTTTCATTAGAGCAATCATATATCCATGAAAAAAGGGAAATATTTGAATAAGGAAAGCAAATCTTTGTCTCATATTTCAATGGTTAAAGTTACCACACTCACTGCATGTGCTGCGCTTCATTTGTACCATTTTGTTTTATTTGTTTATTTTATAGATTTTGAAAGATAATAAAGATATTGTTTGATAAGTGAGATCTCTGATAGTAGTCCTTGAAAACCCCAAAAGTAGTGCTTGAAGAGTCCTTGAATTTCATTTTACAGTATCTGTACGAACCCGGTGTATATTTATTTGCATTTTACTATAGCAGAATATCGTGTCTGAATTATTATTTTTCCAATTCCTATCACAGTCAATGAAGCGGCCGCAGCGGCACAAGCATCCTGTCAGTCGCATAACGGAGGCGTCATGCCCAGCCATTCACAGCCGCCCTCACAAAGCACAGGTACGCACACGTTACTGTCAGTGTGCAATAAACTCAATTTGCCAGATTGTAAATTTTGAAATTGGCTTCATCTCAGCTTTTCAGAGTACAGAAGGACAGTCTGACTCCGCAAAACCGGATGTTAAACCCAAAGTCAAAGCTTCCTCTCCGGCAACACAAGAACATCACAAGCATCAAGGCTGTCTCTCTGCCAATCCTGGTAAGGGCATTTCAACTCATACATTAATCAGTTCATTTTGTGTCTTGCAAAAAAATACAAATGTTTTACTAGTATTGGGTCAATCTCACAGAACCTCTCAAGAACATGGCCAGGTCCTATTTCACCACAAAATTAATAAATGCATATAAAATACATTTAGCATAGCAGAAAATGAAGATTATTAGATCTTGTTAAGCACACAGTTATTACTACTTGGCACAATAATAAATCTATTTTTTACTAGTAATGAGATATACAAAAACTCAAAAAGTAAAGCATTTACATAATGGGGACAGGGGGTTTTGCAAATATATTTTTGATCCTGGAGCACAAAAGCAGTCCTGCGTTTCACATTTGTGCCAATTGCCAACAATACATTGTATGGGTCAAAATGATCCATTATTCTTTCATGCCAGAAATCATCAGGATAATAAAGATCATGTTCCATGAAGATATTTTGTAAATGTGTGAGGTTCAGTGTGCATACTGTGAATTAGGGGTGACCCCTAATAGTCGAAGATTCGATGCATCGATATGCAGGACCGGATTCGAGCACTGATCTCATGGTCGAATCGTCGCGGGTGTTATGAAACGAGGATCATACCATTTTGGCAATATGGGGGTGCTCAATATTAGTGTTATAAAGACGTGTCGCGGCGCTGAGCGATCGCCCCTTTAAGGGCACTGAGCTTCGCACCGGACGCGCCGCGCCACATATATGCACCAACGGCGGCATTCGACGCCTGTCCGCGGCGATTAAATGTATATTTCCCTCAAATCGTGAATGGACTGATTTCACCCTGTGCTACAAGATACACTCACCGTGCAGCTCTTCTGTCAGAAGTCGATTCAAAATTGAGCTTGCGTGGCGAGTAATGTTCACGTCTGCCTGGTGTGAGATCCCTGAGACACGGCGCTGAGCTTCAGTCCGGTGTGAGACCCCCTTTTTTTTTAGGTTTATATATCAAAATGTTCTTTTATATATTTGTGTGATGTTCTGTGTTTCGATCGCGGCTTTTAAATGTTATGAGAGAACGGTTCATTTACGAATGTGTAGTGTAACGTTAGCCTAGTTTTGATCACTTTATTAAAAGTGGTGGCTGTGTGCCGTGTGTAAAGTAAAATAAAAATAGTCTTACTGTGCGTTCACACCGCCGGCGGCGAGAGCGGCAAGCTGGCCGGAAGTCATTCATTTTCAATGGGAGCCGGGCGGCGAGCTCCGGCGAGAGCGGCGCGGCGCGTCTTGGACGATTTGGGCGTCGAGGAGAGTTGTGCTGCGTCCCAATTCGCCTACTTATACTACGTCCTAAAAGTATGTACTCTTTTTGTGAAGAAAAAGTATATACTTTTGAGGGTGTAGCAGAAAAGTATGCAAGCTTCGGGACATACTACTTCGCCATCTTTAACGGACTCTGTCGCTTAGTTACGTGCATCCCGTCACCGTTTATCTGCCCTGTCAATCATCGTCAGATTCGTCACAGTTCAAATCCTCCACATTCAGATTAATCTCCTACCGTATCTGAGAGAAATGTAGCCGCTCGTTGATCTGGGTGTGTCTTTGCAGAGACTCTCCTCATGTGTTTGCAGTTTAAATTTAACGATGCATTTAAAAGTTAATGGCCAAACGTGTCATTACAAAAGTTCACAATGCTGCTGCAGGTGAAATATAATGTGGACAACAATGAATAAATATATTTTTGTCAAGTTAAATATTGATAGTTGGTCACTCAAACCCCTTTATCTAAACTTCTCTACTTAACCGTCGAACTCGCACATCCGTCATGTTTGTAGTTTATTAACGCTTTTTATCCGCGTTTGTAGTTCTAATCGAATCCTCGTCCAACTCGCAATGGGTTGTGGGCAATATCAGCCGTTAGAGTGCCCATCGATCCATACTGTGAATTCGGACCGGAAATAGTAAACCATCCGGGAATCTTTGGCATACTCTTTTCAACATACTACGATTTGGGACATACTAATTCTATTTTCGAATACTATTTAGGATGGATAGTATGCGAATTGGGACGCAGGGTTGAATTCAGCTCAACTTTATGGTAATGTGCTATGACGCGGTTCGGCGGCAACCAGTCAGAATGTAGAAGTGCTCCGCTTAAGAGAAATCCAGATAACGCAGGCCTGTAAACGTTGGTTCCGACCACATTAGTTCCCAAGCAAATTGTAGGAGAGGTTGATCATTGCTGTGCGGGTTTCCCGATCATTTATGACAAGATCATTCATAGTGATGTGTAATTTGTTAAGAAGTCGCGCAACACTATTTTACAGGCGCTAGAACGCTCGTTGTTCAGCGGGTGTGCAATTAATTCTTACTTTCACATTTAAACGATTTCATGAAGTTAATTTATACCCTACTTGTGGTTAGTCTATCCATCAACTTGCTTGTTTGATTTGCGGCCTCTTTAAATACAGTTTAAAAAAAGAAAAAAACATTCGATCTACGTCAGAGCGGCAGCGCGTCCACGGAGCTTTCTACAGCGTCGTTGTCAGGGCGGCAAGAGCGAATTTTGACGCTTTCGCCGGCGGTGGTCTGAACGCACGGTTAGCCTCCTGCTGACTAGTGTCCTGCCCTTCCCAACCCGTTTATACCGTTTATTTTTTTCCAGTCTATGGTTTACACACACACAGATGATTCGACTATCGGTCGACCATAGAGAGATTCGAAATTCTGATTCGAATGTGTAAATCCTTAGTCGGGGACACCCCTACTGTGAATATATCAAACATGTATTATTACTAGTAATATGCATTGCTAAGGACTTCATTTGGACAACTTTAAAGAAGATCTTCTCAATATTTCGATTTTTTTCGCATCCTCAGATTCCAGGTTCGTATCTCAGCTCCTATCCTAACAAACCGTGCATCAATGGAAAACTTATTTATTCAGCTTTCAGATATATTTATACATCTAAAAAAATATAAATGTACCGTATAAACATTTTTTTTTGTGGTCCAGGGTCACATTTTACTATGCAAAAATCTTTATGGTATTAAAATTAGTGATGTGCCTTTGCTAATCATTTGTTTGGAGCCAGTGATTCGGAGCGCGTGTCAGTCTGCCAAAGTCACGTGATTTCAGTAAACGAGGCATCGTTATGTCATAAATCTATCAGCATTTCAAAATGCCAATGGTTCACCATGTGCGGGATAAATTAACCTGTGTCTACATATGATTTTTACCTCATCTTATTTATTTGTACACATTTGTATTATAAAAAGGACGCGTTGTGCAGTTCAAAGTCTCTTATTGGTCTGATTACCCAAGCTCTCTATAAACAAAACAAGCCTACAATTTCATAAAATAGCACATATTGTTAAGACACTTAATGGTGTTCATTTAATATATTTAATGTTGTTAGATGATTTGTTAATTGCATTTAATACATTTACATTTATGCATTTGGCAGACGCTTTTATCCAAAGCGACTTACATTGCATTCAATGTACACATTTTTACATTATTGTCAGTTCTTGCTTTCCCTGGGAATCGAACCCATGACCTTGGCGTTGCTAGCACCACGCTCTACTGGTTGAGCTACAGGAAAGCCTAATTTAATAAATGCCTAATTTAAAAGCCTAATTTAATAAAATTTAATAAATGAGACCTTCAATAAAACATTTGTAAAAAGGTTTTGATGCATGTTTGGTTGAGTTTTTGCTGCATTTACTGTTTTGACCAGCAGGTTCTCTGTTCTCTTCACTGAATCGTTTTGCTGGTTCAATTGATTCAAAGTTTTGAAAAGCTTTGTTTCTCCCATCACTGCCTAAAATATGCATATTTTATGTACAGTGCGCATAATTTTTGGAGAGGTGAAATGTGATGTTTTTTCATCTTTACTGTGTCTGTACAGTGGAAGGATCTGCATCCTGTTGTCCGTCTGAACCAGCACCTAAAACCAGAGAGGAAATGCTTAAATGTGAGACTGTCAGTCGAATGTTAGTGATTTTGAACAAATACGTCCCTCTTTCCTTTTAAAAAAAATATTTAACGGTGTGTACTTTCTTTCAGTCCGCATCGGGCTCACACTAGATCGCAACACTGCTTTCCGTCAGATTCGTTTGTCTGATGGATTTCGCAAGGCGTCTCTCTGCACGGAGAACCAGAATTACCCGGATCATCCGGACCGCTTCCTGTACTGGAGGCAGGTCATGTGTGTGGAGCCGCTGGCCGGGAGCCCGCACTACTGGGAGCTGGAGTGGACGGGACAGAGGGTAACAACATGCTTATAATATTTGGATTTATATCCATAACATTAATGTTAAGTTTTTGACACAGAATCCTACGGTCAAGGTCAGAGGTGGACAAAGTACACAACTTCATTACTTGAGTAAAAGTGAAAGTACTATTGGTCAAATATTATTCCGTTACAAGAGAAAGTTGTATAAACTGATTTTTACTTAAAGCTACACTGTGTGATATTTCCCCCATCTAGCAGTGAAAATATGACCGTCCGGTGATTATTAGTTTCTGTTCCTCTCAATTTCCAATTCCGTTTCATCTCCTACGGTGGCCGATTTAGTCGAAGATTAACATGGCAATCCCCCTCTTTATGGAGCCAGAATGGTGACTTTAAAATTTGGCATCACAAATTAAAATTGTCATTGAAAACAAAAGCAGAACTGAAAAAGGAAACATTGGCATTGAAACATTTGCATTGAAAACAGTTGTATTGGCATTGAAACAAGTATTGGCACTGAAAAAATAAAATTATTAAAATATTACAATCGTATTCTTTTATTGAATTGGGATTTATTTGTATTTTTCAATGACAATCTTCAGATTTTTTCTTCATGTCACTCTTTTTCAGTGACAGTTTTTTTTACAATGTCAGTTTTTTTTCAATGTCACTGATTTTCAGTTTCAACTTTCTGTCACTGTTTTGGCGTGGAGAGGGGCGGGGTCTGAGGGGAGGGGTAAGTAGAGCGTAGTTTGCATATCATTTGCATATAGGTATACTGAAGCCGTCACCAGCTCTGAAGCTGCATGACTAATGTCCAGCTTTCTGCAAAAACCCAAACACCTTTAAAAGAAGAAAAAATCATCCACTGACTTTCAAAGCTGCGACAGAAACGACTTACGACTTCGAGGAGCTTGATAGAAATGTAGTGGAGTAAAAAGGACGATATTTGTCTCAAATGTAGTGAAGTTAAAGTCAGAAGTTTACAGAAAAAATTATACTCCAGTAAAGCACAGATACTCAAACAGTGGACTTAAGTACAGTACTCAAGTAAATGTGCTTAGTTCCTGTCCACCTCTGGTCAAGCTTCATAAGTGATGTTGTTTGTATTGGGAAAAATGTTATACACTTTTTACACAAAGTTTTTTAAAAATCTCAAAGTGTTATTTTACTTTATCATGTGTGTACATTGCATAAAGTTGTATTTCCGAAGGGGACCTATTATGCTTTTGGGGTTATTTTCTTTAATGCAATGTGTATTATAGTTGTTTGTGAATGTAAAAGGTCTGCAAAATTGTAAAGATCAACAAATTGTCTCCTAAAAGAAATATTCAATTCTAAACTGCGGAAACAAGAAATTCCCGTCTCACTCCCTCTCACAAACCTATGTAACACATTTACATATTCGATCAGAGAAAATCATAAGTGTGAGTGGATTGCGGGTTTATATGACAGCGAAACCATGGTGCAAGTCATGATCACATAACACTATTTCTTCTAAATATTGCTTTTTACCTGATTTGATATATATTTTAGGGATGCCACAATACTCAATATAATATTGAACAGTTCGGTACGGCCTTCGCGGTTCAATACGCGCTGGTGAAATGCGGTGTTTTTTCCGGTTTTGCATTTAATTAATTATTTCAATTTCTCTCCATTTGAAATATTTCTCTCTCAGTTTATTTCGGCTCTTTTTGAGTGTGCCTGTGAGTCTATACGCTGATATGAGCAAATGTCCAATCATATGCAGTAAAGTTAGGGGGTGTTTACCTGCGTTTTAAAGCCTTGCTGGTTAAACCTTTTTCATTCGCGTATGCACTGTTTTGCATTGAGCGCGCGCACTAAACGTCTGTCAAACGCGTGATTACTGGACAGTCTTACTGCGCTAATACACACAAGGTTAACATATAAACACAGTCGGGTATGTCTAAAGTGAAAGTAAAATCGCGTGTATATGAGAAGTGAGCAGGTCTTAAAGTGACAGGAGCGCAGCCCAGTCCTTAAAGGGACAGTACACCTCTAAAATGATGTAAATAAATAAAAACAACAACTTTAATACAGTAGCTTTTAATCATTGTTGTATATTGAAGACTATGTAGTTTTAATTTTAGCCTACATTTATTTATTCAATTTCATACTTAAATGCTACTGTACATCTCTGAGCTGCCACTGTAAATCTTTATATATTTATTTTATATTATACAATACACTGGGAATGTGTACAAGGGTTTTTTTTAGAGTAGTTTTAAGTTTAAGTAAGTGCTTTCAAGTCTTTTAAAGCTACACTGTGTAACTTATTTAGTTTATTCTTAGCTAAAAACACTTAGTTCTTTCAAAAATACATATATGTGTTCATTAATGTATATTTACTTCTTTCACGTTATAAAGTATTCTCGTAAGTTTATAATATGCCATTGAAAATACATACGGGTGAGGGGTTCGAATGCCGGTCGCCATGTTGCTCCTCCCTCTTGAAAGTACAGTAGCCAAAGAGGGACATACCCGTAAATTCAAGCTTCGCCTTTCACGTTTTAACACTCGATGGCACTCATTGACGAGGTCGAACTGGAAGCCATGTTAATCTTGGACTAAATCGGCCACCGTTGGAGTTAAAACAAAGTCAGAATTGAGAGGAACAGAAACTAATATTCACTGGATGATATTCATTTCATATACCATATGTGGGAAAATATCACACAGAGTAGCTTTAAGTAAAATACAGAATGAGTATTGCAATAAAAACATTTTCTCCTTAACCTCTTTCTGTTCCTGTCGCCAAAGATAGAATAGCAAAAAAACGAACCGAACCGAAAAACCGAGGTATGTATTGAACCGTGGACTAACTGTATTGTTGCATCCCATACATATATGCGAACCTTGAAGGAATCTGAAAGTAATCAGATTACATTACTTTCATATTGTGGTGCTTGGATTACTTTTTTTATGAAGTAGTTTGTAACCGTAACGTTTTTTTTTTATTTGCTCTGTCCTCAGGTGACTATTGGCGTGGCACATAAAGACATGGAGCGCTCTGCAGCCGACGACAGTGCCAGACTGGGCCACAACACGCAGTCCTGGAGCCTTTACTGGTCCGGCAAGGCCTTCTCTATGTGGCATGCTGGGAAAGAAACCGCACTGGTTGGTCCCAAAGCCAGGCGTATCGGGGTCTATCTGGACCAGCAGGCCGGTGTGCTGGCTTTCTATCGAGTCTCGCACAATCAGGCCCAAGAGATATGTAGCGTTCACACGCATTTTGACGGTCCCCTCTTCGCCAGCTTCCGCTTCTGGTCTGGAGTCGGCTCCAGCATCACCATCTGCGAGCTCAACTAGAGATAAAACGACGAGAGCTAGGGGGGAAATGACTGAAAAAGCCCAAGTGAAGATGAAGAATCTCAGCTGTTAAACATGCCTTTATAGCATGTTTCTCTTCACAACTTGACTATGAAAATAAAACGCTAATACTAATGCATCATAAGGTTTTGTGGGATGTGTATTTTCTGTAACTTGTCAATTTGAATAAAAGCATGTGAACATTAAGCACAATCATCTGTACTTTAGTTATCTTAATGCTTTAAACTAGTTATAATTGTTTTTTGCCAGCAGTGTTTTCAAAAGTATTCCAGTGGGATTTCAGATCACGGATTGGATCAAATCTTGGAAATGGGTTTTTCAAAATCAAACTCAGATCAGAGCTTGTAATCCAAATTTACATTTGATCCGGATCAAACCTGCCCTTTGGGTTTTTCAAAAACGTTGAACTCTGTTTGGGATCTGTCCGTTCCAAAAAACGGGATTATCCTGATCCCATCAGAAGGATGGATTCAGTTGTGGTTTTTCAAACCCTGGTAAACAGGATTTGGTAATCCTGAAATTTGGTATTTGGATCTGGTATAAAAGTAAAATGGATCAGGTGATCCTGGATATCAAAATATGGGATTAGTAAATCCGGGTCAATTCGATCCAGATTAAATTTTTTGAAAAACTGGGCCAGTTCAAAATGAATCTGATCAGACTTGATCAAATCTCGAAAATGGGTCCAGTCTTGGTTTGGATCTGGATCAAATCATTAGTTTGTGTTGATCAAGATGTTTGGGCTTGGATATATTTTTAGATTACACCAGGATTTGGACATTTAAGTAGCTTTTGGCTGGCCCGTGTGGTCCAATCAAACAGACGAGCTACTGTAGCTCAAACTGCTCCAGAAGTTAATGCTGGTTCTGATAGAAAGCTGTCAGAATACACAGAGCAGCTCAGGTTGTTGTGTATGGGGCGGCATAGCCGCTGACCAGTCAGGGTGACCTCTGACCCCGCCAAAAGCACCAACAGTGGCACGTGAGCATCAGAACTGGACCACGGAGCAATGGAAGAAGGTGGCCTGGTCTGAGGAATCACGTGTATTTTTACATCACGTGGATGGCCGGGTGTGTGTGTGTGTGTGTGTGGCTTACCTGGGGAACACATGGCCCCAGGATGCACTATGGGAAGAAGGCGAGCCGGCGGAGGCAGTGTGATGCTTTGGGCAATGTTCTGCTGGGAAACCTTGGGTCCTCCATCCATGTGGATGTTACTTTGACACGCTCCACCTACCTAAGCATTGCTGAGACCATGTTCAGCCTTTCATGGAAACGGTATTCTGGTGGCTGTGGCTCTTTCAGCAGGATAATGCTCCTGACACAAAGCACAAATGCTTCAGGAATGGTTTGAGGAGCACAAAAAACAGTTTTCCAAATTCCCCAGATCTCAATACAATCGAGCATCTGTGGGATGTGCTGAACAAACAAGTCCGATCCATGGAGGCCCCACCTCGAAACGTACATGACTTAAAGGATCTGCTGCTAACATATTGCTGCCAGATTCCACAGCACACCTTCAGAGGTCTAGAGGAGGCCATGCCTCGACGGGTCAGGGCTGTTATGGCAGCAAAAAGGAGGACCAACACAATATTAGGTTTTGTAATGCCTGATTGGTGTATAACTATTAAAGTAAAATATTAGATATAATAAAATAATCCCCCAAACAGCTGTCAATCTCAAACATATTTGATTTTTATCATGAACTCCAGTGGGTCAATACCAGAGATGAACCAGTCTCTAAAAACTGCACCCCTTATTGAATGTATATATTTTTTGTTGCCATATAAACATGAACAAAAATAAATAAAGACATTTGTTTATTTTTTTATTTATAAATGTAATTTCTTTCTTATTTATAAATGTGCTTAAAAGTGTAGAGAATAGTACGTATAAAATTAAGTAAATAAATGAATTAGATTCAAATAAATAAATACATGATTGAATGGTAAATTAACATGATAAAAATAATAAAAATAAATAAATATATGTGGAAAAGCCTTGAGTAAAAGTGTAAAACTATAAATATAATAATAACAATTTTTAATAAATTAGCTTAAATAAACATGTTAAAGTTTAGGGAAAACACACACACGCACACACACACACACGCACACACACAAGCACACACGCGCGCACACACACACACACACACACACACACACACACACACACACACACACACACACACACATTAAATTGTACATAAATAAAACAATTATTAAAATAAGTGATTAAATGTTAAATTACCATATAATGATATTTAAAATAAATAAATTAGATTGTTTTAATTAATTTTTACCTGATGTTTTTGTCATAGAAAAGGCTATTTTAAAATCTGAAATAAGTTGTCTGCTAGCCTATTTTAACTCATTTCGCTACTGTCACGTGATATATGTCACTTTTCTCATCGTTTCTAATCCAGTCACAGAAGATTTAATTACAGGCATTTAAATGTAACTATTTTATATTTATTGATGGGGCAGATTTCCATGTTTTACGATTTTTTTTTAATTGTATTTTTTATTAGACATTCAAGACACACATAACACATTTACAACTAAAACAGGACATCCAAAAAGAAAACACAACTAAAAGGAAATGGGTTTACAATACATAAAATAATAATAATATAAGAGCCGTTGACACCGGATATGGCGACACAGATGACGATCGCGGATGTTTGGCAGCTCGAGTTATGTCGCTGATTGAGTTGCTGGAGAACGACTCGAAACATCTCGGGAATAAAACACACAAACCTTAGCGAAATAAATCATCGGTACTAAAAGGTAAGAAGAGCAGCTAATCGTGTGTTCGTTTCTGTCCTGACGGTCTCTGGTGGCACTTTCTGAGCTCAGTTGTGTTTAATTAGGCCATTATTTTATGTGTTAAGAGAATTAATCAGTTAGCACTTTATAAAACGAGCTCATTATTATATTATTATTATTATTAATAATAAACAGAGCGGCATGTTTTAAAGTCTTCCGGGTTCTCTCTCTCTCTCTCTCTCTCTCTCTCTCTCTCTCTCTCTCTCTCTCTCTCTCTCTCTCTCTCTCTCTCTCTCTCTCTCTCTCTCTCTCTCTCTCTCTGTGTGTACTTAATGGACATGACACATATTTATTCATTTATATTGTCAAATCTTTCCACTGCATACTCATAAGATAAACATGACAGGTATCAGATGGATGATTTCTGAAATGGAAACTGGGATAACTTATTTCATAGTCCAGTGGTCAAAATATCATTCAAATCTCACTTGTTATTGTCTAGTAATTAAAAAATGGACAAACTATTATTATTTTTTACATGTTTTTTTAAGTTGTTGTGCGCTCCAAATACTATTGTTATAATTAATAAGTATGATGATGTTTGTGAGTCAAGCTGAGTTTTAACACAATTCACTAAAAACACTATAAACAGTGTGTATAGTAACCATTACAAATGTAGGCTATTGTAACACAACCATGTTACAAAAATTAAACAAAATAAATATATTAATGAAACTGTATCAAATATTAAACTTTCTTTTTTCAACTTTATTTGTTTGGACAAATCAAATCTCCCATATATAAACTCACAGGACGATTCCCACAACATCTAAAAATAACACGCATATACACAAATATAAGTAAAAATAGGAAAATAAATTAGGCTTATAGATACCGCAAGCATTTATTTATTCCTTTCCTTAGCGTAATTGTTTATTTGTGCAGATAAATCTCTTAAACTATCAGGTAATACCATGTGGTGTTGAGTCCCCAATAATAATGATATTTATGAATGTCCGCTTTAACATTATTTCAAAGAACTGGATCGTAGTTTTTAAATGGAGGTGGATAAAGTGACGTGTTCGATCTGTGTGTAAGGAAAATATGCTATCACTAGATCACTTCATTAAATGTTACTATTCTTTAAAATGTAAGTCAAAAGGTTTTTTGATAGCTTATGAAACCAACTATACACTTATACAACACCTGCATGGTAAATATTAAAGGAGAGTTCACCTAAAGATGAAAATGATCCCATGGTTAACTCTCTATCAAGTCATCCTAGGTGTATGACAACGAGCAAATGTTAACCAAATCAAGCATCGCATCTTTTATTGAAATGAAATGACATTCACTTTTTAAAGTGGAATAACTTTTCAAACAATTGTTATTAAATAATGAGTATTATTATGTAACAAAAGTGCATAAAACTTCAAGTACAACAGCAACCTGAGAACACACGCTTCAACAGACAACGTATTGTGCGCACAAAATGGCCAACTGACATTCAGAAACGATCCATTCCCATTTATTAAACATCTTCATATTGTTCATCAGGAACGGCAAACAGTCAGCTTGACCTGCAGCGAGCGCTGAGCTCTTTTGCTGAGGTATGGTCAAGCATATCTATGTGGATAAATATAGATAAAGGATAAAATTAGTGCCGTTAAAATGAATTTGCGTTAATTTTGGCAGCCCTACTAATAAATAATAATAACTAAGTCAATATTTACTAATGTTGTTCCAAACCTGTATTCATGTCTTCTGTTGAAAGATATTTTGATGAGTGTTGGTAACCTGAGAGTTGATGGTAGCCATTGACTCCCATTGTGTTTTATCTTCCATTGGAAACCAATGGGGACCAGCAACTGTTGGGTTACCAACACTCATCAAAATATCTTCAACAGAAGAACAAACTTTATTCCGGTTTAAAACAACTTGAGCGTGAGTAACCACTCAAAAATGAACATTGAACTATCCCTTCAATTTTAATAAAACAACAAAAAACCAACAGAAAATCATTCTCTGCTCTTGACTGAAAACTTTAATATCTTTAAGAACCAATGCATATTTTATAGTGACGTCTATGTAATGTTTTATTTTTACATTTCATATTGAAAGCTGCTGTACAGCTCTGAGCTGCCAGTGTTAATCTTTAGATGTTTTATATTGTACAATACACTAGGAATGTGTACAAGGTTTATTTTTCTTTTAAGTAAAAGAAATATGTATATATTTTTTTCTCTCAATAACCTCTGGCTGTTCCTGTTCCTAAGAATAGATTAACCAAAAACACGCAGCATTTCAACTCATTCATGAATTACAACTATTTCAGATTGCATTTTCGAGTCTATGCTCAAACGGCGGGTGGTCGTGACCGTCTGTAAGGAAACGACACTTTACTGGCATTCAGGTTAAAAAATAAAGGGCCATAACGGATAGCACTCGTCCTTTCTTGGAGGTGGAAAGCAAAGTTCTTGATGACCTGCAGGATTTCTTTTAAAAGGGTGTAAAAACGAAAGAAAAGATGAGAGTCGGCTGTTTTTGAATAGACTATTGTAAGTTTCTAATTTAAAATGTTTGTGATTTTAGGCTATAACCTGTGTTTAGATGTGTTGTCTCTTGTGTGAGCTAAATCTAAAGTATATAAATATGAATGCATGAATTGAATACATGTTGTTTTAAATGTAATACGTTAACCTGACTTCTATTAAAGAGTAAACAAAGAGAATTGCAATTCTGACGAGCCATGTTCAGTAAAAACTTTTGGATTTTAAATAAAAAATAATGAATCAATGCTGTGTTTGTGGTGTGCAACAGCGGATCAGTTGCGGACTGCAAACGCAGCATATGTGGAAGCACTACAGGGCGCACCGCACACACACTGCAGACAGAGTGTGTGTGAAATGGGCGTAAGTTGATAAATGTAGGAGTGCATTTAGAAAACTAACTATTTCTGCCTTTATATATAGGGCACTCTGTAATAAAGAGATTTTATATATATATATATATTGTTCATTTAGCATTATTGACATACTATTATAGTTTTTGATTAATATTTTGAATTCAGTAAAAACATTTATTTTCTGCTTTCATTTTAATTTGAGTTGAACGTTTTAGTAAATCTGTTTTTGTTGTTTTAAAAAATGTCTGTATCGGTTTTTTTAAAATAAAGGCTTATTTCAGTTTGACTTAATAATTAATGAAAATAGGAAAAGTTTAGGTTTATTTTATACCAGTTAACAGGGCTGGGTATCGATTCAGATGTTCCAACTCGATTCACAAGCCCTCAATTCGATTCTCGATTCAACTCAAATGAATATAGATTTAATACAAATACTAAAGGTATTTATTAAAAAGAACAGTGAACATAAATGGGTAATTAAAAAGAAATGAAGAGCCACAAACCTGTATGTTAAACTTTTTATTTTAGGTACACCTGAGTACATTAAAACAGAACGCATCTCTATATTTCAAATCCATACAATTGTTAAATACAATTTTGATGCAACTTTATTCAAAAAAAGAAAACGAGATGTATTTTATGGATGTTTTGATATATTTATTCTAAAACATAAGGCTATTGGATGATTTTTTTTAGCAATTTTCAGTACACAACAAGCTTTTCTTGCTGCTCGTCATGTGTGCGGTAACGGACAACAATACCTTAGCGTGCTGACCTAAGATGACTGTGGACTAATATTATTTGAGCAAATCTGTTTATAATATAAGCTGTTAGGGTTTGAGTTATAGCTCCTGCGCTGTATATGGACTATAATTTGAATATGTCTATAATGGCTAACGTACGTGCTTAAGAGACTGCTCAAGTTTAATCCTAATGCAAGGCAAGCATTCGCGTTTGTGTGATCTATTTTTAGCGGTTGTGTGCTCGTTTGTGTGTGTGTGTGCTCGGCTGTGTGTGTGTTGTCTCATCAGCATCTGTCTTCCGAAGATTTTTAGTATTACTACAGCATTTCACCACAGCCTTATAAAGGCGACAACGCACCGGAAGCCTCCATTTAAACACTGAATGGATAAATGATGTGCGCCTCTTGCTCCTTTGTAAGATCACGCAAGCCAAATGGGGGACATCTAGTGGAGAAGACTAGTAATTAGATTTACGTTAATCTTATGTTCAAAGTTATCGATTCGTGGCCTTTGAGAATCGATTCTGAATTGACCAGATTTTAAAAACCGATTAATCGAAAAATCGATTTTTTTTTTGCCCAGCCCTACAAGTTAACATTTATTAATTTAAAGTAATGATTTTTTTTTATGGTTTTAGCTTTTAACTATAATAACGCTGATACTAGTAAAAACAATATATTTATATGCGTCAAATAATGTTCTTAGTCTTCTTGTGACGGGGCGTCCCAGACAGAAGCTACATTTATGATTTATTGTTGCAGGATGCTCATTCAAATTCAGACGAGAGAGATAAAATATTAATTTTTACAAACAACATTTACTAAACACACACATTTATGCCAACCGTTTATTGGTTCATTGATTGGTTGAGCCTGTTGAACACACAGCAGCGCCACCTTCAGGCTTTGAAATATGAAGAACTGACATTTTTCATCGAGTCTATTGATTGAAATGGCATGATTTTCAATGATGTGCTTCTGTCTGGTCTTGTTTCCCATGAAGCTAATCTGATGTGGAGCGTGTGTTTGGCTGACTCCACCTGGCTGACATGGCCTCATCCGCCCAGATGTGTCTCGGCCTGTATCCTCTGCTCCTCCTCACGGTTTCACCGCTGCACAGCCGCTGCTCGTTCTTCCCTTCTCAAGCGCCTTCTTCCTGCGGACCCGGCCGGTCCTGGGCGGTGCGGCTCGACACGGCCTCTGTGAAAGCGGGACGTTCCCTTGACACGCTGGCGCAGAATGTGGCCGAGGAAGTTGGCCTGGAGAACCATGGGCAGATTGGGCAGCTCGAGGGACACTACCTGCTTTGCCAAGGGCTGGAAAACACAGCGAACGTGGACCACCGCTCAACAAAATCTGCTCTGGACGAGAACCCTCATGTGGTTTGGCACTCACAGGAACACATCCTCAGACGGTCCAAGAGAAGCGTGACCTTCAATGACCCGAAATATCCAAGTCAGTGGCACTTGGTGAGTGTAATGTTGCATTTAAGCCAGATTAAAAAACGCCACGATTGGCTCCAAGTGCTTAGATTTCTACCATCTGACTTTGGCTTTTACAGCACAACGATGATAAGCCCGGAATGGACATCAATGTGACCGGCATCTGGGAGCGTAACATCACGGGCGTCGGGGTCACAGTGGTTGTAGTGGATGACGGGGTTCAGCACAACTTGGTGGATATTCAGCCCAATTATGTGAGTGATTCACCATCTGACTTCCAGGTTGAACCGTTCAATATGCGCTAAAGGCTTAGTTCACCCCAAAATTTAAATTCGGTCATTAATTCCTCTCCCTCATGTGGTTGGACAGCCGTCAGACCTCCGCTCATCTTCACACACAGATGAAGATATTAGTGTTGAAATCCGATGGCTCAGAAAGGCCTTCATTGACACCAATGTCATTTCCTCTCTCAAGACCCATAAAGGCACTAAAGACGTCGCTACAAAGCCCATCTCACTACAGCGGCTCTACAATCATTTATGAAGAGACCAGAATAGTTTTTGTGCGCAAAACCCCCCGAAATAACGACTTATCTCCACAACTTTCCTGCCAGTCTTAGTGGGCGTCGCCATGACACTCGATGCTTCCGGTTGACGGTATCTCAGTTCCAGTTTAGCACACATAACAGTTATGCTGCGTTCACACCACGCGAATAAATAGCGCTATTTCAGGTGAACTGCTTAGTGCTACAGATATTAGTAAGTTCTTGTAAGATAGTCAGATCCATGCGACCATCTGGGACATGTGATCATTTTGCCTGAAGCGTTGTTGTAAAAGTCTACTCCTGAGTCCTGATAACACAACCAAGCGTTCAGCTGAGAACAGTACAGACTAACGTAAAACGGAAGTTCGTTACCGGCGTGTTCTACGTTGCCATAGCGATCATGGGAAAGGTCAGAGTTCGGGAAAGTTGTGGATAGTGATAGGCCGATTCAAAACAAAGTTTCAAAACGTTATGAATCAGTGAATCGATTCATGATTCGGATCGCGTGTCAAACTACTGAAACTTTGGCGATCCGAATCATTAATAGCTGCGTGTGTCCAACGACAATAGGGTGAGGAATTAATGAATTTACATTTTTGGGTGAACGAACCCCTAAGCTCTATAAGCAGCGTTTGTGCAGTTACCTGAGAATTTGTTCCTCTAAAATGCTGAGATCAGTTCAGTAAAGCCTAGTTCAGACGGCACGATTTTCAAACTCAGTACTCCGTATATTTTATATATATTCATTAGAGATTGACCGATATTGATATTGATTTAATTATAACCGATACGATACCAATTATTTTGCATGTTCGTGTGTCCGATAACTGATATAACTTATTTCTTGTTTTCAAATGATTCATTTTATTTGATAAATTTAGCTCAAATGAATATAAAGTATATCAGCTTCATATGTATAGCGACCGGCCGTCAAAAAGTCGACCCCTGTTTATTTCATGCATGTCTTTGTTGTTGTCCTAGAGTCCTGAGGGTAGCTATGATTTAAACTCTAACGACCCTGACCCCATGCCTCATCCTGATGGACACAATGACAACCATCACGGCACTCGCTGTGCTGGAGAGATCGCCGCCGTGTCCAATAACAGCTACTGTGCCGTCGGGGTGGCCTATGGTGGCAAAGTGGCAGGTTTGTGAATGAAGAGTCATCTTTAGGGTGGATTGCTTTAAGATGAATCGCTTTGTCGTATTCCTCATTTGTAAGTCACTTTGTATAAAAGTGTCTGGTAAAGAAATGAATGAAATATAAATGTTGTCAATGATTTACGCTTGAGATATATATATATATATATATATATATATATATATATATATATATATATATATATATATATATATATATATAAGCAGAAACGATTACTGCGTAAAACCTTATAAAAGCTCACTGAGATGATGCAGACATCATAAACTTATCACACACTTCTTCTGGCAGGAATATTTTATGTAGCTAAATATCTCTTCATTGACTGATGTGTCATGGTGCTCTCGGTCAACCATTATTATGTTTGGTCTAAAACGCAACTCCACTCGTGTTTTACCACAGGTCAGCAAATGCAAACTAAAATCTGCAGGACTGTGAAGTCAAAACATTTCAAAAGATATTTTGAGGGGGAAAAAATAAATGAATTAAATAACATTTGAAAAACCTGTATAAACTGAACACCAAATAACAATATTAACTATGCAAATTATTAACAAAATCCCTAAGTAAATTAAACTATATAACCAAAGCTATAACACTTCTTTTTTTTTTTTTTTTTTTTTTTTTTATTGAGCAAAATTGCAAATTTACAAAATAATAACTTTTACAAGGTAGGGGATCAATGATATACATACACTTACAGAAGAGGAGAAAGAGAGGAGGAAAAAAAGAAAAAAAAAAAAAAGGGGGGGGAGAAAATAGTAATAATAGAGTTTTAGTAGCAGTAGTCATCATAATAATAAATATAACAACAAAAATAATAGTAGCAGAGGTGGTAGTAATAGCAATAGTATTCATGTTAACAATCGTAATAGTAGCTGTATCATCTGTGAATTATAATAACGATAATAGTATTAGAAATAATAATAATAGTTGTTGTATTAGTTGTTGTAGTTGTTGTGATAGAGGTAGTGATGACAAGTATAAGTATAGTAGTATTCTAGTACTAGTAATATATAATAACAGTGATATTATTAATAATAATAATAAGAAGAATAATGATAAGAATAATAACAGAATAGCCAGTAACGTTATTGTAGATATACACTATTTAATTTTATTTTATAGATCTGGGAACGACTCCATAATTGCCAGTGAGCACAACCAACAGACATCCCTAAGATAGACATGGTCCCTTCTCTCCATTCCTCATCCC
Organism: Pseudorasbora parva; assembly: GCF_024679245.1. NCBI lineage: Eukaryota > Metazoa > Chordata > Actinopteri > Cypriniformes > Gobionidae > Pseudorasbora > Pseudorasbora parva. Next base: position 3,495,345 of record NC_090179.1, read on the forward strand.
CCAGCCCCTTTCCTCCTCGTCAGTGACTCCCAAACCCAGCAGTTAACCCTCTCATGTATTGCTGTGTTTTCCTCCACCAAGTATGCTGGGGCACCACAACAGGCACCGCCAAGCCAAGCTCTCTTAGTCTGGTTGTGACCTGTCAGAACAGAAGATATGTTTGGGTAACCCTCAGCAGCTTTTTATTATTATTATTTTTAAATTATTATTATGATTATTATTATCTGTGGCTTTGGAACGCAGTGTGCACTAGTTAGCTCCCCAGCTAGAGCCACCATATCCAACCCAGATAGCAATCAAATGTAATTTTACATGAGAGGAGGGATTGGGGCAAAGACACTAAGAGGGAGGGGCCAGCCAACCCAATCGCCAAGTCTGTGATGACCATGCCTACAGGATGTGCTAGCTGTACCCACTGACAGTATCTAGGACAGGCCTTACCCAGACCATTTTACAAAGGGTTTACAAATAGTAAATATTTATATATGTTTTCTGAAATGTTATTTATTTAGACTAAGCAAAGGAGATATGACAGATAAATGTATAACGTCAATACCAATACCACCATCCCTACTACCAAAGCTATAACACTTCTGTTTTCTTTGTAATAAAATACTGTTGAAAAACGAACAGAACTAAAGTCCATAGTGGAGATGATTCGAGCATTTTGAAAATTCTTCTTCAATCAATCTTACATTTACAAAGAAAACTGGTTTATGTTTTTTCGCACTGAGGTAACTGAGGCTTACTGTCTGTGGCTCTCTAGCGCGTGTTTGGAGGACGGGGTTTGCTATTTGCCAATCGGCCGTGATATAGTGTGCGGTTATGTTCATATAGCTGTCTGTGGCACGGGACGTCCATCCATCGGTGGTGATTGCGATGGATTCAGCAGTACTCAACCCTTCCTCCACCGTAGCCTTTGTTTTCTCCAGAAGTCACAAAAACGAATTGATTGCAAATGTGTGTGTGCTTGTACCCTCAGGCATCCGGGTTTTGGACGGACCGCTCACAGACAGCATGGAGGCCGTGGCTTTTAATAAGCACTACCAAGTTAATGACATCTACAGCTGCAGGTACGTGCTTTACTGTAGCGATCCCAATCAAGAATTCATTATATCAGGGTTTCTCAACCAGTGGGTCGCGGATCATTCTCTAGGGGGTCGCGAGACTTTCTATGCATTCTCCTATTTTTGAATTTCGTATGTTGAATCATTATTGCCGTAACTTTCTAACGCTAATTCTAAACTGTCCTATCGCAATACTGTATCAATGCCGCGACGGCTCTTATTGGACAAGGTCCTACTCTGTTTACGCAAGCGTTTTACCCCGTTGTAACGACAGCGCGCTCGAGATGACAGAGTTCCTTCTGGATTCAAACCAGACACAAATATCCAGAACTCGCAGATCGCGCAATGAAGTTTCTCTTGCCATTCAGCACCACCTATCTTTGTGAGTCGGGATTTTCAACAGTGACTGCAATGAAAACAAAAAGCTGAAATAGACTTGACAGCAGCTAGTTTGAGTGCTACACTGCGAGTGGCCCTTTCCCCAATTCCACCCCGTCTGGATATCATCGCTTCAGAGCGGCAGTCTCAAATATCACATTAATGTGAGTAAAAATAAATAAAGCAGTTTGCCTCATAGTCTGCCTAATTCGCCTTATTCAACTGGCGGCCATTTTGAAAACTCTAACGCCGTTGTGGGGTACACAAACCCGGAAGTTGGACTCCGATACAGTACTAATCAATAGCAGCATTCTGTGTCACTCACTTTCTGCCTGCTGTGTGTAACACAATCATGTAATGCATCACTGATAATATGTTTATGTATATAGTTTTCATTTGTTAAATCAGCACTAGGTAACTTTTCAACCTTCATAATATATTTTTTAAGACTCTTGTGATGATAAATCGACTTACAATAGGTTGAATGACACGTCTGCCATAGCCTGATGGGGTCTGTATCGTTTTTAATCGTACTTTTAAACTTCGGGTTTCGGGTAGTAACCCGAGAAAAAAAAAAGAACTACAAAATTCGACTGCTTTACGGCATATACGTCACTTCCACCAACACACACACACTTCCTTACATTCGGACGTGCGAGCCCAACTTTGTTCGTCGGATAATATAGTCATGTCCGAAGCAGCACAGACACATAAGAAAGAAAAGGTTTTGTTAGAGGAAAGCAATAAGAGGAAACGAAAAAGTGATGTGATTAAAGGCAGGACGAGGATCAACATGTGACCAGCGTTTGCTCGTCGGCGTGAGCTGAAGGAGGCGTGCCCGACCGATGCTGTCCTGCTTGTTACGGTGATTACCTACCACTCAAACATTGAACTGAAGTATCATATAGATTCTGTAAAACAGTAACCAATAGACTACTATAATGACGCTGGCTTGTAAACGTGAGCATCGTGATTATTTGGCGTTTGAAAAAAATAAAACCCATGAAATTATATTCATATGACATGCTGAAGCATAAGCCACTGACTGTAACGTTACCTGGGATGAAGACATTTCACACGCGACGCCAGAAGAACTCGAACTCCTCCTGCAGTGTTCAGGGGAACTGTTAGTGCTGCACCGACCCGCGGCGCCACTTTTATGAAGTTATTTGGCCCGCCCCGCACCACTGTATATATTTTTACAACCCGCCGCGCACCCGCGACCATTAAATAGACATACGGGGTCCGCGGGTTATGAGACGACCAGCATCACTAGCTCAGGGCTATCAGGGCTGTCATGTCAACAAATGCACGCGCGATGGCATCCCCTGTTGTAGGAGGACAGAGCTTACGACAGTAGTTGAGGACATTATTTTTTCCAAACTGTAGGGGGACCCCGAGAGCAAAAGTAGCCAAGTGCGGCTTTAATGTTTTTTAATTTTCCTCCTAATGTAATTTCTAATGTTCTGCCCTTTTCTGGTACGTTTTTCCATACTTACAATATACAAGCAGGCCATTTGTATTCCTCCATACCAATAAATGTACATAGTTACCTTTACAAACCTAGACCAGTGTGCCTATCAATGTTTTTGAATTACTTATTTCTTTCTGATGTTCTGACCAGTTGTCAAGTTGTGAAAGACATCATCCATGTGTAATAAAATTGTACTTTATTCTTTATATAAATGGACATTTTATTTTACATATATGAAGATCCAGCAGCTTATACACATATCTCCCACATGTAAATTAACTGTATCAACTATAACACTGATCTGCCCACGTTGACACTATATGATAGATTAAAATAAGCTAGGACACTCAAAAGCCTGCCATCCATGGATTCTGTCAGTGTTTTGATCTGTTCACCATCAACATTGCGTGCAGCAGCAACCACAGCCTCCCAGACACTGTTCAGAGAGGTGTACTGTTTTCCCTCCTTGTAAATCGCACATTTGATGATGGACCACAGGTTCTCAATGGGGTTCAGATCAGGTGAACAAGGAGGCCATATCATTAGATTTTCTTCTTTTATACCCTTTCTTGCCAGCCACGCTGTGGAGTACTTGGACGCGTGTGATGGAGCATTGTCCTGCATGAAAATCATGTTTTTCTTGAAGGATGCAGACTTCTTCCTGTACCACTGCTTGAAGAAGGTGTCTTCCAGAAACTGGCAGTAGGACTGGGAGTTGAGCTTGACTCCATCCTCAACCCGAAAAGGCCCCACAAGCTCATCTTTGATGATACCAGCCCAAACCAGTACTCCACCTCCACCTTGCTGGCGTCTGAGTCGGACTGGAGCTCTCTGCCCTTTACCAATCCAGCCACGGGCCCATCCATCTGGCCCATCAAGACTCACTCTCATTTCATCAGTCCATAAAACCTTAGAAAAATCAGTCTTGAGATATTTCTTGGCCCAGTCTTGACGTTTCAGCTTGTGTGTCTTGTTCAGTGGTGGTCGACTTTCTGCCTTTCTTACCTTGGCCATGTCTCTGAGTATTGCACACCTTGTGCTTTTGGGCACTCCAGTGATGTTGCAGCTCTGAAATATGGCCAAACTGGTGGCAAGTGGCATCTTGGCAGCTGCACGCTTGACTTTTCTCAGTTCACGGGCAGTTATCTTGCGCCTTGGTTTTTCCACACGCTTCTTGCGACCCTGTTGACTATTTTGAATGAAACGCTTGATTGTTCGATGATCACGCTTCAGAAGCTTGGCTATTTTAAGACTGCTGCATCCCTCTGCAACATATCTCACTATTTTTGACTTTTCTGAGCCTGTCAAGTCCTTCTTTTGACCCATTTTGCCAAAGGAAAGGAAGTTGCCTAATAATTATGCACACCTGATATAGGGTGTTGATGTCATTAGACCACACCCCTTCTCATTACAGAGATGCACATCACCTAATATGCCTAATTGGTAGTAGGCTTTCCAGCCTATACAGCTTGGAGGAAGACAACATGCATAACGAGGATGATGTGGTCAAAATACTCATTTGCCTAATAATTCTGCACTCCCTGTAGTAAAAGGACAACATATAGTGCAAACCTGTTCTCCCGATTTCATTTACGATATATCCCATTGATAATTCACTGAAATGCACAAAGAATCTCTCGTTTTTCTCCTCAAATCCTCACGTCTAGATCTTTCCAGGTTTGTTTTCACAAGTAAATACAATTTATTATCTATCAAAATGGCAGAAATCACTTTTGAAGCTTTTATTCATGGTCTGTTGGAATTGCCTTGTTGATGAGTTTACACTTTTGAATGTCCTATTAATGTTTAATGGTTGAAGGGTGAGTAGAATAATGTCATCTCATTGTACCCAGTATAAAAAATGGTATTGTGTTCATAGAGTGAGCATTTCGGTGATTATTTACAGCTCATGGTCATGGGGCGTAGGAATAAGGTGGATAAACAGCATGTTTTAATTACACATTCATATCATCAAAACATATTCAGAATGTTTTTGTTGTGAATAAATCAGTAAATGTTATTTTTATGAATAAAAAAAAAAACTTGTGCATGTTTATCTTAAAAGTATACAATAAAATGTGATTTTTAAAATATTATTTATTTTATTTTAATTGTTTTAATCTCTTGATTCTCACAAAATAATTATCCCAAGTTTTTTTTGTCATTCAAACTTGGTATTATTTTTCTGTTTCCAGAGATTAGGCTATTGGGAATTTTTGTATTAGTAATTTTCCAGATGCACTTTATTTTAAGGTGTCATTGTTACAGTGTAATTATATAATATTAATAGTAATATTAATTACCAACATGTACTTACTATAGGGTAGGATTGGGGATTGGCTGAGGGTTATTTGCATGTAATTATGCATAGTTTACAGTTATTATTATCGTAAGTACAACATGCGTAACAATGATAATGTAAAATAGTTGTAATGTATTTAAAAAAAATGTATTTATTAATTTACATTGTTCTTCTGCTTTCATGAAGAAATGTATTTTTTTATAGGGTTTCACCTTTATTTCCATGACACAGGCGTTTAATGCATTGGGGATCAACTAATAATTAACAATACTTTTTTCACAGCGTTTATTAATCCTGGTTAATATTGATTTATGAATATGTTAGTTCATAATCCATTAACATATGCAACTTTTCATGTTAAAATGGTTAACCTGACTTTTATACTTTATCTTGTAGCTGGGGACCAGATGATGACGGTCGTACAGTCGATGGACCTCATCCTTTAGGCAAGGTTAGGCAGTCTGACTCTGAATATGCATTTGTTACGATAATTCAGAACACTTGTACTTCAGCCGTAGCTTGAACATGTCAATAAAGCACTTGTATCAGCTTCAAACCGCTACATTTAAGGAGCTTTTCCTCCCATTACAAATATTAGCTTTTTGCACCCACAGATGGCTTACAAATACATTTTAAATCAGCAGTCAGTAGTCAATGTTTTAGTCTGATTTTGACACAGAATGATATCTTTGGTTTCCCACAGGCGGCGCTACAGCATGGCGTTATTGCAGGCAGGAAAGGTTTTGGGAGCATCTTTGTTGTGGCCAGTGGCAATGGAGGACAGTATGACGACAACTGCAACTATGATGGCTATGCTAACTCCATCTACACCATCACCATTGGTACTAAACCATCGTCTTTTAGCTATGAGTGTCAAACCGTGTCTGATGAACGCTGTCCGGGATATGTCTATGATTCCGATATCACCCCACAATCAAAAGAAAACTGCATTGCTTAATTCTGTGTGCTGTAATATTTGTATCGGTGTCAGTAATGTAAAAGAGCTCATGTAAGAGTGTGTGTGTGTGTTTGCAGGAGCAGTGGATGAGAATGGCAGAAAACCGTTTTATGCTGAAGAATGTGCCTCCATGCTGGCTGTGACGTTCAGCAGCGGAAGCAGACAGCTGCGCAGTATCGTAAGCATCACTAGCCTGTTAAAGTACACTTTATTATGTATTGTGGAGTCAAATGAGCCTTTTTTGCCTCCATCTCTTTGATTATTAAAGGGGGGGTGAAATACTGAGTATCAGTCAATCTCATGTCAATCTTGAGTACCTATAGAGTAGTATTGCATCCTTCATATCTCCGAAAAGTCTTTAGTTTAATTATATTTATAAAAGAAATATGGGCTGTACCGAGTCTTTCCGGAAAAAACCGAGCACCTGGAGGCGTATCGTGTGGGCGGAGCTAAAGAATGACGAGCACACAAAGCGGTGACGTCCTCAAGCGTGGAGAAACCCATCGCTATCTCAGCTAATAGATATATGATCCAGAATCATTCGGAGGCTGAAATAAATTGAACAGGAGAAGCAGCAGCAGCAGGACGTCCGTCTCTGTGGTATGGACTGTATTTAGTGGCCTGTCAACATTTGTGTGTGTTTACTCGCAGTTTATGAGGACATGATTCGGTTTATGGACTATTGTATGCGACTAGACCTTAGCAGTAGCAAGCAAAACGGTTTTGCACGTCAGACTGGTGTAACGTTATACAGAGAACAGCAATGGAGTCCGTTAGCGCATTTGAATGACGAAGCACGCGATCGTGTCGTTTACTGATGTTTACTCACGCGACGATAGCCAACAGCAGACATTTGAAGCAGTTTTACTCAGCGGCTGCTTCCAAAGCAGGACCGAACCTTTATCGCTGGGACCGCTCCGTCAAAAACACACTTCTTTGGTATGATTTGGTGAAGTCCTGACAGCAGTGAACGGTGGAGATCCACTTTGCAATGCGAAGTGATGCTGTGAAGCTTCCCGTCATTTCTGCGTTCAAATCGGTTCAAATGCAGCGCTGCCTTCCCGAAATGCTGTGCTGAAGCGTTGAAGTCGCTCGACGTCACCCACAGGAATAAAGTGGAGCGCGGCGCGTCATAAATGTTCACGGACGCTTGGATCTGCAGCTGAGCGTCGAATCGGCCATGTCTGTAATTTGTAAAGCAAAAATTCCTCCGCAAATTACCTACCATATTTTGCCGAACACTGAGTCCTGTGATAATATTAGTCCCGTGCGAATTGGCATCTCTGTGATTTGGCCAGGATTGGGCGGATCGTATATCATTTTTGCAAGGTTTTTTTTCCTGTGCGCATTTCTATCAATTATCTTTCACGAAGAATGGAGGCTGCATTCATAATGCGCACCGTTATGAATTCCCGCACAGATTATACTTTCACTTTTGAATGAGTACCAATTTGGGTGCAAATTGCTTGAATGGTGTGTTTAATATTAACATCAATACTATTCTTAATGAAAAACATAACAATAGAACAGTACAATGACAAGCTCGCTTAAATGGGCGCTTTTACATTTAGCTTTGAAACTCAATCTTCCGCCGTATATGAATGAAATCTGACTCCTGCCGCTGGTCTGTGCTCAGTTCAGTTTTTAATTGTAGCGTCTGTTCTCTAACTGAACGAAATAATTTGTATTACTATAAAACTATCAAAACGATATCGATACGACTGTTTATGATTTCATACAGCTATAACGAAAAAACATTTACAAGTCCTGACATCATATCCGGGAGAAGTCAGTAAAATCGAGTAAAATTACAGGGTTTGCTTATCACGTGCGAATGTGCCACTGCCACGCAAAACTCAGATGTGGGGGAGAAATTTCTAAATCCCAGAAATCCCAGATACTAATCCCCTGCGAACATTGCTTAAGTCAAACTTTATTAAGCGTTCTGACAACTCCATTCACTCCCATGGTAACGTTGTTCAAACGTTGATGTGCATATTAACAATATCTCCCAGCCTTGGTAATCTTTTGGCAGTTGCTGCGAGACAGTAGTACGTTTGCGTATGGAGAGATTACGTCTTTTCATAAAACGAAAGCACCAAGAAGGACCTCCTTGATATTCATTGATGTTCATGCTCCGTAGTAGTGCTGTTGCCTTCATTCAAATAGTGACACTGTAGAGACGCGGACGCGCGTTTTTATTGGTTTTTCATACTGAAACATTTTGACTGAGCGCCTTGATCCATATATAAGGCGCTCCGGATTATAAGGCGCACTGTCGGATTTTGAGAAAATTAAAGGCTTTTAAGTGCGTCTTATAGTGCGGAAAATACTGTAAATGTAAACGGTGCCGAGATCCAAATTATTGTAGAGCCTTTTCACATCTGTCACTCACGACTCGCGTGTTAAAGCGAGACGCAAGTTCATCATCTGATTGTCAGCTTTAACCGACAGTCACGCGCAGACAGCAAATCTACAAAAACGGCCCAAAACATTCAAATGAAACACCACATCTCCATTTCTGTAAGTTTCCCAAACCACAATGCACCAGTGTGTGAGCTTTTTAAAGTGCTTTATAGCGACTGCAGTAAAGATAGCTTGCGGTTCGATGTTCAGATTTAGTTTGGCCATAAATACCTGGATCATTAACATCACTTTTCTGATTTGTGTAAAGGTTTTAGTGGAAAAAAAAGCATGCCTAAAACATTACTGTCTTTAGTTGACATTTTTAAAGAACTTCTGTCAAAGAACAACCAAAATAGCATACACAGCATAATATTTGCCATGACGACGACATATCGTGTATATTTACTCAATGCAAAATGTGCAGAGCCATGGACTGTTGTCTGATGATCTCATTGGTCAGAACAGTTTCTGTTCGGAGATATTAGGCGTTTCTCAATGCCAAGGAAGGATCCTCGGAAGCCAGAATTCCAAGGATGCTACGTCATCGACATCCGATGAAGGACTGTTCCAATGTTGAGGATCCTCGAATTTCAACCAAGGACTGAGTCCTTCGTTCGAAAAATATGTCATATACAGGAAAGGATGCATATGAGTAGCCTTCGCGCACTTCGCGTTTTCAAATCACCCACAATCCTATGTGCGCAGCTTCGCTATCTTCTGACGTTCCCGGAGTCGGAGCGTGAACGGGGCAAATATGCTTGTATCGGAGTTTGGAGATGGGAAGGAAGGAGGCGGGAACCGGTGAACGTTCAACAACTTTATAATAAACAAAACGAAAGTAACACGGGGAAAACCCTCACGGGCGACCATAACATAAACTCCAGGCCTAGTCCTCTCTCGTCTTCCACGCTCCACCATTTATACTCCAATCACTTTGCCGTGAGCCGAGACCGGTGTGGCGGCGATCAGCTGCCGCTCATTATCACTCCACCGGCCCGCTCTCACGGTCCCTCACCTCGCTGCTTGCCACAATGCTTTTATTTACGTTAACAAACATTTGTTATAACCGTAGTTAATATACGTAAAGTTTAACGTTTAAATATCGGTACAAATTACTACTGTTTTGATATCAAAATATATACAAATAACGTTACACATAATGTTATTGATGGCCAACGGACCTTTTCACTGACGTAATGACGCAATGACGTGCACTTGCTAGCCTGTTCCATTTACGTGTTCTCCGAATGCTAAAGAGGAGCCTCGCCGAGCCTCTGAAGGAAGTGACTTGGAAGGATTCGTCCTTCCAAGGAAGCATCCTTGACATTGAGAAACACCTAATTACTCTATAGATCGAGGCCAGACTGAACCGCCCGACCTAAAAATGTTGTGGGCGGGGCTGAGTTCGGCTGGCATCCAGGCTATAGGATATCATGAATACAGACTACTTTGCTGTTATTAGTGCTGTAGCTGTTGTTTAGTGTTAAATTAGGCCTATTGTAGTTAAGATAAGGTGGCTTTAGCTTTTACTGTGAATGTGTTAAGCAATTTGTGTGTCTTGTATCTATTTATTTAAGTATGCTTTAAACTTTTAATACATTGTTCACTTTCAAGAATTCAATTATTCAATCAAATTCAATAAAAAGCCAATGTCATTTTGTGGCTCTTTTTTTTTAAATTAAAAGTATCAGTTCAGGCACCAGTATTGTTTTAAAAGTACCGGTTTTGGCGACAGTATCGTAAAAAAAAAAAAACGCTAGTAAATTACATTTCGTTGTTTAGTTGTCTATTCAGAATCATGGAAGAATCGTGATCTCGGTTAAAATTCGATTAAATCATGCAGCTCTGATATAGATTGATGAATCATATCTGTAACATACATTTAGAAAATACCATTGATTTATAATTCAATGCAAGTTTTCACAAAAGTTTATACACTAATAAAACGGAAAAATGGAAAACCTCAATACTATGATATCAGTTTGAGCTTCTTTTAATTCAAGTGTGTTAATTCAAGCACAATTTTAATTCACACTTGCACCAAAGATCTTAGTCAGACGTGAGTTTTCATTTCTTCCCAATCAAAAAATGTAAATAGCGTGATCTTCGATGCCGATCTTTGTCTAGATGTAGTGTTGTTCCAGGTTTGTGTTGTGCTTTCAGGTGACGTCGGACTGGAGCCTGCAGAGTGGCACGGGCTGCACCGATGGGCACACGGGCACGTCTGCGGCGGCTCCGCTGGCGGCGGGAATGGTGGCCCTCATGCTGCAGGTGCGGCCCTGTCTCAGCTGGCGGGACGTTCAGCACATCATCACTTACACAGCTACACAGGTATCACACTACTCATGCTTTAACACAACTAATCTACTCTTAAAGTGCCCCTATTATGGATTTTTGATAAATACTAGGGCATAAATATAACCTAGAAATCTAGACGCACCCTAGCAGCAGCAAATTTAATCTGCCCGCAAGTGTCGTCTAGGAACTCTTAATACCCTTCTGAGCTGTATTCCTCACAATCTGGACGGGCCAATCACATCGTGTATAGAGTCGGTGGGCGGGGCCATAATGTCGACGGCCGAGTTGCGTTTGCGTGCTTCTAGTAAACACAGAAACTGGCGACCGGCAGTCTTTCGAATCAGCTTTGACTGCGACTCTGGAAGACTTGGAGTTAAGCTTTTCTCTGAGAAAAGAACAAAGAACGGCACAGAACACATCTTCCCTTTTTAAGAATGACTTCAGAGTTTAGCCGACCGGATACGGCGAATGTTTAATCTATCAACAAGCTCCGCTTCACCTTCGTTGCTCTGGTTGGTGTAGCGCTATCCTATCGCGTGCAGAGGGACGAAAGACAACCGTTTATCCGCCCCTCAGATTGAGCTGTCAATGGTGAGTTTCCAGACCAAACATCTTGATGTGGCTCTGGCTTGTCAGGCTAAAATAAATATAAAAAATATAAATTGATAAATTCTCAGGCATTCACGGTTCAATACGTGCTTGTGAATTACGTTTTGTTTATTGAATTTGTTATTTTTATTTTTTTAATTTTAAATATTTTTCTTATATGCACTAAAGTTAGGGGGTTTAGCCACACTTGAAATGCTGATGTCAGAGAGTTATACTCATGGGACAATAATTATTTACAATCACAAAAGTTCATTATTTGCATGCATTTTAAAGCCTTGCCGGTTAAACATCTGATTTTAAAGGGGGGGTGAAATGCTGTTTCCTGCATACTGAGCTTTTTACACTGTTAAAGACTTGGATTCCCATCCTAAACATAGACAACGTTTCAAAAACTAATGTTGGACGTTTGATGGAGTATTTCTGTGTCAAAAATACTCCTTCCGGTTTCTCACAAGTTTCGGAGAGTTTTTTTCGAGTATGGGTCGACTTGACGTTACTAGAGCGGAAGGTCCTTGTATGGGCCGTACGGGCTCTTCTCCCGGTAGGGTGCGCCCGCGCGGGACTAGAGCGAGAGAGGAAATGCACGCCCATAAACACTCAGCTGCAGATCCAGTCGATCCAGGCGTCGCGCTCCACTTTATTCCTTTGGGTGACGTCGAGCGACTTCAGCGCTTCAGCACAGCATTCCGGGAAGGCAGCGCTGCATTTGAACCGATTTGAACGCAGAAATGACGAGAAGCTTCACAACATCGCTTCAGTCGCGTCTCAAAGTGGATCTCCACCGGTCACTGCTGTCAGGACTTCACCAAATCATACCAAAGAAGTGTGTTTTTGACGGAGCGGTCCCAGCGATAAAGGTTCGGTCCTGCTTTGGAAGCAGCCGGTGAGTTAAACTGCTTCAAATGTCTGTGCTGTCGGCTATCGTCGCGTGAGTAAACATCAGTAAACGACACGATCGCGTGCTTCGTCATTCAAATGCGCTAACAGTTACTCCATTGCTGTTCTCTGTATAACGTTACACTAGTCTGACGTGCAAAACCGTTTTGCTTGCTACTGCTAAGGTTTAGTCGCATACAATAGTCCATAAACCGAATCATGTCCTCATAAACTGCGAGTAAACACACAAATGTTGACAGGCCACTAAATACAGTCCATACCACAGAGACGGACGTCCTGCTGCTCCTCTCCTCTCCTCTCCTCTCCTCTCCTCTCCTCTCCTCTCCTCTCCTCTCCTCTCCTCTCCTCTCCTCTCCTCTCCTCTCCTCTCCTCTCCTCTCCTCTCCTCTCCTCTCCTCTCCTCTCCTCTCCTCTCCTCTCCTCTCCTCTCCTCTCCTCTCCTCTCCTCTCCTCTCCTCTCCTCTCCTCTCCTCTCCTCTCTAAAAGATGTAAAATAAGTCTTTGATGTCCCCAGGGTGTGTATGTGAAGTTTTAGATCAAAATGCCCCACAGATCATTTTTTTTATAGGACAATTCACCATGACGTCACAACAGTAAATAAACGTTCTTCCGGGTGGCAAAAGCCGAAGCGTTCCTATGGCAACGCTAGTAAATTGCTTGGGATTCAGACATAGTTAACATGATTATTGAGGGACTGATTAACTAATTCAGGAGATAGCAATACGTGAAATGCCTAACCTTGCTCCAGTAGATGTAGCGCTAGTCTACTACCATCATTTTTAAATGAGCCTCAGCCAACCATTGAGTAGTTATTTTAGTGACTGTTGCTGTTTGAATTACAATATGTTAGGCTATCGTAGATGGTCTATTTCCCTGTTATCTAACTATTTACCTGTTCTCTGCTTTTCAACAAATCATTTGCACACATTTTTTCTTTATTTTTTGTATCTGAAGCTATAGCAGCTCCGGTGTCTGTGTTTAACATGAAAGCTTGTGTGATCGCAGCCGGCTCGCGGTGCAAACAGTCGTGCCGTGTACCAGCTGATTTGATGCGATGATCAACTTAAATGACTCGTAGCATCTGCAATATCTCACGAATTCCCGATGTTAAAATATAATTATATTTATAATTTAATATGGAGCTAATCACTACACCTGTTAGCAGTCATAATGTAAACATCCATTATTGATATAAAATAGCTGAAATCACATGAACAATCACACAAAAACCTTATTCCGTAGTTATCGTGTGTTTATTAGCTTCTTAGTTCACGTGTAGAAATGAAGAATAGGCCCGTTCTTCACAGAGCCAGAATGAGGAAGTGTCCACACGGGAGGAGCGCGTCAAAAGGCTGATAGATCAGAGAGCGAATGAACGCCTGATGACTGATATCCGATGCATATCATTAAGAAGAGACACAGAGACAGGTCTGCGCATGTTTTAACTCTTTTATATTGAATAATTCTGTAAGAAATGAATAGAAATGGTATTCTGTATTACGAAATATTGTGCAAACGTGATATGTCGATATTTCTCCAAATATGAGCACTTTTAAACTAAGAGCTAAACTGAAAGCTGTTCTTTGCGATCTCTGTGAACACAAATGAGCCAGTTCAGACGAGAGAATGAACGTGCGTCTGATAATCTATTCAAAATATCGTTCATAACGGATCGATAATAATGCACTCCTGACATAAATTAAGAAATGAATGTCACTGCAACCCAGTTTTATCATAAACAGTGTTCAAATATCGAAGCTGGAGTCTTTAATCTTTCTGATGATACTGAGTTTGTCCAGATAAAGTAATAGTGTGATAAGCAGTGAATGTTGAACAATAGTAATGAGGCTGTATGATCTTTGAATCGTAAGGGGTTAAAAGAGATCTAAAGTTTACTAGTATTAGTCTTGAATTTCCCCAGCTGAAGATAATTATGCTCTGCTATGATGGACCGTTTTGAGAATACTTCTCTGTAGCGCTACTTTTGATGACGTCCACTCGCTTTAGCCTCCTCACCCACAGGTTTTGCTGGATATATTGACCTCTTTCTGAATGAAATCTATACAATCCTACACCTTTTGCTGTATATCGGACGGCGCAACCCCAGACACAACACGTTTTCGTCCTAGTTTCAACTTTAATCAACAACAATGTTCTTAACTCCGTATCTGTTTACAGTAGCCGGCTGATCTCTTCAGTTTGTCAGTAGAAGCCGCTCGCGCTCTGCTACCCGGAAGTATCTTGAAACATTCTTAAATGCCCTATAGCATTTTTTTTAGGGTGAGCAAAAATGCACCCTTTTTGTGTATCCCTTTAAATGCAAATGAGCTGCTCATGGGGCGGAGCTTCAAGAACTGCAGTTAGCAGCTCAGATTACCTCACGCAGACAGGGAATGAAACTGCTCAGCCTTTTATGATCAAACCGGAGTCAGACAATGATGGAGAGACTCCAGAAGAAGAGACAACATGTAGAATGAGACGGGACGTTTCTGAAGGGATAGTTGACAAATTTATGAGTTAACGATCTTCAAGTCATCGATTAGCATATTCTGTGCTCTTGATAATCTCACTCCTTTTGTCCCTTTGATCTCTGAGTGTTTCGGTGGGTGGGGTTATGCAAATGTTAGGGTTAGTGATGTCACTGACCCATGAAGAAGCTCGTTGTAGTCTCTACCAGCCGTTTGTTGTAGTTCTTAAAAAGGGATTTCTGTAAAAGAAAATATCTCCCTTTGTGTTGAACTGTGAGTGTCGTAACTTTGCAGATGTTGATTATGGTCAAACAGCGACACTACACACTCACTAAAGTTAAACAAGTCTAATCATAACCAAACACCGCTTTAAATGTGGAGCAGCAAACTCATTGGCTACAGATGCGACAGGAACCAATCAGCTTGCACCGTGAAGTTAAGAATTGTATTTGTTTGTTTGTTTATTTATTTATTTATTTATTTTTGTTAGGCAGTGGATTTTTTGGTATCGAATTACAATAAGGTCTCATTTGTTAATGCATTTACTAATGTGAACTAACAGAGATCAATAACCGTTGTTAATGTTAGTTAATGGTTATGGTAAGAGGCGGGACCTTTCCGGTCAAAGTGCGCTAAGCTGCTGTCCAATCACAACACGGGAAGCGCTGGCCCAATCAGAACTCGTTACGTGTTTCTGAAGGAGGGACTTCAGAGAACAAGGAAATCATCAGGCTGTTTTTAGGACAGAGGAAACAGCGCTGTACAGATAAGTAAATTGTGTGAAAAATACTGTGTTTTTTAACACACGAAACATGAACTCATGTTATATTGCACACTGTTAACATAATCAAAGCTTCGAAAACACGCAAAGAACGGGACCTTTAAAAAATGTAAAGAATTTTAAACTGGTTCAAACTAGGCTACTATATTGTGTATGTTTGATTCATGTTGAAGTGTCATGGGTTTTAATGGTGAGACTTTTGTTTTTGTATTTAGGCTCTTAAAGTATATAAAAATATGGATTTAGATTTATCAGCCAATATAACGGTTCTCTAGCCTGACAAGCCAGACCCACATCAAGATGTTTGGTCTGGAAACTCACCATTGACGGCTCAATCCGAGAGGCGGATAAACGGTTGTCTTTCAAACTCCCTCTGCACGCGATAGGATAGCGCTACACCAACCAGAGCAACGAAGGTGAAGCGGAGCTCGCTGACAGATTAAACATTCGCCGTATCCGGTCGGCTAAACTCAGAACACATCTTCCCTTTTTAAGAATGACTTCAGTGCCGCTCTTTGTTCTTTTCTCAGAGGAAAGCTTAACTCCAAGTCTTCCAGAGTCGCGGTCAAAGCTGATTCGAAAGACCGCCGCCGTTCGCCAGTTTCTGTGTTTACTAGAAGCACGCAAACGCAACTCGGCCGTCATCATTATGGCCCCGCCCACCGACTCTATACACGATGTGATTGGCCCGGCAAGAGTTAGGCGATTACAGCTCAGAAGGGTATTGAGAGTTGCAAGACGACACTCACGGGCAGATTAGATTTGCTGCCGCTAGGGTGCGTCTAGATCAGTGTTGGGTAAGTTACTCTAAAAAAGTAATTAATTACTAGTTACTAATTACATCTTCAATAGTGTAATTAGATTACTGTACAAATTACTCCCGCCAAAAAGTATTTAATTACTTATTACTAATTACTTTTTAATTACTTTCTAAATCCTATATCAACCTCGAGTTAAGCGATTCAAGGTTAGACATAAAAACTGCTCTTTTAATTCATTCAAATACACATTATAAAACTACATAAATTACTCTTATTAACTGACCAAAGTATTACAAATGTGAGAAGGATACATAAAAACATGCATTTTAAAGTTAGACTTTAAATGTTGATGTTATGTCCACTATTGAATTATGTATAATTATATTTAGTATTTAGTTCAATTACATCAGAAGTAACTGTAATTAAATTACAGAAAAAATAAGAGTAATCCCTTACTTTACGGTTTCAAGGGAAAAGTAATTAAATTACAGTAACTTATTACTTAGTACCAAATTACACCCAACACTGGTCTAGATTTCTAAGCAATTGGTTATCTGCTTAATATAAAGAATTATCGTTATCGGAAAATGTTCCTACCGCTGCATCCCTAATTATTTATTTGTTATTTATAGTGTCTTGATCTTTAGTGTTTTAATGATGATGTTTTCTCTGCATGTCTTCAGCACGACGCACAGGCTGACTGGAGGACGAATGGAGCAGGTTTCCATCACAGCCACATGTACGGCTTTGGGCTGCTCAACGCCTGGAGGCTCGTTAACGCTGCCAAGGTACAGTCACAGCAAAGCTGCTCACATAAAGGAATACAGCTTACATAAAGAAGCTGAGTTTGTGTCTATATGTCCGGCAGGTTTGGGAGTCTGTCCCCTTTCTGGTGTCCTACCAGAGCCCAGTTTTGAAGGTCAATGAGCTCATCCCAGCCAATAAGAAAACTCTCACTCACACTTGGAATGGTAAGTGATTTACATGTAGGATATTTTTAGGATAAACAACAGAACGAAGTATGACGTGTGGGTAGAGCTTCTGAAAACATGAAACATTTTACCCTGAAATCAGAAGGAAAAATAAAGAAATGAGATACTGAAATAATGAAAACACATTCATTCAATTAGTTTTACTTTACCTTAATGTAATTATTTACTGTTTTTCCTATCAGTAATTCAGAGCAGGCCATAGAAAGAGCTACGCCAGCAGTGTGTGATGAGCGAGGCTCTGTTAAATGGATCCTTGCCACAGACCGCGTTGTCTGCCCTTACTTGGAAATGTTTGTCTGCGTTTATGTGTTGAAGTATACAGGGAAAGTGAAATGTTGCTTCCTTTCACAATTTCGCTCCCATCTTTCTCACGGTTGTCCTTTTGTCTCTCTCTGCTTCTCAACCAACTGACTAAAGACGGTGCATTTCTTCCTCTGTTTGACAGTTGTTCCCTCTCTGAGAAACTGTTTGTTCTTCTGAATCTTCTGACACAGTTTAAGCAATAGTTGTCATGGAAGATGCGTGTCCACTAATACATATTTACAAGTGAATTTTGAAACGAGCGCGCTCCTAGAGCAACGTGTAGAAAGCTGATGTGGGATTGCAGGCCTAAACACGATCTTGAATTGTCACTGTGTCCGTCACTGCAGCTTCCCGAACACACGACACCAAATATGTTCATGTTTCCCCCCTCCCAAACAGATGCATTTGTAATGTAAATATCATTTTTGGGGGGATTTAACATTTGTAGATGATCTAGAGCAATGGAATCAACAACACATGAAGCACCATGACTTCAGTTGATGCTGTCAAATAACTGCCTAAATAACTTAGCTTCAAATAACACTTTTATTACAGATGAATAAACTGCATATAAAATAATTTTGTTTACAAGTGTCATGCTTGTGATTCATGACATCAATACTGCTTTATTCATTATTTAAAATTTAGTCAATTAGAGAGTAAAAGTTATTCATATCTTTAATACACAAAGCACAAAGTAGCCAGCTCAGCACCGGTGCTATGAGGACCCTATTGAAATTGCTCAGTCTATTTTTCTTCTCCGAGATGAATCACATTACTGAGGGCCTAAACATGTTCAAACTCATAAAACTTTGCACATGCGTCAGAAGTGGTGAACATTTACTTCAGATATGAGTTTCAGAATTAAGGTATGGCAAAATGGCTCAATTGCACCGCATACAAAATTTCAATTAAGCGTTGTTTAAAGCTGTGTTTCACATACGAGTATGAAATTTAGTAGACACACTGAACAGCCCGATACCTATAAAAAAAAAAACAATGGGAGCAAAATTTGAAAACCAATACGAAGTGAGATATTTTGAATTTTCTCTTCAAAATTGTTGCCGTTTTTGACATTTCCAGATGTCATACTTTAACGAATTCCTCCTAGAAATTGAATCAGATGAACATGATATTTGGTCAGTCTAATCTTAAGGCCTTGGTGATATTAAATTGTGAAGATCTTAAGTTTTACCTGAAGGGCATGTCTGTGGCGGCCTGACAAAAGTTTGATGTTTCACCATGACACAGGAAGCTCTTATAAGTCAAGTATAAGTATAAGCCCCAAACTTCATGTTTGATACGAGTCCTGGCCTAAAGACATCTACATGCCAAAATGTTGTTATAGTCATAGCGCCACTAGCTGGTAGCAGGAAGTGGGGCAAATACAAATGACTGACGTAGTTAGTTTGATACCTAAATGCATATTCCCCCCTGTGCTCTGTTTTCCTGAAGCCACGGGTGCGAGGGCCCTTTCTTCGCTGCATGCAGCTTCAGTTACATTTACTTCTCACCACTGCCACTGTTTGTGCACAAACCTTTAAAGTCACCAATAATAAGCAACTAGTTAATAGTTAATAACTGAACCTTAAAATAAAGTAATACCGTTTATTTATACCTTACTCTAATTGTTTTCAGCAAACTCTCTCTGAGGAAATGCCATGGAGTTAGTGTGGCCTTATGTAAGAGTTCAAAAGGACTAGTAAACTGCACAGTTCTCTTTCAGCAGTCCTTAAGTTAAGTTATTAATGATGTTGTGTTATCTATAAGTGTCATCTGCAGCACGAGGGTAGCAGCAGTGTATCCGCAGACACATATCAAGCTCACACACTTGTGACAGTTGCAGCTCTGTGAAGAAAGTGATTTATGGGTTATACTTTATGGCTGTAAAGAATAAAGTGGCTGCCGTTGAGATTTATTACAAACTTTATCATTATGAAATCAAATTTACATGAGAAGCAACAATTTTCAATATAGGCTGTAGAGTGCACAGAGATTCATTCGTCAGTAGTTCCCTCAAGAGTTTTTTTTCTTCTAGATTTTCCTAGCTTTTTTTTATAAAGATTTTTTTAAATAAGGTCTGTGGTGAATTAACTTTTGCTCTACAGCGCAAATTACACAAACTCAAAATTTAAAGCTGCTGTTTTTTTCTCTTTTTTTCTTAAAGAGTATGATTAACAGTAGGGGTAACACTTTAACTAAATGTACAAGTGACTTATAATTGAACCTTATTATGATAATGATGAACTAATCATTAAGAACCATGACTATTATTAAGTGATATGCTAGCATTTTTTTGTTAATTCAGTTATAAGTAATTTATAAATTATTACCGTATTTTCCGGACTATAAGTCGCACTTTTTTTCATAGTTTGGCTGGTCCTGCGACTTATAGTCAGGTGCGACTTATATATCAAATTTAATTCATACTGACTGACAAGAATAAACATATAGCCGCGAGAGGACGCTCTATGCTGCTCCTGTAGCCTACCCCTGAAAAAAAAACTGAAAACAGAAAAAAACTCTTAACTGAAATATTAACTTAAAGACAACAACTTAGAAAGACTGAACACAAACAAAACGCCCCCATAAAGAAAATCTTATTCTCCAAATTACAAACTGCATGTAGTAAAATATGCAGCGGAAAACGATTCACACAGCGTTCGTCTCGCGCGGCTGAGCCTCTCCCGGCAGAGAGTTCAGGCATCTGTGGACTCGTTCCTTCAGCTCTGGCCATCTGTGGACTCGTTCCTTCAGCTCTGGCCATCTGTGGACTCGTTCCTTCAGCTCTGGCCATCTGTGGACTCGTTCCTTCAGCTCTGGCCATCTGTGGACTCGTTCCTTCAGCTCTGGCCATCTGTGGACTCGTTCCTTCAGCTCTGGCCATCTGTGGACTCGTTCCTTCAGCTCTGGTCATCTGTGGACTCGTTCCTTCAGCTCTGGCCTTCTGTGGACTCGTTCCTTCAGCTCTGGCCATCTGTGGACTCGTTCCTTCAGCTCTGGCCATCTGTGGACTCGTTCCTTCAGCTCTGGCCTTCTGTGGACTCGTTCCTTCAGCTCTGGCCATCTGTGGACTCGTTCCTTCAGCTCTGGCCATCTGTGGACTCGTTCCTTCAGCTCTGGCCTTCTGTGGACTCGTTCCTTCAGCTCTGGCCATCTGTGGACTCGTTCCTTCAGCTCTGGCCATCTGTGGACTCGTTCCTTCAGCTCTGGCCATCTGTGGACTCGTTCCTTCAGCTCTGGCCATCTGTGGACTCGATCCTTCAGCTCTGGCCATCTGTGGACTCGTTCCTTCAGCTCTGGTTATCTGTGGACTCGTTCCTTCAGCTCTGGTTATCTGTGGACTCGTTCCTTCAGCTCTGGCCATCTGTGGACTCGTTCCTTCAGCTCTGGCCATCTGTGGACTCGATCCTTCAGCTCTGGCCATCTGTGGACTCGTTCCTTCAGCTCTGGCCATCTGTGGACTCGTTCCTTCAGCTCTGGCCATCTGTGGACTCGTTCCTTCAGCTCTGGCCATCTGTGGACTCGTTCCTTCAGCTCTGGCCATCTGTGGACTCGTTCCTTCAGCTCTGGCCATCTGTGGACTCGTTCCTTCAGCTCTGGCCATCTGTGGACTCGTTCCTTCAGCTCTGGCCATCTGTGGACTCGTTCCTTCAGCTCTGGCCATCTGTGGACTCGTTCCTTCAGCTCTGGTCATCTGTGGACTCGTTCCTTCAGCTCTGGCCTTCTGTGGACTCGTTCCTTCAGCTCTGGCCATCTGTGGACTCGTTCCTTCAGCTCTGGCCATCTGTGGACTCGTTCCTTCAGCTCTGGTCATCTGTGGACTCGATCCTTCAGCTCTGGCCTTCTGTGGACTCGTTCCTTCAGCTCTGGCCATCTTGCTTACAGTCCGCGATTAGCTTTCTTTGTTTTCTTCATTACACTTAAAGTAACCTCTGCTTTTCGCCAGTCCCTTACAAGTTTCTCACTCACTTCAAACTTTCTTTCTTCTGCTCGGTTATGCAGTGAGCGGGGGCGAGCGAGTGTACGCGAGCGTGTCCATGCATGCGCGCGCGGCTCCCGCTCTGCCCTAATGCGACTTATAGTCTAGTGCGACTTATATATGTTTTTTTCCTCTTCATGACACATTTTTTGACTGATGCGACTTATACTCCGGAGCGACTTATAGTCCGGAAAATACGGTAGCTAATCAAAACATTCATAAACATCTGTTTTGATTTGTTTCTTTATTTACAATTTGTTCAAGATAACTTAGAGCACATTTCTGAATAGTTAGCATACCACTTATTAATGTTATAATAGGTCATGTTTTGTAAATGATTAGTTTATCATTGACTAATAACATACAAATGATTTATAAGCATTATTCTAAAGTGGTGTCAAAGTAGGTTTCTAATAAGTTACTACATGCGAACATTCGTGGTATGGGTGTGTGAAGAGCAAAACGGACAAGTATCGTCAAGTTATGTTTAACACGGACCATATGTTACTTTATAAGTTGAAGAAAACCTATTCTAAAAACCATGAGAAACTCTTGAGGGAGCCAGTGGCGAATTAGTCTTCCTGGTTTTGACATTACAAAGCAACACAAAATAATTGAACAGAACTGCTCACCAGTGGATGGATGCAAGTGACTGGCACAAACAAACATGGTATTTTTTACTAAAAACCTTTAAGCAATTCAATGCTACACTTTAGAGTTTGCATGTAGATCAAGTACTACTTGTATGTAAACCATCCTGCTTGCTTGCGCCATGTGATTGCTATAACCAGACATACGCATCTCTTTCTTTGTAGTTGGCTCATATCAATGGGGAAATGAAAATCAGTTAAGGCTTTGAATATGCTTTGATTGTCTATAATGCAAAACAATAAAGCTAGAAAAAAATGACCTGCCTCTTGCATTTAAATCTTTTTTTATTCACAGTCACGATGTCTGACTTGAGGCAGTCAGGCATGCAAACGCTGGAGCATGTGTCTGTGACTGTGACGATTCTCCATCCTCGGCGGGGGAATGTCGAAATCACGCTCGTGTGTCCCAGTGGGATGACTTCGCTGATCGGAGCCAAACGAGCGCTGGATGTGTAAGTGTCCAGATATTACACACTCATGCCTTTTGTATGCTGCCAGTGCAGGGTTCCCGCGGGGTCTTAAAAAGTCTTAAAAAGTCTTAAATTCAGAAAGTTACATTTAAGGCCTTAAAAAGTCTTAAAAACGCCCAGATTTTCATCCTAGGTCTTAAATTTTATTTACCAAAGTCTTAAAACTTTTACTTCCGTTCAGAAACAAAACCTTTTAGTTTTCTTTACCCGACTGCTTCATGCATTTTTACTCCTTACACTTTTCCTTCAGCTTTTCAGAAAGCTGCGATTGGCAAACGGAAAGCAAGAAATTACCGTAATAAACCATATTTTGGCAAAAAGCGCTATTTGTCTTTAAGGATTTTTTTTAAGCGCGCCAAATGTTGAGGATTTACGGTCAAATAGCGCTTTAATATGCTGGCGCCAACACTCGCATTCTAATAGGGTTAAGCGTAATGTATTCTGATGTATTTGATCTGACTGGGTGGGCAGCTGTCAATCTCAGGCCCAGCCGTAGATCCGCCCCTATCATAGGTTGGTTGTTTTGTCTGGTCTGCACTTGTGGCTACGTGCGTTTTCAAAGAACATGAGTCTTTGCACACGGAGTCCGATATTTTCGCATGCGTTTTTCGTATTCGTGATCCGAAAAACTCGTCACGCACAGAGATCTTGCACACTGAGTCCGATGCTTATTAATGAATGTGTTACGGAAAAAAACGCAAAACAAGACAAAGTGACGTCTAGTGAGGATGATTTGTTTGTCCTGAGGAGAAATTGGGTTCATCTACTCCTGTGATCGCGTAGAGAGGAGAGTTTCCCTATCAAGCGGGATTATCCAGATCGACCGATTCAAAGTTGCAGTTTCAGTGGCTCAGTTTGATGCTTTGCTAGCGATACTGGAGGCATATTTAAAAGAAGACCACTAATTTCTGTGAATCAATTGATCCCGAACACCTGGCAGTATGTCTATGGATCCGATCACACACGCACACAGACAGACAGACCTTTAAAGACCCTTACGAAACAAAAATATATTGCAATATATTTGAAAAAATCATGCAATATATTCACATATATGGGATTTAATATTTATATTTTCCAATATAGTGCAATATATTGAAAGCGGCAATCATTTGTATATTTTCCAATATATTGCATGAATATATAATATATTTTATAATGCCATTAATATATTATTCCATATATTAAAATATATTTCAAGAAAATATATTGGTAAATATATTTTCCTTTCGTGAGGGGAGACTTGATGTGCTATAATTATAGCTGTGATATAATAATTGTAGCATTTTTGCTAGAATAATATGTATGGTGGCTCTGAGTTGTCAAAACGTCTCAAAATGCGTTTTTACGGATGCGAAAACGCAGAAAATCGAACCTGTTCCAAATTTTTTTTTTGACGGACGAAAGTCTCGGAGGCAGTGTGCAAGCGTGATTGACATAACGTGAGGTTGAATTTATTTTTGGAAGTGCGTAAATTATTATTCTAGCAAAAATACCACAAATAATATTATTATATCACAGCTATAATTATAGCACATCAAGTCTCTGTAAAGCTCTCTCTCTCTGTGTGTGTGTGTGTGTGTGTGTGTGTGTGTGTGTGTGTGTGTGTGTGTGTGTGTGTGTGTGTGTGTGTGTGTGTGTGTGTGTGTGTGTGTGTGTGTGTGTGTGTGTGTGTGTGTGTGTGTGTGTGTGTGATCGGATCCATAGACATACTGCCAGGTGTTCGGGATCAATTGATTCACAGAAATTAGTGGTCTTCTTTTTAATATGTGTCTCCAGTATTGCCAGCAAAGCATCAAACTGACACTTTTAATCGGTCGGTCTTGATCCCGCTTGATAAGGAGGGGAAACTCTACGCGATCACAGGAGTCTCTCCACATCTCCTCAGGACAAACAAATCATCCTCACTAGACGTCACTTTGTCTTGTTTTGCGTTTTTATCCCCGTAGCATTCATTAATACGCATCGGACTCAGTGTGCAAGATCTCTGTGCGCAACGAATTTTTCGGAATACGAAAAACCGCATGCGAAAATATCGGACTCAGTATTTTGATATCAGTTTCTGAGTTTATTTAATGTTTCTATAACTGAATCAATAAAAATAGAATGTTTGAGAGTTTCTGAGATCATTTATAATGCTTTTAGTAATGCGTCGTGTTGGTCTTAAATTTCACTCATAATGGTCTTAAAAGGTCTTAAATTTAACTTACTGAAACCTGCAAGAACCCTGCAGTGTGAGTCTGTGATGTGAACCAGCTTTGTTGTTTGAATAGAGATACGACTGGATTAACAGACTGGACGTTTTCCACTGTGCGATGTTGGGGAGAAAGAGCAGAGGGACAATACAGTCTGTTGGTCACTGACTACAGTAAGACAATACAATCTACACGTCACTACTCATCTTTAGAAGTGTGTAAGTTGCAATTTAGATGGCACCACAAGAACTTACACAGTCCTTTAGCTATCCAACTCTCCTTGCAAAAAAACAACAATATTAAGTCTAATGTATAGCTACAACTGTACAATTTTAAATAAAAATGCTTTTTGGCATTTACCAGTAAGGGCTAAGCAAAAAAAGGAGCCCTGCCAAACCCTGACCCTTTGGTAAAATAAAAAATACTTACCGTATTTTCCGTTCTATAAGTCACACTTTTTTTCATAGTTTGGCTGGTCCTGCGACTTATAGTCAGGTGCGACTTATATATCAAATTTAATTCATACTGACTGACAAGAATAAACATATAGCCGCGAGAGGACGCTCTATGCTGCTCCTGTAGCCGACCCCTGAAAAAAAAACAGAAAACAGAAAAAAACTCTTAACTGAAATATTAACTTAAAGACAACAACTTAGAAAGACTGAACACAAACAAAATGCCCCCATAAAGAAAATCTTATTCTGCAAATTACAGACAGCATGTAGTAAAATATGCAGCGGAGAACAATTCACACAGCGTTCGTCTCGCGCGGCTGAGCCTCTCCCGGCAGAAAGTTCAGGCATCTGTGGACTCGTTCCTTCAGCTCTGGCCATCTGTGGACTCGTTCCTTCAGCTCTGGCCATCTGTGGACTCGTTCCTTCAGCTCTGGCCATCTGTGGACTCGTTCCTTCAGCTCTGGCCATCTGTGGACTCGTTCCTTCAGCTCTGGCCTTCTGTGGACTCGTTCCTTCAGCTCTGGCCATCTGTGGACTCGTTCCTTCAGCTCTGGTCATCTGTGGACTCGTTCCTTCAGCTCTGGCCATCTGTGGACTCGTTCCTTCAGCTCTGGCCTTCTGTGGACTCGTTCCTTCAGCTCTGGCCATCTGTGGACTCGTTCCTTCAGCTCTGGCCATCTGTGGACTCGTTCCTTCAGCTCTGGCCATCTGTGGACTTGTTCCTTCAGCTCTGGCCATCTGTGGACTCGTTCCTTCAGCTCTGGCCTTCTGTGGACTCGTTCCTTCAGCTCTGGCCATCTGTGGACTCGTTCCTTCAGCTCTGGTCATCTGTGGACTCGTTCCTTCAGCTCTGGCCATCTGTGGACTCGTTCCTTCAGCTCTGGCCTTCTGTGGACTCGTTCCTTCAGCTCTGGCCATCTGTGGACTCGTTCCTTCAGCTCTGGCCATCTGTGGACTCGTTCCTTCAGCTCTGGCCATCTGTGGACTTGTTCCTTCAGCTCTGGCCATCTGTGGACTCGTTCCTTCAGCTCTGGCCATCTGTGGACTCGTTCCTTCAGCTCTGGCCTTCTGTGGACTCGTTCCTTCAGCTCTGGCCATCTGTGGACTCGTTCCTTCAGCTCTGGCCTTCTGTGGACTCGTTCCTTCAGCTCTGGCCTTCTGTGGACTCGTTCCTTCAGCTCTGGCCTTCTGTGGACTCGTTCCTTCAGCTCTGGCCATCTGTGGACTCGTTCCTTCAGCTCTGGCCATCTGTGGACTCGTTCCTTCAGCTCTGGCCATCTGTGGACTCGTTCCTTCAGCTCTGGCCTTCTGTGGACTCGTTCCTTCAGCTCTGGCCATCTGTGGACTCGTTCCTTCAGCTCTGGCCTTCTGTGGACTCGTTCCTTCAGCTCAGGCCATCTGTGGACTCGTTCCTTCAGCTCTGGCCTTCTGTGGACTCGTTCCTTCAGCTCTGGCCATCTGTGGACTCGTTCCTTCAGCTCTGGCCTTCTGTGGACTCGATCCTTCAGCTCTGGCCATCTGTGGACTCGTTCCTTCAGCTCTGGTCATCTGTGGACTCGTTCCTTCAGCTCTGGCCATCTGTGGACTCGTTCCTTCAGCTCTGGCCATCTGTGGACTCGTTCCTTCAGCTCTGGCCATCTGTGGACTCGTTCCTTCAGCTCTGGCCATCTGTGGACTCGTTCCTTCAGCTCTGGCCATCTGTGGACTCGTTCCTTCAGCTCTGGTCATCTGTGGACTCGTTCCTTCAGCTCTGGCCTTCTGTGGACTCGTTCCTTCAGCTCTGGCCATCTGTGGACTCGTTCCTTCAGCTCTGGCCTTCTGTGGACTCGTTCCTTCAGCTCTGGCCATCTGTGGACTCGATCCTTCAGCTCTGGCCTTCTGTGGACTCGTTCCTTCAGCTCTGGCCATCTTGCTTACAGTCCGCGATTAGCTTTCTTTGTTTTCTTCATTACACTTAAAGTAACCTCTGCTTTTCGCCAGTCCCTTACAAGTTTCTCACTCACTTCAAACTTTCTTTCTTCTGCTCGGTTATGCAGTGAGCGGGCGCGAGCGAGTGTACGCGAGCGGCTCCATGCATGCGCGCGCGTCTCCCGCTCTGCCCTAATGCGACTTATAGTCCAGTGCGACTTATATATGTTTTTTTCCTCTTCATGACACATTTTTTGACTGATGCGACTTATACTCCGGAGCGACTTTTAGTCCTGAAAATACGGTTGGTCTTTGCTACAGTTTTTTGCTCATGAAACACTTTGCGATTTCCATAGCTAGCAAGTAAGCATAAAGGATGTATATGAAAACATGCAATGGCAAAGAAACAGCTTTCCTTCTCTGCAAATGATACCAGACAGAGATTTCATTTTTACAATAGTCCTCAACTGAAAAAAGCTACTTTTTCCCGCACACTTATATAGTCTAATGCAGTTACACTAAAACATTACTGTCCAGTTCTTCTCCTGGAGGGTCACTGTTCTGCAAAGTTCAGCTCCAAGCCCAGTTAAACACATTTTGAAGCAGCTAATCAAGGTCTTAGGAATGCTATGGTGCTTTTCCACTGCATATACCGGCTCGCTTAAGTGGCACCACCGCGGTTGAGCTTCCAAACGTGCCGTACCGATATTAATATGTGACGTGTAAACAGTGCAGATCACTGATTGGTCAGAGAGAAGCGTCACTACCAGGGGCATTGGTTTTGTGACAAGAAACACCAAACCAGCTAGCAGCAACAGCCAACACAGTCTTCTTCTTCTTTCGGCTGTTCCCTTCAGGGGTCGCCACAGCGAATCATCTGCCTCCATCTATTCCTATCCTCTGTATCCTCTTCTCTCAGACCGACTACCTTCATGTCCTCCTTCACTACATCCATAAACCTCCTCTTTGGTCTTCCTCTTGACCTCCTGTCTGGCAGCTCTAACCTCAGCATCCTTTTACCGATGTATTCATTCTCCCTCCTCTGAACATGTCCAAACCATCTCAACCTGGCTTCTCTAACTTTGTCTCCAAAACATCTCACATGTGCTGTCCCTCTGATGTACTCATTCCTGATCCTATCCATCCTCATCACTCCCAAAGAGAGCCAACACAGTATCATTTGTTAAACAACTAGCTTAAAAAAAGAAATGGCTGATTCGTGTTCAGTAGAGGCAGTGCAGACGTTCCTCTCGTCGCTGGATGGGGTGACCCAGAATGAGTCTATAGGCTCCATTGCTCCTGTGTCGTGCATTTGTGTGTGTCGCGTTTACGTTGATGTCACAGCGGCCCAACTATAACAATCAGTCTATAATCTCACCAACTTTAGAGCAATACTAACCAGAGATGTTCACAAGTCTTTCATCTGGAGTCAGAGTCAAGTCTGGAGTCTTTTCATTTCTGTCTTATTTTTTATTTTTTTTAAATATATGACCTTTCTATCATCTGTTTTGTTTGTAATAAAGGTCCTAAGATGTAAACACTGTAAACATGTTTTGTTGGTTTAACTTAAGTAACCTGGTTGCCTTAATTTTGAGTTTAATGAAATTGAAAATTTGAGATTATACAATGAAGGAAATTTGTTTAATATATAGAAACTCAAAATATTATTGTTTCTGAACCACATAAAAAATTGAGATCCATCCATCCATCCATCCATCCATCCATCCATCCATCCATCCATCCATCCATCCATCCATCCATCCATCCCTCCCTCCCTCCCTCCATCCCTCCCTCCCTCCCTCTCTCCCTCCCTCCCTCCCTCTCTCCCTCCCTCCCTCCCTCTCTCCCTCCCTCTCTCTCTCTCTCTCTCTCTCTCTCTCTCTCTCTCTCTCTCTCACAGACACACATTAAGAGAGAGAAAAGCTGCATATACTACGAAAAATATTGATAAAAGTAAAACGTAGTGCTAGGTTTAAAGGTTCGATTTTATTCATGTTTTAAAGGGTTCGTTCACCAAAACATTTTAATTATCCCATGATTTACTCACCCTCAAGTCAAGTCATCCTAGGTATATATGAATATCTGCTTTCAGACAAATACAATCAGTTATATATTAAAATAATAATAATTTCCTGGCTATATTTAATGGAAGTGAAAGGCAGCCCAAAATTTGATTCCCAAAAAGCACATCCATCCATCTTAAAAGTGGTCCACACTGCTCTGTGGAGAATAAAGAAGGGAAGTGAAGCCATTTCTAGCTTCCGGCAGACTGCCTTCCGTATTCAACTTACAAAAAAAGTGTAACTTGCGACATGACGTTGGATGTAGTGTAAGTGCTTTGAACTGCGAGAGACCAACATTAATACAAAATCTAATTTTTGTATTCAGTCATGTCTCTATTTGTACAAAATGCTGCAAATTCATGTATATCTGGATTTTGCACACAAGAGTGGTAAAGTATTCGTTTAAATGTAGAAATGTACATTTGCATACATTAATAATCAGCACCAGGCATATTCACTGGTAGTTGCAATTAATGCACGCGTGCCACATGATCCACAAATGCACATCTTCTTAGTTGCACGCACAAATTATTACACACTAATGCAAAATAAAACATTTGCATTCACAAAAATGTCTTTATTTATACAAACTGCAGCACATTCATGCAATTCTGTGTTTTGCACATACAAGTTAAAAGGCATTTGTTTGTGGATAATAAAATGTTCATGGATAATTGTGCATGACTTTATTAAAGGGGGAGGGGGGGGGGTGAAACACTCAGTTTCAGTCAATCTCATGTCAATCTTGAGTACCTATAGAGTAGTATTGCATCCTTCATATCTCCGAAAAGTCTTTAGTTTTATTATATTTATAAAAGAAATATGGGCTGTACCGAGTCTTTCCGGAAAAAAACGAGCGCCTGGAGGCGTATTGTGTGGGCGGAGCTAAAGAATGATGAGCGCAAACAAAGCGGTGACGTCCTCAAGTGTGGAGAAGCCCATCTATCTCAGCTAATAGATATATGATCCAGAATCATTCGGAGGCTGAAATAAATTGAACAGGAGAAGCAGCAGCAGCAGGACGTCCGTCTCTGTGGTATGGACTGTATTTAGTGGCCTGTCAACATTTGTGTGTCTTTACTCGCAGTTTATGAGGACATGATTCGGTTTATGGACTATTGTATGCGACTAAACCTTAGCAGTAGCAAGCAAAACGGTTTTGCACGTCAGACTAGTGTAACGTTATACAGAGAACAGCAATGGAGTAACCGTTAGCGCATTTGAATGACGAAGCACGCGATCGTGTCGTTTACTGATGTTTACTCACGCGACGATAGCCGACAGCACAGACATTTGAAGCAGTTTTATTCATCGACCGTGAACCTTTATCGCTGGAGATCTGCGATGTTGTGAAGCTTCCCGTCATTTCTGCGTTCAAATCGGTTCAAATGCAGCGCTGCCTTCCCGGAATGCTGTGCTGAAGCGTTGAAGTCGCTCGACGTCACCCATAGGAATAAAGTGGAGCGCGGCGCGGACTATAACGACATAAGCGTTCATGGACGAGTGGATCTGCAGCTGAGCGAGTGTTTATGGGCGTGCATTTCCTCTCTCGCTCTAGTCACGCGCGCGCGCGCGCGCCCTACCGGGAGAAGAGCCGTACAGGACAGATGCTTGGTGATGTTTAATACATTTGTGTTGTTGGTTTGTCCATATTTGCCTCTATAGCAGCATACATCGATGCTTCACAACTGTGTCTGTCTTTCAGGAGAGCCGACTCTGCCATTGGGCGTTCTGAAATACTGGAAACTTACTCTGTATGGCTCGTCTCTGTCTCAAAAGCAGGTGAAAGAGAGGCAAAGGTGAGCTGCAGAGGACTAATACTCAAAACCTGTGGTTCTCAAACTCTTTATACCCTTTACCACCTCAGAAAATATGTGGCTTTCCCACCATAATGACCAACATTAAAATACAGTAGCGTCGTAATTATTCATCTACAACTCAGTACAGGTCAAAAACGAGGCATTTTATTCCTAATAAGAATTGTTATTGTTGTCAGCCACTTTAATTAACATTGTAAATACAGTTTGAACATTAACACTGCATTGTGCTTACATACAGGTAAATAAAAAACTTGATGATTCAATTCAAATGTGTTGTACCTAAAAGTTCAATACTATACTTAAATGTTAAAAAAATCGTTACTCACATAAAGATTAAATTAAAATGTGTTGTTATAACATGAATGTATATTTAATCATCGCATTTACGTGAAGACATGTTAAATCTTAATGAAATGAACACCAAAACATTTAAACACTGTTAAACAGATTGTTTCTTGTTTTATCTTTCCAGATAATCAGTCCATGCGGTTTATTTTTAAACCATATATGATAGGGGTGTAACAATATATCACAATACAAAAATGGGTAACACTTTATAATAACTGCACGCTATGAATCACTCGTTAAGCATTAGGATCATCATTTATAAAGCATTAATAGACATTAAGCAGTTCATAAATACAGCTGTAAATGGTTTGTTCTTGATTTATGAGCATATCCATAATGTCTTTTAACAATTGTATTTTCATACTTTATTAATGATCCATTTATAATTTTTAAATTAAGTATTATTATTATTGGACTTTGGAATTAAAATACTTAAAAAAGTATTAAGTCCCAGCCTATTCATTTTCTCCCCCAATGTAATGCCAAATTAAACATTTTAATCAACAGTACGTTTGTTGTTAACCTTTCACCATATGCATTGGATTATCGCAGTAATATCGTATCGCAATATGTATCGAATTGATACATGAGGGTATTGTTACACCCCTAGTATAAGATGATTTTCAGATTTGACATTTTATCATTTTAGTATTAAAACATTTGTGTGTAATCAATGTTTTTGTGTGAACTTGGCAGAGTTGTTGAAGACGCAATGGGTGGCCAGTATCTCAACAGCAGTTTTGCTCTCCCCTGCCCTCCTGGAATAGATGTTCCTCCTGAAATTGTGAACCCGTTCACCTCGAGCAGCCTGAAGGTGTGTCGTGTAGTTACACAAAATCACATACACTGTAACGTCTGTATGGCTTACACTTTAAACCGTTTGTAGCAACTCATAATGTAAGAATTTTCTCAAATCGTAATAAAATCTTCAGCTAATAATGTGATAATTTGCACATCAAAAGCACGTCATATTTTAATTGTAATAGCTTTTAAAATATAAATAATATTAGTATTTCCTTATAGTACTTTTTTTTAAATCTAAGTCCATTACCTGCCTACAAAATCCACCAGATTGCGGTAGTATGGTAGTAGTAGTTGGTGGTGGTGTTGGTAGTATCAGTAAACAGTGGTAGTTAGTAACATTTGTAGTTGTTGTTGTTGTTGGTATAGTAGTAGTAATGGTAGTTATTGTTGTTAGTAGCAGTAGTAGTAATAGTAGTAGTATAAGTAGTAGTTGGTAGTAGGGCTGCATGATTAATCCAAATCACGATTTGGGTAATGTGTGATTATGATTCATTCGCGCTATTCGCGCCGCCTCATTCGCGCGAATGACGCGGCAAGTTGAAAAATGTGAACTTTGGCGGATATTCGCGCCGCGTTAACCAATGAGTAGCCTGCTTACTGCTGTCACGTGTTGAAGCGACGGATGGGAAACCCACAGGGGAAACCCCGAGGCCAGAGTAATTTAAAAATACTACTGTATTGTCACAAAATGTAGTTTTAATAGTTTTTCAGGCGACAATGTAGTTGTTTAAAGCTCAAATATGTGATTTATTTATTAAGAAAGCTCCTATTTGAAAATTTGATATGTATTTTCGGAGGTGTGAGACCCAGGCGATCACCGGAGCTCAGCACTCATCAACCCCGGTGAGAGCAGCCTTAACTCGGCCAGTCCTTCTGCCGACTGCCGCTGCCTGGCAGAAGCCCCTCCCATGACGCGAATTCGCTTCTGTTGTTTAGTGAATGTCACACGCGAACGAAGTGAATGGATTCAAAATGTTCGCGTGTTCAACTTCGGGGTGCGGTGTGAACGCAGCATAAGGGAATACATATATTTTACTACGTTTTGAAAAAAAATATTACATTTTATTTTAATAATGTAATACTTATTACATTATGAGCATTTCTTCCATTTTGAGTGACCACAGCGTTTCTACATGTTCAAATGCTGTTATATTATCGGTATTATGAAACTGAGCAGTACTAATATGTTGTTTTGTGATTTGTAGTCTCTTCTGCTGCTGGGCTGTTTCGCCCTCTTCTGGTCGCTGTATTACACTCTTGAAGTGACCCTCACTCACTGGGACTGGCGTGGGTGCAGTGTGGCCATGAGGGGCCGAGACCGTGGACTGCAGGCTGGATCCATCGGTCTACACGACAGTCAAGTGGTTGAAATCCAGCCCGAGATGGACAATGAGTCCAAAGTGCCCCTCATCGCTGCCGATGAGAACACGTAGCACTCAGGAAAAACTAGAAACTGGACCTCTTCTCTCTTTGTCTCCATTTCTTTAGTTTGGAGTTTCAGGTTGCACTTTGCTTTTGTTTGAGCATGTGAGCGTACGCTCTATATTGAGTGTCCTTATTTCGTTTTCTTTGATTTATTTGCAGATATGTTCATGACAACATTTCCTCATAAGAGTGCCTGATAAAGCGAGTGAGTCTTTGCAGTATTTGTAAGATTGGATGTGTGTGTGTTTGGTGACTACTGTGTGAATATAATGTGGAGTTTAATATAATGACATTTTTACAAAAGGTTATTTTTTTCTTTTTCTTGGTTGCGGCGCATTGAATGTGTCAGGATTGGATGATTCCAGAGTATAAATACCTCCAAAGCTTGAATTCTGAAAGAAGAGATCGTTTAAACCCAAGGTCTGCTTAACTGCTGTCGTTTTACTGATTTTAGCCTGTTTATTTTTTGGTTTGCTTTTTTTTTTACTGAAGTATGGTATTTTTGTGAACAATTCAGATGTGGTTTAAATAAAAACTAAATCATTTTTCAGATTGTTTCAGCATCTCTGTTACCATGGGTCACAATATTATGCGCTCTCAGTGAAGCCTACTTGATTTTGTTGGATGGGGAAGCCTTTCTATAAAAAAATAAATGAGAGATCAGTTGCATCGGCAAACAAAAACAAAAAAACAAAGACATTTCATAAATATCGCAAATGGTTAAATTAAGGTGAAAGACTAGTGCCCGCTTTCACAGACAGTCTTTAGCCTATATAGTCCCAGACTTAAATGCATGTTTGAGCTGTTTTAACTAATAACTTACAATGACTTTATCTTAAAATATATCGGTGCCATTGTTTCGTCTCAAGATGCACATCAGTAATGTTTTTTTTTTTTTGCTAAGGCACAATAAAATATATTTGACAACGTTTATAAAAGAGACTCAAATTTCCTTATTGAACTATCCTGGTGTAATCTAAGCCCTGTCTGTGAAACTGGAAACTAGGGCCCGATCATACACCCGACACAATGCAACGCCACGCCACGCCAGACACAACCCAAGTGTGTTCTGCTAGTTTCAGACCGACGCAGTTCTCATGTTCTCGTCCAGCTCCGCGTTGTTTAAATATCAAATGCACTGGCTCATCTGTTCCCCAATGGGTGTGCTGGTCTAAAGCAGGAGTGTTCAGGAGCATTGCTATTGGGAGGAACTGAAAACCACTGACCATTGTATGGCGTTTAAATAAAGTCAAAAGTCGCGCGCACGAAAACCACGAGCACGCGAATAAACCCAAGCACGCAAAACAGACCCACGAGAGGAAAATAACAACGCGAGAGCGCATCTGTGCAGCCGCGAGCGCATTTGTACACCGCGGGCGCGCGAAACAGTATTTAGGGGCGGAAATGAATACTAGCGCAAGCCCCTGCTGCCTAGCGCGCACAACTGCAAATGAGCGCTCGCGTGACTACTCAACACTCGCTCGCTCCTCGAGTTGACTTTTGACACTTTGAGGGCGGGGCAATGACTTTTGTCTTCCCACCTGTGATTGGTCATTTGTTTAATCAGTTTCACTCTTGTTTAAACATGTAGCAGGACTAGGACAAGGCACGTTTTAAGGAACCATTATGTCGGACCCTGAGCAGGTAATTAAATTTTTAAGTCTTTGTGTTTCGAGTGCAATATATTCAATATATGAAATTGTATTGTACAATTTCGAAGGTATTTTGTTTACAATCATCTTGAATAGTTTGTATAGGACCTTAACACTAAAAAAAGATGAGCTAATTTAAGATAAAGCTGGCTAACCCATAAATGTAGGATGTTAAAGGTTAGTTTTGACCTACATTGACAGTATACAGTAAATAAATCATCGCTGAGTAGCATTTCTAGCTACTTAAAGCTAGTATGCTAATGTACTAAACATGATTAACATTGCTTTAATGAGAAAAAACTAGCCCTAGCAAAAATGTTTTCAGCCATAATGTCACTACTGATGTTGCACTTGTTGGTCACAATAATATCTATATATTTTTATGTTTTTTTGTTTTGTTTTTATGAAATAGGGTTGACAAAATGAAAATCTCAAAATGATTAATAATAGATACAGTAAGACAGAAATACTGCATCCGGTTCCTCGCTCATTATCGTCTGAAAACGTGTTTGAAAATCGTAAATTGACCCAAAGCGCCATCTGCTGTTCTGGTAGAGGAAGTTGCTCAACTACATTTGTGAGAAAATCTGCCTGAACAGCATTTGTGAGAAATTCAGCGCGAAATGCATTTGTGAGAAAATTAAGCTGAGAGATAGTAACAAACATGCATTTATGTGGACTAGATTTGGTATTTGTTCAAAGGTTACATGCAATTTGTAGGATGGTTTGTATTTATTTGTGAAATATGCATGCTCACTCATTTATTTGCAAAACACAATACATATATTTGTTACTCTGCATTTTCGCTCAAACTGTTCTTTGTATTTGCACATCGCTTTCTGTTTGTTTGCGAGTTAAGTTTTCCTTTGCAAAGCAGATCGTGTTTGTTTGCAAAATGCTGGATTTGTTTGTTTAATTATGGCACAAAAATCACTCCATACGTTTCTCACCTAAAGCATTTTTTTCACGTGGCTGACTGGCGTATTCAATTGTTTTTAATAGGAGTCCCACATTTTTAGGAGGGAAGTGTTTGTAAGATTGTGGCCAAAACCGGTACTGCAGGTGTATCCCCCTGACTCGAGGTTGCCAGATTGGCTGCAGGAACGTTTGTAGATCTGCAGCTGTGGTAACGTGAGCAGATCTGGCGACCCGGATGCCCAAACACTACTGACTTTTAGGGGTGTCCCCAACTAAGGATTTACACATTCGAATCACAATTGTCGAATCTCTCTATGGTCGACCGATAGTCGAATCATCTGTGTGTGTGTAAACCATAGACTGGAAAAAAATAAACGGTATAAACGGGTTGGGAAGGGCAGGACACTAGTCAGCAGGAGGCTAAGACTATTTTATTTTACTTTACACACGGCACACAGCCACCACTTTTAATAAAGTGATCAAAACTAGGCTAACGTTACACTACACATTCGTAAATTAACCGTTCTCTCATAACATTTAAAAGCCGCGATCGAAACACAGAACATCACACAAATATATAAAAGAACATTTTGATAAATAAACCTAAAAAAAATACCTGCCTAGAGAGGAAAAGAACACTTTGAGTGCGTTTATATGCACTTTCTTAAGCCGATTGTACCTGAAGGGGGTCTCACACCGGACTGAAGCTCAGCGCCGTGTCTCAGGGATCTCACACCAGGCAGACGTGAACATTACGCGCCACGCAAGCTCAATTTTGAATCGACTTCTGACAGAAGAGCTGCACGGTGAGTGTATCTTGTAGCACAGGGTGAAATCAGTACATTCACGATTTGAGGGAAATATACATTTAATCGCCGCGGACAGGCGTCGAATGCCGCCGTTGGTGCATATATGTGGCGCGGCGCGTCCGGTGCGAAGCTCAGTGCCCTTAAAGGGGCGATCGCTCAGCGCCGCGACACGTCTTTATAACACTAATATTGAGCACCCCCATATTGCCAAAATGGTATGATCCTCGTTTCATAACACCCGCGACGATTCGACCATGAGATCAGTGCTCGAATCCGGTCCTGCATATCAATGCATCGAATCTTCGACTATTAGGGGTCACCCCTACTGACTTTGTGATTGGTCGAACGCTGGAGGGCGGAGCGTCACGCCAAAAGACAGCATAACATCAGCATCAGTTTAGTTCTGCAACAACAACTTTTAAATGACAATATCCTGGCCGGACTACTGTTGTCAGTGATATAAGTATTTGAAATTAACATGATTTCTTTATGTCAAGTGACATATCAGGGCCATTTTATGATTCATTGAAAAACATTTCTTACATACAGTTCCATTACGGAACACAGTTAAAAAATGTTGTCAGTTCTTGCTCCCTGGCAAGCGAACCCATGGCCTTTGTGTTGCTAACACCACACTACTCTTATAGTTTGAGCTACAGGAAAGTATAATTTTGGGCATCTATTTCACGCTGAAGCACTGAGCGCTCGCTGTATTTTACCGGTCGCTTAGAGTCGAAGTGTTCAACTTAGTAAAACGCAGCGCTCATCAGTCACGTTTTACCCAGCTGACCAATCACAGTGAAGGAGGGGCGGGACAAGTACAACACCGACCAACCACTGCATTCCGCGTGTACAACGTCAACAGATGAAAACAACGCACTGCAAAAAATGCTTTTCTTACTTATTATTTTTGTCTTATTTCTAGTCAAAATTTCTAAAAATTCTTACATTAAGAAATATTTAATAGACAAAAATTATTGTCTTGTTTTGGAGAAAAAATACTGAAAATTAAGAGAGTTTTTGCTTAAAATAAGCAAAATAATCTGCCAATGTGTTAAGCAATATAATCTTAAAACAACTTTATTTTTCTTACCCCACTGGCAGGTTGTTTGGCTTATTTTTAAACAAAAACTCTTAACTTTGAGTTATTTTTTCCCAAAACAAGACAATAATTTTTATTTGTCTAGTAAATAGTCCAAGATTAACATGGCAATCCCCCTCTTCACATTCGACACGGTGCCATCGAGGGTTAAAACGTGAAAGGCGAAGCTTGAATTTACGGGTATGTCCCTCTTTGGCTACTGTACTTTCAAGATGGAGGAGCAACATGGCGACCGGCATTCAAACCCCTCACCCGTATGTGTTTTCAATGGCATATTATAAACTTACGAGAATACTTTATAACGTGAAAGAAGTAAATATACATTAATGAGCACATATATGTATTTTTGAAAGAACTAAGTGTTTTTAGCTAAGAATAAACTAAACAAGTTACACAGTGTAGCTTTAATGTAAGAAATTTCAGAAATTTTGACTAGAAACAAGAAAATTATACTAAGTAAGAAAAGCCTTTTTTGCAGTGCGAGCATAATAACGGAACAAAATAATAGACCCAGAGCAAATATTTTACATTGTATCTGCATTTTTATATAGAATTAATACAGAAAGAAACTATCTGTGATTTGAGATACTAGTAACACTTCCACGGACATTCATTATCATAACAAGAAAAGTCTCAACTAAAAAAATAAATAAACGCTCTCTAGCGCTCACAGCGAGATGTTTTCAGCTGGCTAAAAACCCTTTGGTGGACACAGGTGCGCTTAAGACCATGTGTTTTAATGATCGTTTATATCATTAAACAGGGCCCTAAGACTCCACACCCTTTCGGAATCACAGATGGAAAGTAAATGGGGTTTGTTTTGATTTCATGTCAACTTGCATTTACAGTATTATAAATGAAATGTAAGATGGCACAATTGCTCATTTTGTATGGAGCCCCGCACATGACATGCAAGAAAAATAAGGTATTTCATTCCCTCGATTTATAAATCGTGCACACGTTTTACTAATTCATTCCCTCAAATTATAAATCGTGCACAATTTAGCGTAGTATTTTACTGCATGTCGTGCGGAGCGCCATAATTTTGCGTAATTCTCCGTAATTTTTTGTGATTAAAAGACCTTTGCAATTTGACCAAATATATTACCTGAAAATAGGGATTGACTACAGACAAGGAACCGTATTTTAGTAGCAACTGGTGTTATTTTTTTATTTATATTTATGACACTGTCATTCTGGTCGTATAATAAAGAGAATGTGGTGATGGTCAGGGAGTTTGGCTCATGGGTTCATGATCTGTCGAGGTCGACCATAGCCTGTCATGCCAGCCTGGGACGCCCCTCTGTTGGATCCCATCTGCAGACCGATAACGTTTTTCCCCTCTTTCATCTGGTTGTCAGAGAAATCTCTCCGGTTCTCCTGAGCTTTCCTGTAAATAGGCCGATATGTTTAATCAATCGCCATCGATACAGTAAACAAAACCATGCTCTTTATTTGTAACCCCGGAAGAAACAGCCGATGTAACCAGCAGTAACTCACTTGAAGAACCAGTTGGGATCTCCACGGAAAGCGCCGTCATCTTTTGTCACCGCGAGGCTGCCCAGAGCCATGAGTGTCCTCTGCACTGCGGCCAAGTCCTTTCCTGCCATTACAGAGCATACAAATATACCGTAACTGTTCGGGACTTGCTTGAATGTTGAGCTTTAGCAGGGAGACGTCCACAGTGATTCGTCCATTAATACTGTTAGTTCTGATTGAGTTGATTACATGTTGAACGCTTTTGTTAGTTTTCAACGCTAACCATTGGCTATTGCAATAGATTAGCAGTGGTAAATATCCCACAGAAACCTGCACTGCAAAAATGCTCTTTTTATTTAGTATTTTTTTCTCGTTTCCAGTCCAAATATCTAAATATTCTTAAATCAAGATGCATTTTCTAGATAAGTAAAATGACATAAAATATTTTTGCTTGTTTTCTGGGGAAAAATATCTAAATGAAGTGAGTTTTTGCTTAAAACAGGCAAAATGATCTGCCAATGGGGTGAGAAAAATAACCTTATTTCTGTTTGGGACGGAAACAAGAAACAAGATTTCAATCAGAAACAAGATTATTTTTCTCACCCCATTGGCAGATCATTTTGCCTGTTTTAAGAAAAAACACTTCATTTAGATTTGAAAAAATTAAAAGATCATATGTTGTTTTACTTATATAGTAAATGTATCTTGATTTCAAAATTATTAGATATTTAAATTAGAAACTAGACAAAATTACTAAGTAAGAAGAGTATTTTTTGCAGTGTGTTGTTTGGTATTTGGAGTTACGGGTATGGGTCAAGGATTGCCTATGGTCTGAATGTAACATTACACCCTGAATAGTTAAAAACACCCTTTAAAAGCCATTGTTACTGTAGCAGGAGAGATCTTTGGACATGCGCC
Source organism: Pseudorasbora parva (assembly GCF_024679245.1). NCBI lineage: Eukaryota > Metazoa > Chordata > Actinopteri > Cypriniformes > Gobionidae > Pseudorasbora > Pseudorasbora parva. The sequence continues at coordinate 3,536,037 of NC_090179.1, forward strand.
TGTGTTGTATATCAATATATTTTGTCTTTTCCAGGAAACTTTGAAAAATTTCTCCTCTAGACACTTTCATTACACTCATTACAAGGACAATGATGGATGGATGGATGGATGGATGAATGGATGGATGGATGGATGGATGGATGGATGGATGGATGGATGGATGGATGGATGGATGGATGGATGGATGGATGGATGGATGGATGGATGGATGGATGGATGGATGGATATTACTTGGTAAATAGTTTAATAAATAAAAAATATACACTGCCAGTCAAAAGTTTGGGCACACTTTCCGGTAAAACTTTACATTATGGGTGCACTAATATGCATTTATTCATGTTTAACTAATGCACAGATGATCATGAGGTAATGTATTACTAATGGTGAGCTATGATTACTGTATCAGCAACTAATGAAGATTCCTCATGATTAATAGATTAAATAATATATGATTTGCTATTAATTAAATGTGTCATCATGTATTAATTCCTTAATAACATATTATATTAAATCATATCACATTTAAATCAGTCATGTTAAATAATACGACTGCATTCAATATCCTGTTAATGAGTCAGCTCTTTGTCTCATGTGATACATTAAAGGTCCCGTTCTTCGTGATTCCATCTTTCAAACTTTAGTTAGTGTGTAATGTTGCTGTTATGTAACAGAGGCCAGCTAGTAGTAGTTGCTGTGCGAGTAAACCTCACTCCTCTGACCTCAAGAGATGCTCTAGCGACTGACGCTAGGGGTTGCAGCCTTTAGCCTCCTTTATAGAGCGTCCGACTCTCATGCCGGCGGACCCGGGTTTGAGTCCCGGTCCGAGCAGTAGGGGTCACATTGGTGCCGTGACCCGGATGGGAGTGAGGTTTAGGGGGGTGAGTGTAACAGAGGCCAGCTAGTAGTAGTTGCTGTGCGAGTAAACCTCACTCCTCTGACCTCAAGAGATGCTCTAGCGACTGACGCTAGGGGTTGCAGCCTTTAGCCTCCTTGATAGAGCGTCCGACTCTCATGCCGGCGGACCAGGGTTCGAGTCCCGGTCCGAGCAGTAGGGGTCACATTGGTGCCGTGACCCGGATGGGAGTGAGGTTTAGGGGGTGAGTGTAACAGAGGCCAGCTAGTAGTAGTTGCTGTGCGAGTAAACCTCACTCCTCTGACCTCAAGAGATGCTCTAGCGACTGACGCTAGGGGTTGCAGCCTTTAGCCTCCTTGATAGAGCGTCCGACTCTCATGCCGGCGGACCAGGGTTCGAGTCCCGGTCCGAGCAGTAGGGGTCACATTGGTGCCGTGACCCGGATGGGAGTGAGGTTTAGGGGGGTGAGTGTAACAGAGGCCAGCTAGTAGTAGTTGCTGTGCGAGTAAACCTCACTCCTCTGACCTCAAGAGATGCTCTAGCGACTGACGCTAGGGGTTGCAGCCTTTAGCCTCCTTGATAGAGCATCCGACTCTCATGCCGGCGGACCCGGGTTCGAGTCCCGGTCCGAGCAGTAGGGGTTACAGTGACCTTTCCGGCCAATGTGTGCTAAGCTGCTGTCCAATCACAACACGGGAAGCGCTGGCCCAATCAGAACTCGTTACGTGTTTTTGAAGGAGGGACTTCATAGAACAAGGAAATCATCAGGCTGTTTTTAGGACAGAGGAAACAGCGCTGTACAGATAAGTAAATTGTGTGAAAAATACTGTTTTTTTACACGCGAAACATGAACTCATGTTATATTGCACACTGTAAACATAATCAAAGCTTCGAAAACACGTGAAGAACAGGACCTTTAATAATAATTCATTTATTTAACAACCTGTAAACTATTTTTAAACAGATACACTGAATTGTGATGTGGGATCTGCAGATGTCCATGAAGAATATGTTTGTTTGAGAAAGGGCTGTGATATGTTGGCATACTCACCCTCCCACAGATCTACGGTCTGAAACATGTCGGTTTTGACGACCCCATATCGCTCCGCAGCATTGAGGAACTGTGACACCTGCTCCATCTGTTTGAAAGCCATACTGGAGCTCTGGATCTTCTTTACAGGCTTGTCCTGACACAGACTATTGATGAGCTCACACAAAACCTGAGAACGGGTAATTACGAATGTCAGTAAACACTGTGACCAGGTTACTCATCCAGATAACCAGTGTGGTTTGATCACTCAACATGAATGTTATGACATTTGGTTGGTCCCATCATTTCTCGTGCCAACTTTGGAGTCTCTGTTTCAATCCCTATTCATTTTGGCTTCTGAATAACCTAGATTGTTCCCTTTTGAAGAGAACTAAACCCTGCGTCTAGAATCAACGCTAACAGCGTGACCAGAGTCTGAAGCATGAGTAAACACACTCCACTTTCATTGGCTGATGCCATAAGCGGAGCAGCTGAAAGAGGGCACCCGACCCCCCGTTGTACGTACATGTCATCAAGCCTTTTTGGCTCATTTATCATGAATTCGAGAAACTGCTGACATTGGAGTTTTTCCCTCTATTCCACCTTGGGAAAAAAATGGTGGGTTCATTATTATTTTTAAAGGTGCCCTAGAATGAAAATTTGAATGAACTTTGCCATAGTTAAATAATAAGAGTTCAGTACATGGACATCACATCCAGTGAGTCTCAAACACCATTGCCTCCTCCTTCATACAGACTTGTTCAAAATAATAGCAGTACAATGTGACTAACCAGAATAATCAAGGTTTTTAGTATATTTTTTATTGCTACGTGGCAAACAAGTTACCAGTAGGTTCAGTAGATTCTCAGAAAACAAACAAGACCCAGCATTCATGATATGCACGCTCTTAAGGCTGTGAAATTGGGCAATTAGTTGAAAGGGGTGTGTTCAAAAAAATAGCAGTGTCTACCTTTGACTGTACAAACTCAAAACTATTTTGTACAAACATTTTTTTTTTCTGGGATTTAGCAATCCTGTGAATCACTAAACTAATATTTAGTTGTAGGACCACAGTTTTTTAAAACTGCTTGACATCTGTGTGGCATGGAGTCAACCAACTTGTGGAACCTCTCAGCTGTTATTCCACTCCATGATTCTTTAACAACATTCCACAATTCATTCACATTTCTTGGTTTTGCTTCAGAAACAGCATTTTTGATATCACCCCACAAGTTCTCAATTGGATTAAGGTCTGGAGATTGGGCTGGCCACTCCATAACATTAATTTTGTTGGTTTGGAACCAAGACTTTGCCCGTTTACTAGTGTGTTTTGGGTCATTGTCTTGTTGAAACAACCATTTCAAGGGCATGTCCTCTTCAGCATAGGGCAACATGACCTCTTCAAGTATTTTAACATATGCAAACTGATCCATGATCCCTGGTATGCGATAAATAGGCCCAACACCATAGTAGGAGAAACATGCCCATATCATGATGCTTGCACCTCCATGCTTCACTGTCTTCACTGTGTACTGTGGCTTGAATTCAGAGTTTGGGGGTCGTCTCACAAACTGCCTGTGGCCTTTGGACCCAAAAAGAACAATTTTACTCTCATCAGTCCACAAAATGTTTCTCCATTTCTCTTTAGGCCAGTTGATGTGTTCTTTGGCAAATTGTAACCTCTTCTGCACATGCCTTTTTTTTAACAGAGGGACTTTGCGGGGGATTCTTGAAAATAGATTAGCTTCACACAGACGTCTTCTAACTGTCACAGTACTTACAGGTAACTCCAGACTGTCTTTGATCATCCTGGAGGTGATCATTGGCTGAGCCTTTGCCATTCTGGTTATTCTTCTATCCATTTTGATGGTTGTCTTCCGTTTTCTTCCACGTCTCTCTGGTTTTGCTCTCCATTTTAAGGCATTGGAGATCATTTTAGCTGAACAGCCTATCATTTTTTGCACCTCTTTATAGGTTTTCCCCTCTCTAATCAACTTTTTAATCAAAGTACGCTGTTCTTCTGAACAATGTCTTGAACGACCCATTTTCCTCAGCTTTCAAATGCATGTTCAACAAGTGTTGGCTTCATCCTTAAATAGGGGCCACCTGATTCACACCTGTTTCTTCACAAAATTGATGACCTCAGTGATTGAATGCCACACTGCTATTTTTTTGAACACACCCCTTTCAACTAATTCAACTAATTGCCCAATTGCACAGCCTTAAGAGCGTGCATATCATGAATGCTGGGTCTCATTTGTTTTCTGACAATCTACTGAACCTACTGGTAACTTGTTTGCCACGTAGCAAAAAAAAATATACTAAAAACCTTGATTATTCTGGTTAGTCACATTGTACTGCTATTATTTTGAACAAGACTGTATGTAAAGGGAGGCACACCACGGAAAAACAGGCTATTTACACAAATGTCATGTGCCAGGCTGTGCAGGGGAAGTGAGGACTTTTCATAGCCTTCCCACAGATAAACAATGTCAACAGTCCCGGTTGATGTTTATTTACAAATGGATACCGCAACAAACTAATTCAAAGTTCTTCACAGAGAGTTTTTCTAACCTGGGGCAATATAGCAAGATTCGCTCAGCGTCTGATACTGAAGAAAGGGCCGATTTCAACCGTATTCCTGCAAGCAGTAAGTAGTGATTTTATCCACTTATTGACTGTCGAACCCATTTCGGATTAAATTGAAAGTTTCTTAGTAAGACAACATTATGATAATATCCCCTGTGTTTTCTAGATCTAATGCAAGATGCTAGTATTGGATAGCCTAGAAATCTAGACACACCCTAGCGGCAGCAAATCTAATCTGCCGCGAGTGTCGTCTAGCAACTCTCAATACCCTTCTGAGCTGTAAAAGCCAAACTCTGGTCAGGCCAATCACATTGTGTATAGAGTCAGTGGGCGGGGCATAAAATACAACAGTAGATATATATGTCAATCTCTTTTGACGGATTGAAATCTAAATTAGCCTATATTTCATCATTAAAACATAACTCAGAAACTAACTACGTTTACTACTACTGTTTAGTTGCTTACAGATCGCTCACTCGATTCTTGTAGCTAACGCCACTTTCTTCACCATCTAAGTTGAAACGATAGTCATTTGACAAGGCCTCTAGTTAATTTGTTAAATAAATATACATTTTTGAGAACTGAAGTATGATTATTTTGCAGCGGATGAGTAGTAAACATGACACTGACAATTGTGGCTTCTACATTACTTTGTTTGGCTAAATAAATCGCCTTTTAAATCAGTACTCTACTGTCAAACTTTAACGTTACTGTACAAAAAAACATATTTACATGCTACCCAGTTTGTGATTCAAAGTTAAGAAGCTATCATTGTAAAATCATTGTCATGATGGATGGTATAGATGTGTTAGCTGTCATTGAGCAGCAGGGAAACAGCGAATCAGAGCAGAGCTCTGCATTAATATTCATGACCCTTCCAAATAAGGCAAAAACAGAGCATTACATCCTAGGGACAATTTATAGGGTTGTAAATGGACCTGTAAAAAAACTGTATCTGGACAATTTTCTTAAATAAGCCACATATTTAGATATCAGAGAACAATTTAACATATTGTTTCAAATCATTCTAGGGCACCTTTAATGAAAAACACAACAAAAAAACAGTACAATGAGAAACTCGCTTATATTAAACATACAACTTTTATTAACAATGCGACCTATTTATTAAAAAAGCGATTAAGCATGGTATAGTATTAACACTACATGTTCTATTAACAAAGTTCGGGAGGAGCACGTTCAGATAATTAACACGAGTGGAGAGCATTTAGCCAATCAACGATAAGAGGAATAGAGTCATAATATATTCATAAGTGAGGCGGACAGAAACATCTAATAACAGTTTTTAGACCTTTTTTTTGCTAAGAAATTAAATATACTGCTGAACAATAACCACGATTTTGTAATCTCTGATATTATTTCCCTTATTTTCCTAATGATAATTTTAGGATTGTTTTATGTACTACAAACACTTATGCAGTGTCATCATATATAATTTATGTTAAAAAAAGATCACAGAATAAGGCAGAAAATAGGTTATATTTGTAGTTTCTATACTGTAATAAAGGCTATGTTAATTAGCACTGCATTATTCATTATATACGCTATTGTTATAATACAAATCACAGAGATGGCTTGAAAAACACATAAACCTGATATTGTCGCATTCATGTGTTTATTGTCTTCATGTTGTATCAGTTAAAACGTTTCTCCCGTTCATTCAGCTGCAGATAGCTGGATGCTTTTGTCCATATAAGGGGTTTCCTGTCATAATGAGGTATTACTTCTATGAAAAATGTGTAGAAAATTGATTGCCAAAATGACCTGAGAATAACAGGCATGCATTACTTACACATCCATCTTTGAGCCAGGTCTGGAAGCCCAGTTTTCCTGCCTCTGGCTTTCCCACCGCAGGCCCACACTGGGCCACAATCCACTCCACCAAACGTGCCTCTAGTTCGGTGTCGTACTTCTGCTCAATCTTATCCTGCACTTGGCGGCTCATCCCATAGGACGGACCCTTGTTTGCCATAGTTGCCACACCCTGCTTAGATGAGAAGAGAGGAGACTGTCGATAGTGGAGGACCTGACGTATCATTGTTCATCTTTGGAAAAACTATCAAATTAAGCAACATTTAATGTTTCCATGTCATTTTTATTTTATATTATATTATAATTTTGTAAAGCTTTTTGCTCTAGCGTAGTGTTGCAGCTGAAGTGTGTTCTTCCATTTTATTTTATTAGACATTTTCTGTATAAAGCTTGTTTCGTTTTTATGGATAATAGATAAAACAGGAACATATTTGTAAAATGTGTGCCATTTACCTTTACAGAAAATCCTCTTCTCCTAAAACTTTCATTGCATTTCATAAAAAAGAATCAGCTTTAACATTATCAGAATAAAGTGAAAAAAGGTGCAACTGCAATGATGCAGCTGAAGCAGCCACAAAGCCATAAAATGAACTTCCACATCATGCGTAGCCTATAGATGTTGTGCAGTGTAAACAGTCCAACACGTTTCCAACGGTAAACAGTCCAGCTCAATTATTATATTGAGCTAAACTGTTATACAAAAAGCAACCATAAAGGCAATGGTTTAAAGATTCACATGTTCATGTAGTCCTTGAGTGGATGGAAAGAATCATCAATGGAGTCGGAGCAGCAGCCATACGGTTGACAGGATTAGATGAACATGTTCCTCTAGAGCGTTTGTGTAGAAACACCATCAATTACATTCAGACATTTCAGCAGATTGTCTCAGCAAAGCACACACACACACATGGCAGCAGTCACCTGTGCTGCCATTCTGCGCTTTAGGGCACCACCTCTGAAGTTCCAACCTTAAATAATGAGTTTCAAGGCATTTACCTTATGAGCATTACAGCAAAAAGGTGCACTTTCTTTTTTTCTTAGTTTTTTGAGGCCATTCATTGTAAACAGTGTATTTTTTTTCCTGATTTACCCTGAAAGAATGGTCGTGAAATGTGACAACATGCCCCAAAGGTGGGGAACATTCTTACATAAGCATATGACAATTAAAATGTTATCTGATATAATCCAGGAAATATTTAAAACAAACTAAAATATTTTGTCAACATAATTAAATTATTAACTTTTTCAAATAAAATAATTTTGGGTCAAATATGGACAAACCCAACCATTGAGTTAAAAATGTAATAAAAAAAAATGTAAGCCAGCATTTATTAGAGTGTTTAGGTAACTGTCTGCTTTATATCTGCTAACACTGTATTTCGATGCTCCCAACAGGCATTCTGCTGACTATAAGTAACTTTGCAATTACAACTTTTTTTCCCCTTAATCAAACCCTAACCTTACAGTCTATTAACAGTCTGATACTCTAATGATAGTTAGTTGACATGCAGTTGCAAAGTTAATATAGGTAGCAAAATGTCTAAAGTTGAACATTGAAATAAAGTGTAACCACTTTCTAGACCACATTTAATTTATAAAATGAGTCAGAAAAATGAAGTTAGATCTGAGAAAATCTCTATCAACAATATTTTAAAATGCGCACATTCACACATTTGTAGGTGTCCTTATACTTTTGGGTATTTCTAAACTGTACACCCTCTCTGAGCATTATAGATGTTTTGTTTTGTTCTGGTATTATAATGATGATATTTAGGTAAGCTTCATTTTATACCCTTTTTTCACTCCAGTTTGAGTGTCCTAGAACTGGTCTGGATAAAAGGTAATGCTATCATATGTTAAATAGATCGAGTCTGCATTAGCTGTTCTTGAAGAAAGCAATGTGGTTGATTATTGTTACAAACTCATAGGTTGAAAGTTCAAATAATACTGAAATGGACTATAAAATAAGCTATTTTATCACGTCTGATTTTTCTTTGTCTTTTTTAACTGTAGTATGTAGATTGTGCTTGAGATTGGTTTCAAGTCGTTCACAAGGCACAATAATCAGCTAAATAACTGACCGAAAGGTCTTTGGAATTGATAACATATAAAAACCATACTTACTGTAGTAAAAATGAAGATGACTTTGTCCTTCGTGCAGTCACTCGTCACCCTGGAGCAATGGTTTGTGTGCGAGTGTGTCTAGATTCAAGAGTTCAGCAGAGCCGTCCCTGTTGCTGTTTCAGGAGAAGATGTCTTTACCATTAGAGAAATAATAAACAAGACATTCGGTGAGGAGGGCAGAGAAAAGGAAATTGACACCTTAAAAGGACATGGTCTTTTTCTCAAGCCCACCCTCCTCTCCCTGCACTTAAGGTTTATAGTTCGGCCCTTTGTTGAAGGCAAAGCCTTATTTGGGAAGAGGCCTGGATGAGGACAGGATCCAAGCCAAGAGTCTTACGTTTGGTCAGAGACCAGAATTCTCCAAATACCACATCACTGCATCAGCAGAGAGAAAAAGAGAGGCTGTACTAATGCCTGCTGGAAGGTATGGTGGAGCTGGGGAAATACGGAGAGGGCTTCAAGTTCAGACAGGGACATAAATGGAATAGTTTGACAGATGTACCGTATAGTTTCACACGTCAGAGAAATCTGTCAGCAGTTTGTTCTGGGGTGTCGATGTAGAAGCTCTGGCAGTGAGGAAATAAGAGCAGTAATGAGTGCTTAAGCTGAGATTAAGCTAAATGATTTACTGACACTTTGGAAGAAACCATCAACAAGGCCTTCTATGTACAAAATAGTGTGCATTCAATATTACATTATCCAATGAGTATGCTATAGCTGATGTTGGAAACATGCAGCGCTATACTGAGATTATTTACTGAGCCTTCAGGGGATTTGTTTCATTTACCTTTATTTCTTATAAATAGTTTTTTCTAACTATTTCTTCTTAAATTTACCACAAATGTTTGTGATTTTTTCAATGAAGAAAAACTGAATTGAACTTGTATGAGATGGTGTATTAGCTGGTATTTGGGTTTCCATGTTTTATGAGGACTTTTCATAGATATAATGATTTTTATACTGTACAAACTGTATATTACCCTAACCCTATGGTAAATGGACTGCATTTATAGAGCGCTTCAACAGACCCATGGATATTTTTTATTACTTGGCCCACCCGATCGGTGGATATAAGCACAAACTGTGCATCACACACACACACACACGCACGCACACACACACACGCGCCACCATGTAGGTGATCAAAACTACTGCGATTGTATTTTTCCTTCAAATATCAAGTCGAGAGAGTGAACAACGCACATCAAGAAAAGAATGTTATTTCAGTATTTAAGATAGCTCGTCAGCTGGCCGGTAATATATTTTGGTAGCCCGTCTGGAAAAAACACAGCCCCAGGACATTGGGCTTTGCGAGCCCTGGCCCATTCATACGCGAGTCTGATCACAAATCGCAATGAGCCAACAACGCCACAAATAAAGGATTCTTCAGCCTGTGACAGTGGGCTAAGGAAGCCTTTCTCAAACTTTTCTCAGTCAGGGCACCTTTCAAAAGTGCATAAAATTTCAAGGCACCCCAGTTTAAAATATATTTTAAAAACACTGCATAACCCAAATTTGAATGCAAATGTCCTGTTTATTTAGACTGGACAGTAATGAACAGAGCATAATACCCCATTTCACAGTAAAAACTGTCCGGTTCTGTGGGGCTTTTCTTTTTGAAAAATGATCCATGCTGCTGCTGCTTGTTTCTTGCTCTTTGTAAAATCAAATGTATTTTCGCGGTTAAATTATAAAACAACGTAGCCAACTGCACAGTCACACGACCCCGGTGAGGACGTCATGACAGTTACTGATGTGAGACGGATTTTTATGGTTAATTTTATATATTTATCTAAAATTTATTTGCAACTTTATTAAGCCGCTCATATGTTTAACCCTTTCTCATGTAAATGTAAAACATTCTGGCTGACCCCCAGCGTGAGTTTTTCAAAGTGACCGTTATTAATGTGTCACTTTATGGTTTCCATGGTGACGCGTCATTGCTTGTCCAACGTGATCTCATGAAAATACGTGAGTATTTTTACGTAAAGTGTGATTCTACTACATTTACTAACGTTTTCACACACAATAAAACGTACAATACTGACTTATTACTAGCACTAAAATGTACAATATTGACGTATTGACAGCACTAAAATGTAAATTATCGACGTTAACGTGTAAGCAGCCAGCCACCGGCTCCCATAAATCGTGGCATTAATATTGTTTATTTTATATCCAATAGTCACATCAATACATGTTTTCAGTCACATTTATTAAATGCATTTTACTAAGTTAATCAACCTAATATAAAATAACAGAAATATAAAATAACATTTTGCTCTCGTGACATCACTACAAACTCATTTCGGGTGACTAGATAATGTTAAAAGAAGACTGAATTTTAAAACCGTCAGATGAATAACATTCTTGCCAACCATTTTGTAATATTTAGCTTGTTGTTTGCTGTGAGACATGAAAAAGGCATTTTCTCCTATTCAGCAACTGGCGATCAAAATATACACCAAAACACAACATCAATTCACAAAACGCAACACTTTATTCGTTTGCTGTAATCCAAATCGTTAGAATCCATATGTTTGCGAGAAACAAATCTAAAATTGAGCCCGGTGATCTTCATCTCCATTAGTCTTCATCTCCTCTCAGTAGCGCGACGGCAAACATCAAATCTCGCGCTCGTAAATTCAAATTTAAAAAACGCGCCCTCATGAAGCGTTACGACATGATTTACGGCAGTGGCATCGAACGCTCATTGGCTCTCGCCTGCTTCGTCACAGATTTTGACATGTCGTGTTTCAGTCGATATGTATTTGAAATGGGAAACGCGCAACTTCACGGAGAGAAGCCGGATTAATATTTTCATTGATTAATAGCTAACATTCTGCTCTGTACCTCATACAAAACTATTAACGTTATATACCACCAGAGAGGACTGCGACTGCAACACATCTTCATTTGAACTACTTTTGGTACCGCTTTTGACATTTTTGCAATAAATAAATTATTGTGAGTACACTGGTCTGTGTGTTATGCTTTGATTTATAACAGTACGTTGTTTTAATAAATGCTAATGGGTAGGTTTAGGGGTAAGTGTAGGATTAGCCGTTCAAAATATTTTTTTTAATGCTATATTGTTACCAAAATCGTCATTTTCCAACGTTTTACCTTTTATTTTCTTTATATTCTGTATTAAATTGGTAGGTTTAGGTTTTGGGTAGTGTTAAGGGATCGTAGATTAATCAATAAAATGGTCAAAGGGAAATTATATAGATATCTTTATGATATAACAACAACAAAAAAAATGTTTTTACCAGAATAAAGTTTTGTATTCTCAAAAAAAAAAAGATTTCATGATGGATTTGTAAATATTTTACGTTTTTTAGCTGTAAAAATGTAATAATACTACGTTTAAATGTTGCAAATACGTCTATATTTTACATTTTAGCACTTCTCCAAACGTACTAAGACGTACGTTTAGTCTCTTTGAAAGTAACGTATTAATACCTACGTATTAACGATGAGACCAGGCTGGCTTGTCACATGACACACTGCAGCAACAACAGCGCTGAATGAGGATGATCTGCTTTTATGTAATTTTTCCTTTTTTATTCAAAATATTCACAAATTTGTTAGATATGGCCTGAAATATCTGATATTCCGATTGTCAAATATATACAAGTGGAAGTGTTTTGTTGTTTAAACACCTTTATAATGATCGTGTTAGTTGAGCTGTATGCACGATGGGCGCCACCATCGCCGCCGCTGGCGCAGTTCAGAAAATCGGATCTGTTAGATTTACAAGATGTGAATTCATCCACTTCTCCCAAAATACATAAAAGTAAGTGGCAGGTGAACTGGGAGAAGAATAGAGTAAACTTTAAAGTTACTGACACAATGTGTATCTGATATGAATAAAACTAATTATAATGGAAAGGATTATTATTGCCTCTTCATTTTTCATCATTGTGTATTTTACAAACTCTAAATGTATTGTTTAGTACGTATATGTATAAAACCTAAAATAAACATTATGTGGCTGAAAACACTGAAAAGTTGTGATATATGACAGCTCTGAGCGCGCCTGTCTCTGGCTCAGTGCAAGCCAACGCGAAAGCACATTTGAATGAACGTGATGCACTGACCGTTCTAATCACACCCGTGAATGTGTGATCGTACGTGCGAACGGGGTAAAAAGAAGAAGAATGTATTTATGTAAATTCAAATATATTTTATATATGAAATTTCAGATTTTTTTTAATTTATTTTTTTACAATTTTTAGCCTACATAATTTTTTGGCCAGTGTGCCGCGGCACCCACTTTGAGAAAGGCTGGGCTAAGGTATGTTCTGTTAGACACATACACACAATAGATGTCAAACGATGTGTAACAAGGCAATAATATCACATATAAAAAAAAAACATTTTTACTCACATTAGTGTTGCTTCATTCATTTAAGTAATCTCATCCTGTATGCAGTTTACAAACAAATCTGTGGTGAAATGAAGGAACAAAAGCACAGTCTTCCCCACATGAGCTGGAGAGATTGCTTGTTTGCTGGGTCTGGCTTTTAGTTCAGCTCTGAAACTTATAGGATATTCCTTTTATATATCAAAGGATCAAGGGAAAGTTAATTTTACACTTTACTGACTACACCATTGAAGACTTTGAAACTTGTGTGTCTTTGTTTTAATCTTTTTTGGCCCAACCAGGCATTGCTAGGCAGAGTTGCCAACAAGGCATGCTGTTTGCACTTGGTGTAAATAGACACTCTGAGGTCTACACACCCCTGTAAAAGGTCTACACACCCCTGTAGAAGGTCTACACACCCCTGTAAAGACAGAATGTTGTGATGTAAAAAATTAAACAAAGATTAGTCATATCAGATTTTTTTCACCTTTACTGTAAAATTACAAACTAGGCAATGCCATTGAAAACCAGTCACTCATTTCAGACAGAAAAAAATTAACTTAAAATAATTCTATAATTGGAATGAATGTATTCGGAATGAACTATTCATCAAGCTCATGTGTAATAAACACAGCTGTCTTCACCTGATATGTTTCTGGTTAACTTCATATAAATCTCAGTTGTTGTTGTACGATTTTTCTGACATCTTCTTGGATGCATGCTACTACAAGAGCCATGGGCCACAAAGACCTTACGAAGCATCAATGGAATCTCATTATTAAAAGGTATCACTTACGTAAGGGTTACAAAAACATTTCCAAGGCATTAGACATACCATGGCTCAAAGCGAAGACAGTCATCAACAAGTGGAGAAAGTATGGCAGAACACTCCAAAATTGATGAGAAGACAAAAAGAGACTCTTCCGCCGGCATGGAGTAAGTAGCAGTGAAGTGAGCAGAGGTGGACAGTAACTAAGTACATTTACTTGAGTACTGTACTTAAGTACACTTTTTGAGTATCTGTACTTTACTGGAGTATTATTTTTTCTGGAAACTTATGACTTTTACTTTACTACATTTGAAAGACAAATATCGTACTTTTTACTCCTCTACTTTTCTATCAAGGTCGAAAGTCGTTTCTGTTGCAGCTCTGAAAGTCAGAGGATGATTTTTTCCTTCTTTAAAAGGTTTTTTTTTGTTTTTGTTTCAGACAGTCTGTCAGGAATTACTCTTATAGTCTTATACATTTCCCCAACTTTTTTTTAACACTGATCTGTTCATAGCAAAATGGAAGAAGACGGTTCTTAGGCACAAGTGTGTGCACCCATAGCCATACTTTGAAAGTATGTTTCAGTTTTTAAAAAAAACTCAACATTAGTTTAGTTGGCATACACTTGGTGCATGTCTTATAAAATATTAAAAATATAAACGTCTTGGAGAAAGAGAATGGTAACGCATAACCGTGCCAGTGAACTAAACCTTCGGGGTTCTACAAGGTGCACAAGCGCAACACTGGTTAGGGCTGAGCATTTCCTGCGATGGGCTCCTGCTGCGACCAGTGCCGAGAACGCCTTCCTCCAAAGTCCCCCGATTTCTTCAACAACAGATGGGTTGATTTCTCTAGAAGTTTTCACAGGCCACTCTGATTCAGGCAACTTCAAAAATTCTGGGCCTTCTTGCCAGACTGATCCTTCAGCAAGCTCCTCAGGGGATGCCCCTCTAGTGATGAGGTCAGCGATGTTCTGTTTTCCTTCGACCCACCTCCAGCTGTCTACTGATCCGGCCGTCTGGATCTCTCCGATCCGGTTGGCAAAAAATGTCTGATAGCCATAGCTATCCTTCTGGATGGCTCCAAGGATTGTCTGACTATCGACAAAATGGATCCACCGATCCACCTTGATGTAGCAATGCTTATCGAAATATGTCTTCAAGCGGGATGCAAAGACCGCCCCACACAGCTCTGCTTTAATGACATCACCTTTCTGGTCTAAAGGGGTGAGTTTGGCCTTTGATTCAACCAGCTTCACTACGACTCCATCTTCTGTCTCCCACCGTAGGTAAAGAACTGCTCCGTAGGAAGCTTCACTACCATCGGAAAATGTGATGCCCATTGGCCGGCCTATGGCTCCATAGGGTGTGAGACTCCTGTCGAATCGAAGTTGGCCAAGCCTCACATATTGCTCAAAGAGTTTTATTGCAGCCTCTCGAAGACGTGGCGAAAGACGTGGTGTCCCTAGATGGATAGTTTCTTCCTGCTTCCTGAAATGACTCTCTTATGAGCATCACTCCTCGTTGCTTGGCAGGTGAGGCCAGGCCGATGGGGTCATAGAACCCTGCAATCTGACTCAGCAGCATGCGTCGGGTGAGAGGGTAGGGGGTGCTGCCTCTGATTTCATCCTCTTGTAGATCCAGGCCAGTCCTCATCTTTCCTCGCCTCCTTGAGAAGTTCACCAACGTCAACACTCGGAGTTTGTCAGATTTGGGTTCATATCCCAATCCTAATGCCTTATTATCCTCATGCCGCATCTGGTTGGGGAGTATCAGGGTCTTAGGCTCTGTTGCAGTGAAGTTGCTGGGGTCAGTTAGTTTTTCACTCCTCCCACTTTGGCCTGTCAAGACCCAGGGCTTGATGGAGAAGTCTCCTGCCTTTAAAATCTTTTCCACTCCTTCAGTCAACCTAATCAGAGTTTGGAGGTCATCATGCGACGTCAAGATGTCGTCCACATAGCAGTCTTCTGTCAGGATCCGTTGCTCTTCAACCATCGATGTGAACTGGGGCAGGTTTGCTGTCTCTCTCTCATGGCAACCTGAGCGATGCATCCGGCGGGCTTGTCGCCAATGTTGACTCTAACGACTGCAAACACACTGATTTCATCTTCAGGGTTATCCCTCCAGAGGAATCGATGGAGGTGGACTTCCTCATCCTTCAGCCACACAGAATTATACATTTTCTTAACATTGCCAAGAGCAGCATACAATCTGCTCCTGAATCTCAGCAGGACACCCCGGATTGGGTTGAGGACATCAGGGCCTTTATGCAGGAGGTTGTTTAGACTCAACCCTTTAAACTCTTGGCTACTGTTCCAGACTATCCTCACTGGCGTTGAGCTAGAATGAGGATTCGGAGCAACCAGATGGCTGATGTACCAGATTGGGCCATTCCATCTCTTAATCTCTTCCTTTGTGAGCTCAATGGCTGCTCCTCTTGATACCATCTCGTGGATCTGCTCTCCATATGCCGCTTTCCACACAGGTTCTCTTGCCAGCCGAGCCTCTGTGTTCTTGAAGGTTGCTTCCACTGCTCTGTGATTATCTGGCAGAATCGCTGGGCTTATTTTCCATGGGTAGGCCGCATCCCAGTGTGGGGAGTCACTGTGCTTGTCCGCTAGCACATAAGAGAGACAGTCCTTTATCTTTTCTAAGTCCCTCTCTTCACCAAGGGTCATCTCTTTGCCTCCTGGAGGGCACTTGCTGCACTTGCAGCTCCCACATTTCGGGTCACACGCTGCTCCAATACTATCCCACTTAAACCATTCAAACACCTCCTTATTTGTAGCAGTGGTGCTGCTGAGGGTCACTCCTTGCATCCTTATTTGGTCCTCACTCAGGTCTTTGGTATCCATAAGGACCTCCTTGTACACCCTTGAGCATGTTCTCATAGACCTCGCAAAGTGAGTTTCAGACTGGTGTAGCATTAGGTCGACCACCTCAAAGAGATCAGGGTGAGTACCACCAACGGTTTTGCCCAATGGGCCATCCCATAGGACTAGATCTCCCTCCGACTTGAACAGCTGTGGAACTAGACGACCTTCCCTGTGGCTGATCAAAAGATCAATTTTCTCAGGGCGAACCAGCTCTTCTGCAGCAACATCGGGAAAGATCTTTAGCAGTTGTCCGTGGAGTGACAGGCTGATTTATCTCAGCGATACTCTCTAGGCCGTAGCAGAGCCGTTTTGTGTTCCACTACCGTCCCCTAGGTGGTCTTCACTCTTAAATCGCAGGGAGTACCTCTTGGTTGTGACTGTTGTTGTCATCCCTCCGATCCCATGGATAATTAACTTAATGCTCTCACCAATCAATCCAAGGCGCTGGGCAGCATTGTTTGTTATATAGTTGGTGTCAGAGGCAAGATCACCCATACGGAAATGTAATATATGTACATATATGTCCCTATATCCGAGTAGTGATGTCATATATGTTTCATATAAGGCAATACATTATTAGCGCATATATACATTCTCATGATATATGAAGATATAGGTTTATACCATGTATGAAATACCCATAGAATAATTATTATATATACATATATTAAAATTATTTATATGATGATTTTTTATATGGTACTGTATGTTAATGCCATATATGTAAACAATATATGTCGAATTTATATATGTAAGTTTATTTAAACATAATATATGCAAACATTCAGTATGCTTGTGTTGGATTTTATATGGATTTATATAGTGGTGTTTGAATCCTGGCATTTCATAATTTGGTTTTGGTTCAGGCTTCGGACATTAAAAGCTCCATGTATGTTTTCCTCCCCGTTGTAAGTGTACAGTTTGAGCATTCGCTTGGTCTCGTGTGAGCATCTAGTTTTGCTTGGGCATTATACACTCTTTTGTCCATGTGTTTAGGGTTGTTTGCTTAGCATGCGGCTTGTGCTCATCATAGCCATTGCGTGTACTTTCATGTTTTGTTCTGTGTAGCATGTAACGGTTACTCTGGTACATGGGTGACATTTTTCATCCTGTCCTCTAGAGGGCAACAGAGGGAGGAAGTGGTTTTAAGGTTACGAGTAGCATAGAGGAGAGGCATGGCAGTGGAGCATGGGTGAAAATGCCTGGAATCACATTGTGTTTGAGAGTTAAGTGAATTGTACATTCTAATGCTTTACAATCTTGTTCAAATACACATTTTTATGTACCCATAAAAATGTTAATTCATAGTGTTTGGAAGTTTGCAGAGAAGCTTGCAGAGGACTCTGTTATGGGGCTTAAATGCACTGATACCTACTTCTGACCTGTGTTGGATTGTGCCAGTGCCTAATCTAGGATTTAGGATTGTATATCTTCATTGCCTGCTAGGACTTCTACAACACTCAAGAGACTTGCATTGCAGACTGTATATCCTTTTCCCTCTAGGGCATTTTGAATTGTTTGGTACTGTTTTTTGTTTGTGTATCACTAGTATTTTGGGTTTAGAATTGATTTACTGTTTATTTGTTTACTTATAGTGTTGAGCTTTGATATTCACAATGCTGTCTTGGATTTCTGTCCATGTGCTAATTGTTACTATGTTATCTCATTCAGTGGTTAAATAGATACAATTTATTTTCACTCCCTCATTGAGAATCTTACAGTTAGTTTGAACACAAACTATTGGCAAAAGTGAATTCCCGTTTTTTTGAGTATTTCTTATTGTATAAAAAACTAAGACGAGCCAGTTACAAGCATGAAGGGGTTTGTTTGTGTTTCGACTGTTTATTTTTGAAGTCTAATAAAAAGCCCATTAACCTCTGCACCCTTGAGTCCTTCATCTCTTGCCTCACCTGACAATAAGTAACATTATAAATATTTTATATTTTAAATGTCATTTGTTTTATACATTGTATAGATTTTAAGACTCTACAGCATTTGACAGTGATAATGATTTGTCACATATATAATTTAAACATATATAATATGTGGACTAAAGATATATGTCAATATATGGAATTTCTGATGCTGTGCATATATGTGCATTTATGTTTGTACTCTATATGAGCATATTAGGATATTTCATATATAAGACCTATATGTCAAAATATGTTTTATACATACAATAACATATATAATATATGGGATACATATATATGTCAATATATGGAATTGTTCCAATTTCTAATATGTTTCATATATGTTTTTACTTTATATATCACATATATCGCATATATTGATATTTCATATATAGACATATATTACATTTCCGTATGGGCAATAAGAGTGCCTATCAGCTGGCCTGAGTTAGTTGTCACTTCCAGTAACATCATTATAACTGGGTACTCTTTCAGTCCACCTCCAACTGTGCAGAACGTGGCTGAGGCTTTGTTGGAGAATGCCTTCCTGAATTCTGCTCTTAGTTCCGGAGTGACTTTCGCCAGGAGCTCTTCTTGCTTGCCAGTCAGCCCAAGGCCTTTCCTCTCCACTCTTTTGGTACCTTGCACCTCGCTTCCAGCATCTTTCTCTTGAGCGATGGACTTGGGGCAGAGCAAATAGTGGTGAGGCTCTTCTTTGCGGCAGTCCATTTTACTGCAGAGGAACTTCGGGTTGCAACGGCCATTCTTTAAGTGGAACAGGCACCGATTGCATATCCCATGGGTCTTTAAATGGACCTTTCTCCTCTGGAGATCCATCTTCCTGAAGGCTTTGCAGGCAAACAGCCTGCCAGCGTGTGTCTCATCAGCACAGGCAGTGCACAGGCCCAAGCGAAGGGTCGACTGAGACTCCCTTTGACCTGAGGTCGCTTTGGAGAATGCTTTCTTGACTCCTCTTTCAGGCGTGTCTGTCGGGCCTTTCACTGTGGAGCTTCCCTCTCTAGTGCTTGTCTCCAGCTGATCCAGCTCCTCCAGGATTACCTCCTGCTTTTTCAGGAAGCGCAGTAAGCAGTCAAATGGGTTATTTGGAGCGAAACCATTCACAGGCTCAGTCTTGTGTGCAATCCATTTTTCCTTCAGAGAGCTTGGTAGCTTGCTTTCAAGGGACTGTGCTACCCAACGGTTCTTTATAACCTCCTCTTCTCCCAGGATCACAAGGTTACTAAGGGCTCGCTCTACTGCTTGGATCAGCTCAATTGCTTTTCTAGGGTTGTCTCCCTTTACGGGGGATAGGCCCTGAACCTCCTCCGATATCTTCAGGACGATTTTTGCTTTGTTCCCGAAGAGGTTGTCGAGACGTCTGAACATTTCATCTGCCGAAGCACAGCTGGATAGAACCAAGTCTTTCTTTACCCTATCACCGAGACTTGCCAGTAGATGGAACCTTGTAACACCAGCTGTCCTCTGCGGGTTTCCCAGCTGTTCCAGCTCTCCCCACTCAGCCTTCCATCGATAGTAGTCGGTCATGTCTCCCGAGAACGTGGGCAGGCGTGTTCTTTCAAGACTGATCTGTGGTCTGAAGCCGTACGCCCCAGGATGCAAGCCAGAAATGTTTTGTGGGGGTGCATATAAAAACACAGATGTACCAGTACTGGGTATAGGTGTTTTACTGAGGATTTGGGGCTGCGTGTCAGCTCTAGTGGGTCCCTCGCTGGAATCACTATCTTCATCAGCACTCGCTTCCTCAACCTCAACCTCTTTGGTCCGCTTCAACTTTTGCCAGTTCCGCACCCAGTCATGCAGTCTGTTGACCAGCTTGTATAATTGCTGCTTGTATACTGCTGTTTTGGCTTCAGTGACAAGACCTTCCTATTCAAGCACTTTCTGCTGAAACATTTTGATTCTCTCCAAAAGGCCCTCTCTCAGGACTTGAAAGTCTTCCTCCAGCAACTCCTTCACATCAGCGTTCTCCACTTCAGCACATTTCTCCTCTGCCCCATCGGCGTACAATTTAAGGTCAACATAGGCAAATTTGGACCATAACGTCTCTTTAGCGAGCCGGAGCATTTCTGTATAGGTGGCAAGGCACTTCGCCATTTTTTCCTCCACATTAGCCGCTTCTATTCCAGCTTTTTCTTCCTCGCTATCCACTTATCCTAAAGCATCAATATATTCAAGACCAGTGTTGTGCACCCTTCCAAAGTCCACACCAAGTATTCTGATCTCATCAATAAGCACCCTTTTTTCAAGGAGGTCAACAGTGAGGGACAGCTTTTTGGCTCTCTTGCTGAAGGAGCTATGTGCTGTTGAGCACTTTCCTTTCCTTTTCGGACCACTAACTCTGCCAAATCCATTTTCCTTTTCTTGCACTGGCCAAGGCGCTATTCCACAGAGGGGTCTATTCGGCCTATTCCTCTTCTCTTGGTGCTCCTTCACTGGTCAATGCTTAAATAGTGGTGGCAGACTTAGCTTGACGTGAAATAATACCTGAAATAATAAGAAATACAATATTTCAATTTCATGTGCATACTACAGACAATGACAACAAACAACAATAAATAACATTAATCAAAATACAGTTTCCCAGCAGAACATTGCCCAAAGCATCACACTGCCTCCGCCGGCTCGCCTTCTTCCCATAGTGCATCCTGGGGCCATGTGTTCCCCAGGTAAGCCACACACACACACACCCACCCATCCACGTGATGTAAAAATACACGTGATTCCTCAGACCAGGCCACCTTCTTCCATTGCTCCGTGGTCCAGTTATGATGCTCACGTGCCACTGTTGGTGCGTTCGGCAGTTGACAGGGGTCAGCATGGGCAACCTGACGGGTCTCAATGAGCCTTGGCAGCCCATAACCCTGTCGCCGGTTCACCACTGTTCCTTCCTTGGAGCACTTTTTATGATGGATATATTATCAGGGACCCCCAAGCTCCCATAAAATGGGGTGAAATATGCCAGCACTGCATGTTTTCAGCATCAAGTCATGCCATAGAGGGTTAAATAAAAATTAAAGAATTGTTATTGTGTACATAATTATGATGAAAAAATGCCTACATGTCATAATGGATAGTCATTGAATGTATCAGAATGACTTATTTGCAGTGATAACGAGCAAGCAGGCGTCATTGGACAAGCAGATCCACTTCCTGGTGATGGCAGTTTCCAAACACTGCCTCATGAAGCTTCAAGGTTTTTACAAATCTTTTATTTAGAATCAGTTTCTTTCTTGTTTTATGTAGTTACAGGGTAAGTGTGAATCTGAGGCTGTAAAATAAAGTGGTGTTTGTTCCCCTCTTGTTTCATGTAGTTACAGGTAAGTGTGAATCTGTGGCTGCAAATTAAAGTGGCTCTTGTTCACCTCTTGTTTCATCTAGTTACAGGGTAAGTACAATAAAAACACATACACCATCTGATATCACCATCTAGATTTATGACACTTCTTTTTTTTTTAAAAAATAAACTTTTAATTTCAAAAGGTAACATCCTGACAGAGAGATCACTTTTCTTCCCTTTCTATTTCTTTTTTTTCTTGTTCCTCTACTTCTTTTTGGTTATTTCCATTGATGGATCTTAAGAGGAATCACATATCTTTTGAAATTTTATAGTATTATTTATTAAAAGAAAAAGCAGTACACCAAGAAATGTTCTCATATTTTAGTAATCTTTTCGTATCCGATCAGCTGTTACCAGTGTGTGCATAAGACGGTTCAAGTTTTCATAACGTTCTCATTTGCGTTTCATCTGAAACACACGCGAGAACTGGTGTCTCTTGTCTTGTAGTCTTGTTTGTTTCTAATTACTGTTATCATATATTATGTTATTGTTTGTGTAGTGGACAGCACATTCCAGGGCCCAGTTTATGGCCGGGCCCCTCTTTGCCCATAACAGTAGACAAAGGTTTGCTACATCTTGATTGGATCCTGTTGGACTAGCACAAACAAAATGTCCAACGCCATCAGAAAAAGATGCTTGGACAACAGCCAGACACCTCTTTGAGGGCAAGAAGAAGACCTCTAGTACCAAGCCCAGGAAGGACAGGACTTCTCATTGGTCCACATGCAGTTTCTGCCCTTCACCCGTCTAGAGACGGATCCCTAATGTCCTGATTTGTGACGGCCATAAACATTCCTCGGGACCTCAGCAGTAGTGGGTGAAACAAAGAAAGACCAAAATGATCCATCCAAATCCATTCACAACTATGTTTGGAAACCTTAAGACTGATGTAAACTACATTCAACCATCTCATGCTTATTCAGAGAAATAAGTATTCTCAGTGACAGCTATTTGTAATGCAACATCTTCCACAAATTCAGCTGTTAATGAACAAATGAATGAACACATGACAGTTCAATCTTTTTCCATCATGTTTGGTGTCTATTTGTTTAGTATATTGCCAAGGGTATTCTGATGGTGGTTTGGAAAGTGAGAAATGCATTGATGAATTTTAAAGACACTTTAAAGACTTCTAACTGTGTACAGTATGCAAATGAGTTCTACAGGGGAAAGAAGGGTGGGCCACTCTGTGTGCCCCCTCTGATGCCAGCAGCCAATAGCAACACTGCAATGGAGAAGCGCCAAATTGCAATCTCCTCCTATTCGGAAAAGGATAAAGGTACCCTTTCAATAGACACTCCATGTTCTGAGTCTGTCCGCTGAGGATTAGACTGAGACAGAGCAACCAGGTTCTGAATCTGTCCGCTGAGGATTAGACTGTGACAGAGCAACCAGGTTCTGAGTCTCCTCATCCGAGAGACAAACAGTTCACCAAGTTCTGAGTCTGTCCGCCGAGGATTAGACTGTGACAGAGCAACCAAGTTCTGAGCCTTGGGTTTAACCAGAGAGATAAGATCCGAGGATCTGAATCTACAGCTGGTGAGGCAGTGACAGATACGACAACGTTCTGAGCCTCCAACCTGTGAGGAAAGAGACATTAACCAACACTACGTTCAAAGTTTTAGTCCAGCGAGATGACTACAGCACGTCCAGAGGCAAATACCCCGCTGAGCCCTCTTTAACACGCAACAGTCCGGCTTTTCAAAACCTTTTTTTTTCATTTAGTACCTTCAGAAGCAACAGAAGATACTTATATGTTTTCCAGAAAACGAATTAAATACAATTTACCTTGATCATCAAATTCGACAAGTTTTCACCCCCTGCTCTTGATGTGTCATATGTCCTTCTGGAGCATCAGTGAATGTTTGAACCCTTTTTAATAGTTGTGTTTGAGTCCCTCAATTGTCCTCAGTGTGAAAAGATGGATCTCAAAATCATACAGTCACTGCTGGAGAGGGTTAAAGTAAGCAAAAGATGCTGGAAAACATCTCGGTTATGTATGTAACCCTCGTTCCCTGAAGGAGGGAACGGAGAAGTACGTTGGACGTCACCGACAAATTGGGATAACTTCTGGGAGCCCCTATCAGCTTCAAGATATAGAGAACGGGCCAATGAATATTGGCGTGCGTGCTTTGCATATCGCACTCCGCCCCGGGGCGCAGGCATAAAGCGGAAGCGATCGCCACGCACTATTGTTTTTCATTGTACGTCGGACGTCACCGACAAATTGGGATCCCTTGGAAAACGTCACAGTTACTACAACTTCCAGTGCCCAGTGAAGAGCCCCTCAGACCCCGAAAACTCACGCAGGGAGAGTCGCACTGCTGTTCCGCAAGACCCACTCAGCAGACTATTGGATAACGCTGGGAAAGCGTGCCCTGGGGGGCCACTGCGGAAGCCACTGCGGCAGCGACATCATGCCTAGAGGGAGTTACCATGTGGAGAATTAACGTATGGACTGGCCATGGGCAGTAATAACTACGTAAGTCCCGGGGGTGGCCCCGGCCATTGTAGGCAGGGGAGCAACATCAGACGGCAGAGCGGGCTCTTCCAAAGGAAAGACACAGGCTCGCCGTAGGGAGCTGTACTGTGGAAGAATACACATATGGGACCGCCTTGGGGGTCACAGCATATGGAACCTAGTCTAACACAAGTTCCACCAATGCATACGAGTGTTAGACCTGGCGTCGGACACTCCGCCATGTCTGACTGCCACGAGTTGCGGAGGACTAGACAGGGTTTGCCTTCTCTAGGAGAACTTGATGGGAGCATATAAGCGCACGTATCCGTTCCATGGGGAAGGGAGTGGCGCATCAAGCCGACAATTAGAACGGGCACTTCGGTGTTACTGGCTATGGGAAGCGAGCACACAGGAATTTACCGGCTCTACATGTAGGCTATAGAATCTAGTGAACGTGTTAGGTGTCACCTAGCCCGCAGCTCTACAATATCTGTCAGCGAGGCGCTATGAGCCAATGCCCATGAAGATGCCTCACCCCTGGTGGAGTGGGCTCTATTCCCAAGCGGGCAGGGCACTTCTTGGGAATCATACGCCAAGACAATGGCATCCACTATCCAGTGGGCCATCCTCTGCTTGGAGACAGCCTTTCCCTTCTGCTGTCCTCCGTAACAGACGAAGAGCTGCTCTGAGGTCCTAAAGCTTTGAGTTCTGTCCACGTAAGTCTGTAGGGCACGGACAGGACAGAGAAAAGCTAGGGCTGGGTCTGCCTCCCCCGAAGGCAGTGCTTGCAGGTTCACCACCTGATCCCTGATCCCCAAACTGGCTTAACCAACCGTCTGCTAGCTGTCTCACGTCACCAAAGTCAGCTAAATCCCAGCACATAGAGACTCTTTCACCTAGATATTATCACATAGAGACTGTGTCTGTTCCCCGAATTAGTAAATACAAAAAACCATCAAAATCATTCAACAGTAAAAATGTAATTGATGTCCAACAAATAAACAACAGATATAATACAGATGAACAATTGATAAAGCTTGGGTTGCTGAATATTCGATCCCTTTCTCCAAAAACGCTTATTGTTAATGATATGATTATAGATCATAACTTAAATGTGCTGTGTTTGACAGAAACCTGGCTAAAACCTGACGATTACATTACTTTAAATGAGTGCACCCCTTGAGATTATTGTTATAAACATGAGCCACGTCTGAAAGGTAAAGGGGGAGGTGTTGCTGTAATTTATAATATTTTCAGTATTAAGTAGGCGATTTTAATATCCATGTAGACAATGAAAAAGACGCATTGGGATTGGCATTTTGAGACATTCTAAACTCTATTGGAGTTAGACAACACGTATCGGGACCCACTCATCGCCTTAATCATACTTTAGATCTAATAATGTCACATGGAATAAATGTTGATACTGTTAAAATTCTGCAGCAGAGCGATGACATCTCAGATCATTACCTAATATAATGTATACTTAATTTACCTAATCCCCTCGCTTCAAATATGGCAGGACGATAACTGCTGCGACTAAAGATTGCTTTGTAATTTTCCTCAACAGTTCCATCTCCTTAGCATTACAGATAGCCAAGAGGAACTTGATGTTGCAACAGAAACTATTGACTCTCTCTTTACTAGCACTTTAGACATAGTTGCTCCCCGAAGCTTAAAGAAGATTAAAGCAAATAATCCAACGCCGTGGTACAACGAGCACACTCGGGCCCTTAAAACAGCAGCCCGAAAAATGGAGCGCAGCTGGAAGAAAACAAAACTGGAGGTTTTTCGCAATTTGTGGAAAGAGAGCATTATTGCATACAGAAAGGCCATAAAAACTGCTAGATCTGCTTATTTCTGAACTCTTTTAGAAGAAAACAAACACAACCCTAGGTATTTATTCGATACGGTGGCTAAATTATCAAAAAATAAAGCTTCAGCTTCTGATGTTTGTAAACAACACAGCAATGACTTTATGAACTTCTTTACTAGTAAGATTGATAATATTAGGAATAAAATTATAACCATGCAGCCATCTACTACAGTATCACTTCAGACAGAGCATTGTAGTGTCACTGAGGAAAAATTACACTCATTCACTACTATAGGAGGAGAAGAATTGGCTAAACTTGTTAAATCATCAAAATCAACAACATGTATGCTTGACCCTATACCGACTAGGCTACTAAAAGAGATGCTTCCAGAGGTCATCGATCCTCTGCTTATTATTATTAATTCCTCCTTGACATTAGGATATGTACCGAAAACTTTTAAGTTGGCTATAATTAAACCACTTATTAAAAAAACGCAACTTGATCCTAAAGAATTAGTCAATTACATCTCGAATCTACCGTTTCTATCAAAAATACTAGAAAAGGCTGTGTCTTCACAATTATGTTCCTTTTTAGAAAGAAATGGTATTTGGGAGGATTTCCAGTCAGGATTTAGACCGTATCATAGTACTGAGATTGCTCTAATTAGAGTTACAAATGATTTACTCTTATCATCTGATCGTGGTTGTATCTCTTTTTTTAGTGTTACTCGATCTTAGCGCTGCATTTGATACTATCGATCACAATATTCTTCTGAATAGAATCGAAAATTATGTTGGCATTAGTGGAACTGCTTTGGCATGGTTTAAATCGTACTTATCTGACCGTTATCAGTTTGTAGCAGTAAATGAAGAGATGTCACACCGATCACAAGTTCAGTATGGGGTACCTCAAGGCTCAGTGTGTGGCAAGGGGGGCGTGGTTCAGAGAGGTCTGCAGCGGGAGAGAGAGCCGCGGGACAAGCGGTAAGTGAGTGGGTTGGAAGCACATTAATGACACCTGTCTCTCGTTCTAGTAATGAGCGCGGAGAGGGTATAAAACATCGGTGGAACCGGAGATCGAGGAGAGAGAGAGATCGGACGGTTGATGCCAAACCCCCACAGAGACTGAGTAACCGGAAGCCGGAAGTGCCGACCCGGAAGTGATCGTGTGATCGTGTTTATGTGAATCCACACCTGAGTTTGTGTTTATGAGTTATAGAGAAAATAAAGAGACAAGCATCAACCGTCCAGCCGACCCCCGTGTCCTCTTCCTTCCTCATTATATCGAACTTTGTTACAGTGGTGCCGAAACCCGGGAAGGAAGTAGGACCGCGCCGCCGCCATGACTACACCAACGCCCTCCGCCTCGCCGTTTGCGGACATCATCACCTCTCTCGCGGCCCTCCACCAGGAACAACACCAGTCCATGCTGGACCTGCGGGCGGACCAGGAGCGCCGATTCGAGGCCATCGTCCGCGGCCAGCAAGAGGACCGCGAGAGGTTCCGGAGCTGGATAGACCGGGAGGTTCGCACCGAAGCCGCCAGGCTCGCCAGCGCACCGGTCCACGTGCCCCTACACAAGATGGGGCCACAGGACGATCCCGAGGCCTTCATCGATCTTTTCCAGAAAGCAGCGGAGGCCTGCGGGTGGCCCCGGGCACAGTGGCCGGTGCGCCTCATACCACTGCTCACTGGAGAAGCCCAGGCGGCCGCCCAACAACTGCCGGTGGCGAACCTCCTGGATTATGAAGATCTGAAGAGGGCCATCATCCAGCGGGTCGGTCGGACCCCCGAGCAGCATCGTCAGCGGTTCCGCTCGCTGGAGTGGGGTGAGGCCGGCCGACCCTTCGCGATGGCCCAACAGCTCCGGGACGCGTGCCGCAAATGGCTATTGGCCGGTGGAAGCGACGTGGACCACATCGTCGATCTGGTGGTACTGGAGCAGTTTATCGCTCGGCTACCCAAGAAGACCGCCGAGTGGGTCCAGTGCCACCGGCCCACGTCGCTGACGACGGCCATCAACCTGGCGGAGGACCATCTGGTGGCGTGCCCGGGGGTCGGCGAGCCCCTACTAACCTCTCCCTCTCTCTCTCCCCCCTCTGTCTCTCCTTCTCGCCCTGTCCCTCTCCCTAGGTCCCGCCCTCCAGGGCCCCCTCGCATTCCCCCCAGAGGCCGGGGTGGAATGGGCCCAGGGCAGTACGGGAGTTCGAGGGCCCCGCCCAGGGGGGCGGGGCTGCTGGGGTCGGGCGGGGATAACGGTTCCGGTTCCACCCCCCCTCCGCGCTCATATTCCAACCCACTCCCCGCCGCAGGGGCGGCGGGCAGGCCTGGGCTGGCCTGCTGGCGGTGCGGCGACCCGGACCATTTTGTGGACCGATGTCCGATGATGGACATCGGGACAATGATCCGGGTCCCGGACTTCCAGCGGACCACCCCTGATCAAGCAGGAGAGTACCAAATTCCTGTGAGTATCAAGGGGGGTACATATCAGGCCTTGGTGGATTCAGGATGTAACCAAACCTCGATCCATCAAAGCCTGATGCAGCCTGGGGCATTGGATACAAGCCGCATGGTTAAGGTGCGGTGTGTGCACGGGGATGTGGTGGAATATCCGGTTGTCCCAGTCACGATACAGTTTAGGGGAGAAAATCATAGTGTTGAGGTGGCGGTTAGTCCCCACCTCCGGCATCCGCTAATTCTGGGGACGAATTGGCCCGCCTTTCCGGCGTTATTGGGGTCGTTATGCGCGGATGCCGCTTGGGAGAACAAGGCTAGGAACGGGGCGGTGCGTGTGCAGGTTGGCGAGACTGATACGGGGCCCTCGGGAACTGCTTCAGAGGAACCGAGCGGGGTCGAGAGACTGATTCTCTCGGACCGCGATGACTTCCCTCTGGAGCAGTCTCAAGACGAGACCCTAAAACATGCTTTCCAGCAGGTCCGCACTATCGACGGTCAGTCCCTTCAACCCGCATTGCCCGTCACGTATCCTTATTTTGCCATAGTTAAGGACAGGTTGTATCGAGTGACCCAAGACGCTCAGACAAAAGTGGATACAACCCAGTTGTTAGTACCAAAGAGCCGCCGGGAAATGCTTTTCCAGGCGGCTCACTCTAACCCAATGGCGGGCCACCTGGGACAGGCGGCCACGCTGAATCGTTTAATGACCCGATTTTATTGGCCAGGCTTTCACGACAATGTGCGCAGGTGGTGCGCGTCTTGTCCTGAATGTCAGTTGGTGAATCCACTGGCCGCCCCAAAAGCGCCATTGCGCCCCCTTCCATTAATGCAGGTCCCCTTCGAGAGAATTGCGATGGACCTCATCGGGCCATTAGAGCGATCCGCACGCGGACATCGTTTTGCGCTAGTTATCGTGGACTACGCAACACGATATCC
This sequence comes from Pseudorasbora parva, assembly GCF_024679245.1. NCBI lineage: Eukaryota > Metazoa > Chordata > Actinopteri > Cypriniformes > Gobionidae > Pseudorasbora > Pseudorasbora parva. The sequence goes on from NC_090179.1 coordinate 3,565,420, forward strand.
GGAAGCAGTGGCTCTCCGCAACATCTCGGCGAAGAGTGTTGCGGACGCACTGTTTCGTTTAATCTCCCGAGTGGGGATTCCGAAAGAAATCCTCACTGATCAAGGCACGGCGTTTATGTCACGCACGTTAAGCGAATTATACGGATTATTGGGCATCAAATCTATTCGGACAAGCGTCTATCACCCACAAACAGACGGCTTGGTCGAACGATTTAATCGCACTCTTAAATCCATGATCCGTAAATTCGTACAGGAAGACGCCAAAAATTGGGATGGGTGGTTAGAACCCCTCTTATTCGCTGTGCGAGAGGTCCCGCAAGCCTCCACGGGGTTTTCCCCCTTCGAGCTTCTCTACGGACGGCAGCCCCGGGGGGTGCTGGACGTCCTACGAGAAACTTGGGAGGAGGGGCCTTCTTTGGCCAAGAACGAAATTCAATATGTGCTGGACTTGCGAACAAAACTCCACACCTTGGGGCGGCTATCTAGGGAGAATTTGTTGCAAGCCCAGGACCGCCAAAGCCGGTCGTATAACAGGGGTACGAGACTATGCAAATTTACACCGGGAGAGAAAGTGCTCGTATTACTCCCTACATCGAGCTCTAAATGAATGTCGAAGTGGCAGGGGCCGTTTGAGGTCGCACGACAGGTTGGAGACCTCGATTATGAAGTGATACGGTCCGATAGGAACGGGGCACGTCAAATATACCACCTCAATCTCCTGAAGAAATGGAATGAGGTGGAATCAGTGTTGTTGGCGACGGTGATCGGGGGAGAGGATGATCTCGGGCCAGAGGCGAGCATCAAAGCACAATCGGTCGCGCTGGCCCCTGGGGGAGATCACCTCTCACCGTCCCAACTCACTGATCTCTCTAAACTACAGGCGGAATTCGCCGACGTGTTTTCGCCCCTACCGGGACGTACCAACTTAATTCAGCACCATATCGAGACCGAGCCGGGCGTGGTAGTTCGCAGCCGGCCGTATCGCTTACCTGAACACAAGAAAAAAGTAGTTCAGGAAGAATTAGGGGCAATGCTCGATATGGGAGTAATAGAGGAGTCCAACAGTGACTGGGCGAGCCCGATCGTTTTGGTTCCTAAAACCGACGGCTCGGTCAGGTTCTGTGTGGACTACCGCAAGGTGAACGCAGTGTCGAAATTCGACGCGTATCCAATGCCGCGGGTTGACGAGTTGCTTGATCGGCTGGGCACGGCTCGATTTTATTCGACATTGGACTTAACGAAGGGCTATTGGCAGATCCCCTTATCTCCATTGTCCAAAGAAAAGACAGCCTTCACCACGCCGTTCGGATTGCACCAATTCGTCACGCTTCCCTTCGGCTTGTTCGGGGCACCCGCTACCTTTCAGCGCCTCATGGACAGGATTTTGCGTCCCCATGCCGCATATGCTGCTGCCTACCTGGACGATATCGTGATTTACAGTCACGATTGGCAGCGGCATATGCAGCATGTCCGGGCGGTCTTGAGGTCGTTGAGGGGAGCGGGGCTCACGGCCAATCCGAAGAAGTGTGCAATTGGGCGGGTGGAGGTAAGGTATCTGGGCTTCCACTTGGGTCATGGGCAGGTGCGTCCCCAAATTGATAAGACCGCCGCAATTGCAACCTGTCCGAGACCCAAGACCAAAAAGGAGGTAAGGCAGTTCTTGGGGCTGGCGGGATATTATAGACGGTTTATACCAAATTATTCGGACCTCACCAGCCCTCTGACTGACCTTACTAAAAAGGGGCTACCAGATACGGTCCAATGGACGGAGCCGTGCCAGCAGGCCTTCACCCGAGTTAAGGCTGCTCTATGTGGCGGGCCGCTTTTACACTCCCCTGACTTTTCTCTCCCTTTTCTGTTGCAGACTGACGCGTCGGACAGGGGGCTGGGCGCAGTCCTGGCCCAGGAGGTGGAGGGGGGAGAGCGGCCGGTGCTGTACATTAGCCGTAAGCTCTCGAAGAGAGAGGCTAAGTACAGCACCATCGAAAAGGAGTGCCTTGCCATCAGGTGGGCCGTTCTCACCCTCCGCTACTACCTTCTGGGGCGGGAGTTCACCCTCTGTTCGGACCACGCTCCTCTCCAATGGCTCCACCGCATGAAGGATACCAACGCACGGATCACCCGTTGGTATCTAGCTCTTCAGCCTTTTAAGTTCCAGGAGGCCGGGTGTTCAGATGGCTGTGGCCGACTTCCTCTCCAGAAATGGGGGGGGGGGGGGGGGGGGGGCTGCAGGCCGGACGGCTCCCCGGCCTGAGTCGGGCGGTGGGGGTATGTGGCAAGGGGGGCGTGGTTCAGCGAGGTCTGCAGCGGGAGAGAGAGCCGCGGGACAAGCGGTACGTGAGTGGGCTGGAAGCAGATTAATAACACCTGTCTCTCGTTCTAGTAATGAGCGCGGAGAGGGTATAAAACATCGGTGGAACCGGAGATCGAGGAGAGAGAGAGATCGGACGGTTGATGCCAAACCCCCACAGAGACTGAGTAACCGGAAGCCGGAAGTGCCGACCCGGAAGTGATCGTGTGATCGTGTTTATGTGAATCCACACCTGAGTGTGTGTTTATGAGTTATAGAGAAAATAAAGAGACAAGCATCAACCGTCCAGCCGACCCCCGTGTCCTCTTCCTTCCTCATTATATCGAACTTTGTTACACAGTGTTAGGACCGTTGCTCTTCACCCTGTATATGCTCCCACTGGGAGATATCATTAGGAAGCATGGCGTTAGTTTTCATTGTTATGCTGACGATACTCAGCTCTATATTTCCTCACGCCCTGACGAAACCTACCAATTCACAAGATTAACGGAATGCATAGCTGATATAAAAAATTGGATGAATAGTAATTTCCTGCAACTTAATTCAGATAAAACTGAATTTTTAATTATTGGACAGAAAAGCTCCACAAGTACTAACCGAGAATACTGTCTAACACTTGATGACTGCTCTGTCAAGCCCTCGTCGTCAGTGAGGAACCTGGGTGTGCTCTTTGATACCAATCTTTCATTTGAAAGCCACGTTTCTAGCATCTGTAAAACCGCATTCTACCATCTTAAAAATATATCTAAATTACGGCACATGCTTTCAATGCAAAATGCTGAACAGTTAGTACATGCGTTCATGAGCTCAAGGCTAGATTATTGTAACGCTCTACTGGGTGGTTGCCCTGCTTGCTTAATAAACAAACTCCAGCTGGTACAAAACGCAGCAGCTCGAGTTCTTACAAGAATCAGGAAGTATGATCATATTAGTTTAGTTCTGTCAACATTGCACTGGCTCCCTATTAAACATCGCATACATTTTTAAATCTTGCTTATTACTTACAAAGCACTAAATGGTTTAGCTCCCCAGTACTTAAGCGAGCTCTTAACACGTTATACTCCATCACGTCTATTGCGGTCTCAAAACTCTGGCCAGTTGATAATACCTAGAATATCTAAATCAACTGCAGGCGGTCGATCCTTTTCCTATTTAGCACCTAAACTCTGGAATAGTCTTCCTAGCATTTTTCGGGAAGCAGACACACTCTGTCAGTTTAAATCTAGACTAAAAACACATTTCTTTACTATGGCATACACACAGAACATTTTCAACTTTTATTGTTCAATTCAATTGACTGATTGTTAGGCTGCATTAACTAGGTCAGCCGGAACCGGGAACACTTCCCATAACACCTGATGTACTCGTTACATCATAAAAAGAGTGGCATCTACGCAAATGTTAGTCTCTCTATTTTTCCCGAGGTTTATCCCGGATCCGGGCCATGTCCAGATCGGATGGTGGACCTGCGCCTGGACATGACCAACGCATCCTGGAGTGTCTGCTGAGCCATGTCAATTGGTGTCTCCTTTGAATTTGCCTCACTGGCACGTCATACTCAAAAACCTGTCTCAGGCGCAAAATTCCGATCCTTCATGTATTCATACTCTTGTTTAATCGACACACCATCCTAAATAAACCCGTCTCTTCTGTGATATCCTGAAATTTTGAATATTCCGATCTAATATGATTTCTGAGGTGGAAGAAGGCTGTTTTTGTAACATTTAGAATTTGATTTTCGAAAGACATGTTGCTATCGAAATATAACACCCAGGTCTTCTGTATTAGATGAAATACTAAATAAATACTCATAAAAATACTCATTTATTTAATGTCAATTGGCTCTTCTCAAGCCATTTTCACAGATTCTACAAGCGCTTCACATACCGTACTTTTCTTGCAACTGTATATACATTCAGGTAAATCGATATAAAAAGATAGATTTTTAAATGTAGAAAATGTAGACAAACTGTAAGTTATGAGTTCCACAGAAAACTATTAAAGTAACCTTTATTCATTAAGCAGTACAATCCCTTGAAAAGGAACGGTACATGTTGATTTTGTAATTTCTTTGACAATTTTACGTAAAGAATTCCAAATCCAGATTCATCAGAATAACATATTTTTAAAATTGTTTTAATCTCTGATGGAAAGCATTACAAAGAAGGTTGTTGTGTATGTATTTGTTTACAGGTTTTTTCTCATTACTCAGAGAATGGATAGATCAAGTATCCACTAAAAGTGTTAGAGCCCTGGGTGTCTCCACAAAGCTGTCTGCCTGAGAGCAACTCAACATAGACTTGACAGCCACGTCTAAGCTGGAGAAGAACAGTCTGAGTACTACTATCCTCTGAATCCTCACGGTTATCTTCCCAGGATGAGGCAATCAGCTGACCATTCTTCATCAACTGCACCTTTTGGTAGAGACGCTCTGCATCGCCAACTTTGGAATAAGCCGTGAATGAAAAGAAGTAGAGACCAGCATGGGGGGCCGTAAATGTACCTGTGAAAAAAATCAGTTTGAGGTTGATGTCTTTGTATTGTTGGCTTAATCAGACTTATTGTGATAATCAGTTTCTACAAGGATGAATTGAAAAAGATACACTGCATATGATCACATGAGCTTAGTTTGACCTATACTAAGCATAATTTAAATGAGGTGTAGTGTAGTGTCATTTGCACACTTAATTATACTGAGAACACAATGCTGCAGCATTTAAGTCTTAACTTGAACCCTAACCCTGCTCCATTACACCTACATGTAGTTTTCAAGTAATCCTGAAGGACTTGATTCGCTGGATCAGGTGTGTTTAATTAGAGTTAAAGCTAAAATCTGCAGAACGTCTCAGGTTACGTATGTAACCATGGTTCCCTGAGAGGGAACGAGACGCTGCGTTGAAATGCTACGGGAATGCCTCTGCGTGATTGCGTCATGAAGCACTAGTGAAATCTGTCCAATAGCGTGGAGATACGTAATAGGCAGGTGACGTCATCGACCAGGAAGCTATAAAGCAAACCCGGACCAAACAGCGTCAGCTTCTGAAAATGTCAAACAAGTCGGTCACAGGCATGCCGGGAGTATGGCATAGCGATGCAGCGTCTTGTTCCCTCTCAGGGAACCATGGTTACATATGTAACCTGAGACGTTCCCTTTCTGAGGGAACTCGAGTTGCGTCGAAATGCTACGGGAACTAAATGCCCACGTCGCCATAGTCCGAAGTGTCTGTCTATGTGAAGTGATCAACCCACAAACACCCGGGATCCTGGGGTAGAGGCTACATCTAGGTTGTAAAACCTCACGAAAGTGTGCGGAGAGGACCACCCTGCCGCATCACACACCTCTTGAAGAGAAACTCCTGATACTAGAGCCATAGAGGCCACCATACTCCTGGTTGAGTGGGCTCGAACTTTCAAAGGTGAAGGCTGTCCAGCCGACTCATATGCTAGCGAGATAGCCTCAACTATGCATTTGCTCAACGTCTGCTTAGATGCTGGTTTTCCCTTAATCGGGGAGCCAAAACACACAAACAATTGATCTGATTTTCGCCACAGGGCAGCTCTGTGGACATAGACATCCAAAGCTCTTACCGGGCAAAGCAGATTTAACCTCTCCTGGTCTTGGTCAAGGAACGGAGGCGGAGAGAATGCCTGAGAGAATAACCTTCCATCGGGAATAAGAATGCTTTCACAATTCCAGGTGCAAATTCAAGGCAAGAGGGAGCTACAGAAAGAGCCTGCAAGTCCCCTATTCTCTTCAGGGACAAGATAGCCAGAAGAAACACAGTTTTTACCGTGAGGAACTTTTCTGGTACCTCCTCGATGGGTTCAAATGGGGCTAACATTAGGCCTTCTAGTACTATGGCCAAGTCCCAGGTAGGCACCCTTGTGTGTGCCGCAGGCCTCAGCCTCAGTGTTCCTCAGAAGATAGACATGATTCTATGAGCTGGGCCCCCTCAGAGGCCAAGCCCACAGTTTCCATAACTCCGCCGATTTATATAGGAGACCACCGATGTGTTGTCCGAACGTACTAAAACATGGTGGCCCCTGAGGTCTGGAAAGAAAGTGCCTGAGTGACAGGTACACAGCCATCCGCTCCAGCGCTCCACAGACCCTGAGCTGAGCCGCCACTCATGACCGCCCCCCAGCCAGTTAGGGAGGCATCCGCCGTTAGCGCTAAGCGACGACAAGGAACCCCCAGAACTGGACCTTGGGATAGGAACCAAGGATCCTTCCACTTCACCAAGGCACGTAGGCATCACCGCGTGACCTTGATCAAGCGAAACGGATTTCCCCCGGGGAGAAGCCCTTGGTCCTGAGCCACCACTGTAAAGGTCTCATGTACAGCAGGCCAAAAGGTATCACGTTGGATGCTGCTGCCATTAGCCCCAAAATTCTTTGAAATTGTTTCACAGTGAGTGACTGACCTAGCTTTATTCGGTTTACGGTATCCAGGATTGCTTTTATCCTGGGAGGAGATAGCTGAGCCGACATTCGTCTTGTGCCCCAGAATACCCCCAGAAAAGTAGTGCTCTGCTGAGGTGCCATAACACTTTTCTTCGCATTTAACCTTAGCCCCAACACTTTCATATGGGCGAGGACAGCATCTCGATGCTGAATTGCCAGTTGTTCCGACTGCGCCAATATGAGCCAATCGTCTATGTAATTGAGTACGCGAATGCCCTGGAGTCGCAAAAGAGCCAGAGCTGCATCCACGCACTTCGTGCAAGTGCGGGGCGCTAAAGCTAGGCCGAATGGCAGCACCCGATACTGGTAAGCTTCGCCCCCCGAAACCAAACCAAAAGCTGGGAAGGATGGAGATGTGGAAGTATGCATCTTTTAGGTCTATTGTGACACACCAGTCCTCGGACCTGATCTGACACACGATCTGTTTCAGCTGAACGTCTCTTCCACCCGAGGCATCGCTGCATAACCGTGGCTCTTCAAACCCATAATATTTGAATATTCACAGATGGCAGGGTTGAAGACTCTAAATGATGCCGGTTTTGCCCAGGACCTCGGTGTGGAGGTCCGGGAAAAATGGTAAGCCCTACTTTGGAGGCTGTGATCTAGATGGTAGAAAGCGCTCGTCTAATTTACTGAACTGACGGGCTTCCTGTTTCTCGGCTGGCCAGTCAAGACTTAATCTGGCTACAGTGCGAGTCACAACCTCCAAAAGCTCCTCTTGAGTGTGTGTGTGTGTGTGTGTACAGGCGAAATGTGAACTCCTCGGAACTGGAGTGCTGATGAGCCTGCGTCTCAGCACGAGCAGAAGAAACCGCAGAGCGTGCTTCTAACTCATGAACTGAAACGTGAGATCCAGCAGGTAAGGGCAGAGATAGGGGATCACCCGTCTCTAGCCCCGCCGCTAGATCCATTTGCGATCCCTAGGACGTGAGCTTTCGCTGTGCCTCGGCAACAGCGGGACCCGAGCCTTGAGGACCGCAAGCCGAAGCAGAAGCGCAAGCCGAAACCTCCTCGAAGAGTGCTCGGCGGGATTGAAGCGTTTTCATAGGGAGCTTCTCACAATGCTCACAGCCAGCCCCCTCGAGAGCTGACTGGGCATGTGTACGCACGTTGTGCACCGCCTATATACGCCTATATATTATTAACACGCCCTTTAAATAACACAGAAAATACTGCACTATTGACTTTAGAAAGTCTAAAGACTTTAGAGACTTTAGAGCAGGTTTGTGTTGGTCAATGGTCAGTCATTTTCAGTTCCTCACAATATAAACGCTCCAACAACCCGCCTGAACACACCTGGTTTTCAGACCAGCACACCCATGGGCGAACAGCTGGCGCGAGTGCATTTGCTATTTGAATAACGTGGCGCTGAAAATCATAACTGCATCAGGCTAAAACTAGTAAAAAACACTTGCGTCGCATCTGGTACCGAATTGCACTGGGTGTTTGATTGGGCAGTCACATTCAAACACGCGCAAATGCGCCAGTTCAAAATGCCAAAGTTCCTAAAAAAAAGACTTTTTTTATCTATAATTCTTTTTTTAAGAATTTTTTATCATGCAAAGACTTGTGACCAATAGAAGATCTAGACCTCACCACTCCACAGACATTACTACATGATGATTTGAAACGAGTAATGTGAAAAAAAAGAGTGGATTTAATATTTCACTATTTTAGATGTATTATATGTTGAATTATTTAAAAAAGAAGTTGCCTGTCTTGGCTCTCTGCCCAGTTATCCCATATCTGTAGCATTTCATTGTTCCCATGATTCACACTATCTGCCTGCATTGAAACCATTGTATGATAACTGGAGATGGATAATGATATAACGTTTAAACGGAAATTAGTCAACATTAAAATGACTTAAGATGGACAATGACACTGTTCTAGAGCTTCCGTACAGCCAAAATAAACATAGTTGGATTATTTTCCTGTTATCATAGTAAAGCTGCTTTGAAACAATCAACAGTATTTTGGCCTGCTTACCCAATGCAGCATTGTACCCATTTCCTTGATTGAGTGAGACAGACTGGTAAGAGATAGACATGTTGCTGGTGAAAGGCCCAAGACATCCACTCATTGGTAGCATTGATGCAGTGAACGCTATCTTGCATCCAGCTTGAGGAAATAAAAAGAAAAAACATTTCTGCAAAATTTGCATACTGTTTTATCTTAGATAAGTAAATATTATGGAACTATTTTGATGACTACCTGTGACTTCCTCTATTTGGCTGTTCAGGCGAGTCAGTCCCTCCCATAAGCCAACCAAGCGTGTGAAGGTGGCCTCCTCCAGCTCAAACAGTGGCTTCGCAACACAACAACAGCCCTGCTGTTTCCCAAATGCACATTCACAGTCCCATCCACCACAGGGCAGGGCCCCTGTCCAACTCACTGAATATAAGAAAAAACAAAGACCTGCAAATCCTGTATTTATTTGAACCTGAAAAAAAAGATTCATGCTCAAATTACTCACCAGCAGTTTCACGCAGGAGGTCAAAGGCAGTGGCAGCCTCTGCAGTTGAGCAGAGACCAAGAACCATCAAAATACATGGACCAGCTAGTGTCTTCATCCTCAGAGTCCACAGAATCCAGCTGTCCTTTAACGTAGAACTGTTTCACATATAACAAAAATGTATATATATATATATATATATATATATATATATATATATATATATATATATATATATATATATATATATATATAAACCATTTATTTATATCAGGAAAAAATGAATTAAATTAAATACAGATTAAATTCAGAAGAACTGCAGCAACATCTAAAAATCTAAAATCCATAAAGAAACCGACCTGCAAAGCTATCTGTTAACCTGGACAAAAGCAGTTTTAAAGGGTCATGAAACCCCCCTGCTGCAGCGGTGTTTTTTCACACCTTCGATTTGAAAAAGCTTGTTAAAAGGGGAGTGGTCGACTGTGAAAAGGTGGGATGGTATTGTGTGGAAAGAGGGAATGTTTGCATAAATAGGGGAGTGTCTGTAGGTGCTGAGCGGTTCTGAGACATGTTCTTGGTTCACGTTGGCATTGTTTACCACAGTGAGATTAAATGAGGGATGAGTACAGCGAATGAGAGAGCTATGAGTGGCGTGCAGCAGAGATCGCAAATCATTCAGCTCTTCAAAGTTCAAACCAGCATAATTCAGTGAGAAATGAAAATAAATGTTATTCTGCATGACGAAATATTTTGCAAACGTGATAAAACTATATTTGTCCAAATATGCACGCTGTTTGGCAAGATGAACAACGCGCCGACTTGATAAGAGAACGTGAACCACCCAACATGCGATGTGATAAGAGATGTGTAATTCTAGATCGGGGTAAAAGCGAAGAGGTTTGAGGCTAGTCTCGACCGCGCATTGCCGTGACGATCCGCGCTGTCTATCACTCGGCAGCTAAATCTATATTTGTCCAAATATGCATCACACTGTTTCACTAAGAGCCCGAACACATGCGGTTTAGTGCATGGCTGTGACGACAAATAAAACGGAGAGGACGTGGCTTTTGTTCATTAGCCTACAGATTACAGATTGGTTATTTTGCACTCCTGACATAGATAGTCAACGCTTGCAGGTTCGGCGTGCGATTCCTCAGGTGAATTTTACTTTACCGAGCCTTTGTAGCAAAGGCTTCCACAGACGGCGCCGGTTACAGCTCGCTCGGCGCCCTTTACGTTACTTCGTATCAGCACAACGCCTAGCTTTCCTCCGTGACTTTTCCGCACGCTGCTTCCAAAACTTCCCCACCATATCTCTACAATAATGATGTAAGACGAGCCTGACAGAAGTGACTGTCTCATGCATATTAACTAAATTATCTTGTATGCATACTGCAGCGCAGGGATTGGACTGAATGAGCTTTATGTCATGAATATATATCGAGAATCGCTCGGAGCGGTCGACGTCAGCATGTGCCCAGCAGCCCATACTTGGGCCGAAAAGGCCACGCCGACGTCAGCATTTGTGACGTTGCTCCGACTAAACTTTTCAAACCAGAAGACAGAAATCGCTCTGAAAAATGCAAAAATAACTATTTTCACATATGCATACCATTAATGAGTACCCTTAGTGTTTTCAATGATGTGCAGCCTCTACATATCTGTTTACATCTCAAAAAAAGTGTTTTGGGGTTTCATGACCCTTTAACCGCAAAAGGAGGTCGCACAAAATATTGATTTGATTGAGTTAAATAGAAGTTAACTGATAAATATAATCTATTCATGACATTATTTTTTAAAGCTTCCTCACTTTACAGCATTTTAGTGCCTAAAACTTACAGTACTGTAGCTTTGCAGGAAAGTTTCTTCATGCGTCTTGGAGACATTGCTGCCGTTCATCTGGATTTAGTTTGTCTCAGGTTTTTCTGTTTCTTAATGTAATCACAGACGGACTCGATGAAGGTGAGATCAGATCTCTGTCTGGAGCATACCGGCTGCTATCAGACTCCTTGTGAACACATTCACATTCATTGTTCACATATATTATAATGGGCTGTGGATGGATCGTCCATCAGGGCAATGATCCAAAACAAACACATTTTTAATTGAAAATATTTTTCTTTAGGTTTCTACATCCAGCATTTAGTAAAGTCAATTTAAGTTTGAAAACAATGTTGACTTTATAATGTCACACTCACTATTTATCTAACAATTTAAATGTTTTTTTCATATAAAAATGTATAGACAGATTTTAGGAAGGGGTCCCTCAAGGTTTGTCATATTTGGGGTTCCTTGGCATCATACAAGTAAAAAAACCCTGTTCTAGTCAACTGAACTGATCCTTTACCACTGAGCTATTGTGGAGGGCAGGCAGCAGATGAATGCAAGGGCAGAAAAATAACATGCAGGCTTGAACAAGTGCCAGTGATTTACTGGAGATCCCAAGTTCAAAAGTACAAGAAGCCAAGCTTCTAGAGAAAAAATATAAGAAACAATAGATGGGCGATGGAAAATACAAAAATACAAAACTTAGCTTTCTTGGTAGGGATAATGCATGCACAGAAGGCACAACTGAATGTAAGAGGCATGCTTAAATAGGCCAAAACAAAGGTAGAGCTAATAAACTAATGAGCAGCAAAACAATGAATTCTACAGCAGCTGGGGCCACCTAGTGATCAGGAGAGACATTACAAGGCAGAAGTGCCAATGCCAGCTAGTGGGTAGGAGAGTCATTACACGCTGGAGCCTTACACAGGTGCTGCTGCCATTAAAGCTTATGCTGACAGAATAATTTGTATTAAATATAAAATACAACATAGAAGTATCATGACCAAAAGCACTCTTAAATTATTTTCAGTCATTTTTCAGTAATAAACACTGAAAAATACCCTAATATAGAGTATACATATAAAGGCCAGTGTGGGAGAATATTGAAGAAACAGGGAGATGTCTGTTTGCCTTGAGGAATCAATGGACTTTAACTTTACAGTGTAACAAAAACAGAAATTTAAAGAAGCTAAAATATGTAATCAAAAAAATAGCCATGATAACCAAAAACAGGCTATAATACACCCAAATGGGTCACACTTCAGATTAGAGTCAAATTCTTACTAACTAACTATTAACTGCTAGCCTGACAAGCCAGAGCCACATCAAGATGTTTGGTCTGGAAACTCACCATTGACAGCTCAATCTGAGGGGCGGATAAACGGTTGTCTTTCAAACTCCCTCTGCACGTGATAGGATAGCGCTACACCAACCAGAGCAGCGAAGGTGAAGCGGAGCTCGCTGACAGATTAAACATTCACCGTATCTGGTCGGCTAAACTCCGAACACATCTTCCCTTTTTAAGAATGACTTCAGTGCCGTTCTTTGTTCTTTTCTCAGAGAAAAGCTTAACTCCAAGTCTTCCAGAGTCGCGGTCAAAGCTGTTTCGAAAGACCGCCGCCGTTCGCCAGTTTCTGTGTTTACTAGAAGCACGCAAACGCAACTCGGCCGTCATTATGGCCCCGCCCACCGACTCTATACATGATGTGATTGGCCCGGCAAGAGTTGCTCAGAAGGGCCCGTTTACAGCTCAGAAGGGTATTGAGAGTTGCTAGACGACACTCGCAGGCAGATTAGATTTGCTGCCGCTAGGGTGCGTCTAGATTTCTAGGCTGCGACTTTAACTGCGACTTTTGACTCCGTAAACTCCTAATTAATGCTTATTAGTAGTCAGTAAGGTAGTTGTTGCATTGAGGTACACTGTAAAAAATAATCATGTGTCTTGTAATTTTAACAAAATAAATGATGTATATTTTCTTATTAAAACTGTGGTTCAGTGCTGTATAGAAAATATTGAGAACATTTCACTAATAAAACCAAGAGATACATTTTTCTATTTTTTTAAAAGGAAATTTAACCAATTTTGAGGCCTGAATTGATGAACCGATTAAGCTGATGAAAGTAAAAAAGGTTACCTATTTTTTTGTTAAGGGAATTGGTTTTATTTAGAAACACAATGTGTTATTTCCCAGCATGCTTTGTATATGGTTGGAAATGGATAATTAATATTGAAAATAAGTGTTATTTATGTGTTCAGTTATGTTTGACATTTGAAAGAGTTTTTGTTATGTTGATTATTGATTTTGTTGCTTTGATTGTTACCATTGTGCAGAAAAGTAGAACTTATGGTTAGGTTGTGGATAACTGCGTGTATACTAACGTTATGTAGCATGTTGCTCTGACCAATGAGCAATAACTTTGCTAATGTCAGTGCAGTAACACATTTGTTTCTGCTTGTGCTGTGCAAGAGGCATACAGTCTATAATTATATAATTGTATAATGTTACTCAATGTCCAATATAAACAGGTCATTCCATTTCCACTCTTTAAAAGTCAACTTAAAAGAAATAAGTAAATTGCACTAAAAATATTAAATTATTTGTTTTGTAGACTAAATAATTAAAGAGATTTTACATTATTTATTCAGGTAGATACTATTAAAACAAACCTTAATAACTACTCAAAAATATTATGTGTACCATAATTTTTTTAAGTAAATAGCACATAACATTTTTTACAGTGTATCCTCCTCTTTTAAATTAACTTAAATAATTAAAAAAAAAACCTTTTCCAGTAAAAATATTCAATTCATCATGCGCTATATATTTTAGGAAATTTTACTTCCATTTATTCAGGTAGATTTCACTAAAAAACGAATTGTAAAAACTACTTAATAGTGAGAATTGGACCCTAACTATGTTCTTGATAGCTTTTTACAGTATACAACTGATGCATATTCTGTTGAATTGACATCTAATCAGATCAATTTATGTACTATACTTCAAAAGAAATGTACATACGAATTAGTATTCTGCCTACTTTGAACATCTTTTTGAAATATTATTTATTTGAATACTTACTGTGATGAGGACAACAGATCAGGTGCAGACGAATCAAGTCACTTACAGACCAGTTTAAAAGAGAAAGAATATGTTGTAAGTGGACCTTTCTTTGTAGCTTTATGCAGTGGGTGGAGTTGGTCACAAAGTTGGCCAGCCTCTGAAGCATCTGATAAGACCAAAAAGTAAAGAAAGAATATGGGACACCACAATGCCTTTTATTTGTTCCGCTTGTAAGAATACATGAAAAGGATATTTTGTTACTGATACCCACAATATTATTTCTTACCAGGATACTTGATGTCTCTTTTAAACTCCTTATGGACTACAGATAATGTTATCATTCCAGCTGCTGTGTGATTGTTCACTAGCCATTTGTCTTTTATTGCGACAGATAAAGAATGTGGCAAAATCTGAAGTCCCAATCTAAAGGCGGGTGTAGGATTTGGTTGCCTAGTTCTCAGAAAAGGGTGTAGACTAGAGAAAGATGTGAATCTAAGCTCATTGTTTTCAGTGTTGTCTCATATGTGCCTGTATTTTAATGTTGTCCCAAAGCTTGAGCACACATTTATTTTGATTGTTATGTAAGATTAAAGTGATATATTTGTAAATATCACTTCTTTTAAACCGTGGGAGAGCCATTGAAGTTTTGTAAAATGAAACTTATGTTTGTGTGTCTGCCACAAAGTAAAAATATGCCCAGCGGATAAAAGGCTAAAAGGCATTTTTCCATGTGACAAACAAACAGAAAACAAAAAGGAAGCTGCAGCCACCTCTCTGGCAAACGGCTGAGCACACAAACACAAAATGTGGCCCCGGCCTGGTCCTCTCCCCTTCCACTGTCGTCACTCTTCGTTTTATCCTTCTGGAGATCCTCCATGGGACTTGATCCTCTGTGAGACAGAGGTCACACATAGATGTCTATCATTAGGCTTCATTTTACCTGCCTTGCTCAGATCCCATGCACGGCTCCCATCTTGGATATCTACATTGTGGTTTTACAACTAATCCAGTCAATACAGACAATGATGTGCAAATGTGAAGTAAAGTGTCCAAGTTTAAACTGATCAGTTTTGCTTGGGGAAAAACAACAACACTTAGTAACGCTTTAGATTACGGCCCGGAAAGTACTGCATAATTAAAGTGAATTTACAGCATAACTTTCAGTAATTATAGTGTAACTATAAAGTAAGGATATGGGAACAATATGTAATATTGGGGGAATAAAGGGGTAACTATCAGGAAAATTAATAAATTATTTATACTGTAAGTATTTTTTAATTAAGGGGTAATTATACTGTAAGTATTTTTAATTAAGGGGTAATTATACTGTAAGTATTTTTAATTAAGGGGTAATTATACTGTAAGTATTTTTAATTAAGGGGTAATTATACTGTAAGTATTTTTAATTAAGGGGTAATTATACTGTAAGTATTTTTTAATTAAGGGGTAATTATACTGTAAGTATTTTTAATTAAGGGGTAATTATCCGTGTAGTTATGGGGTAAGTATGGATGTGCGGGCTTTAATTTAAAGTGGCTCTTGTTCTCCTCTTGTTTCATGTAATTACAGGGTAAGTACAATAAAAACACAAATACAATCTGATATCACTCGGAAACCTTTATTTAAAAAATGAAAAATACTTTTTTTAAACAGATTTAGAACACATTAATTTCTCTTGCTTGGCTTCATCTTCCACTTGTTCCTCTTCTTTTTCTTTCTTGCCAGAGATGAATCTTAAGAAGGATCCCACATGTCTAGCTAGTATTCTGTAACTGTTACTGAAAATACAGTGCGCGCAGAAATATCCTTACCGTTTACTCGTCTTTTACCCTCATGCCATCCGAGATGTATACGACTTTATTTCCTCAGTGAACACAGAAAAATAAATAATCTCTGCTAATTAAAACTCATTTGGGTTTCTAAGAGTTAAGGCATCAAACAGCACATATAGCAATAACTACAGTAATCCATACGATCCCAATGGATGAATCAATGTCTTCTGAAGTTAAATGATGAGTGTTTGTAAGAAAAATAACAATATATCGCATCCGACCAGCAGTTATCTGCGTGTGAATGCGAGGGTTGATTTCATGCTTGACGTAACTTGAAGGGTCAAGCGTGACGTGAGCGCGCCATAAAACTGGTCATGTGGATGTCTGATGCTGTCGGGTTTTTTTTATGCTCACAACAGTATACAAACAATAACATAATATATGATGATAGCACGCTTCAAGCTTTCATGACGTTCTCATGCACGTTTCATTTAAAACACACGCGAGAACGGACATCTCTTGTATTTTATTCTTGTTTGTTTCTAATTGCTGTTATCATGTATTATGTTATTGTCTGTTTTGCACATCGAGAGACTGAAATTTTTGCCCATTTCTCTGCAGAACATCTCGAGCTCAGTGAGGTTGGATGGAGAGCCTATGTGAACAGCAGTTTTCTTCCAGAATGGTCCTGTATTTGGCTCCATCTATCTTCCCATCAATTTTAACCCCATCACAACTGTGACACAATCGCTGAGATCCTTAATATGTACGCCCCCAACATTTGCATGTCAGTCCATGTTCATTATCAGGCGGAACTGCGCAGTGCGCAGCCGTTGGGAGTTCAGCAGAAAAACAAGCGTCACGACAGGATAGCGAAAACGGCAGATCATGGACATAAATGTCATGTTCTAAGCTGTGCAGGGGATGTGAGGACTTTTCATAGCCTTCCCACAGATAAACACTGGGTGCGTTTACATGCACATTCTTAAGCTGATTTTGCCTAATAAGCTGACAATAAACATGGTCATGTAAACGCGGTAACCCGTTTTCTTTTATCGGAGTAAGGTCATAAACGGAGTAAGCATAAACCGGTCGACACAGGTAGTTTTTTTGCCTCTTACCCCGATTTTGCGCTGCATGTAAACGCATTAACCTGCTTTCTGTCGGCTTATTGTAGTGCGTATGTATGATAGGTGACAAAAAAGCAAACTAGAGCAGATTTAAACGCATCCAGGCAGAGCGAGCTAACCTTTTGCATGAAATAAGGACGTATATCACAAACGCAGAATCTTTTAAGACCCAGAAAATTGTAAAGATGTGTTCTCTTCTCATGCAGCAGAAGTAGAAGAGGTTCAGTCAAAACGTTGCATCTGTAACTGCATGAGGGAAAATATGAGCCGTGAATCTCCCGCTGACACGCTTTATTTAACATCACAACTACGTAACATTGAGTCAGATACGGACATTATTATTTTTCATGTCACTACAAGAAAATTACCCGGTTTCTTAATAAAGTCATGTAAAGTATAATAATAAAGTCCCTCTGCATGCGATAGGATAGCGCTACCACCAACCAGAGCAACAAAGGTGAAGCAGAGCTTGTTGATAGATTAAACATTCGCCGTATCCGGTCAGCAAAACTCCCAACACATCTTCCCTTTTTAAGAATGACTTCAGTGCCGTTCTTTGTTCTTTTCTCAGAGAAAAGCTTTACTCCAAGTCTTCCAGAGTCGCGGTCAAAGCTGATTCGAAAGACCGCCGTTCGCCAGTTTCTACTAGAAGCACGTAAACGCAACTCAGCCGTCGTCATTATGCCCCCGCCCACCAACTCTATACACGATGTGATTGGCCCGGCAAGAGTTAGGCGATTACATCTCAGAAGGGTATTGAGAGTTGCAAGACGACACTCGCGGGCAGATTAGATTTGCTGCCGCTAGGGTGCGTTTAGATTTTTAGGCAAGTGAAACAGCCAATCAGAGCAGAACTCTGCATTAATATTCATGACCCTTTCAAATAAGGCAAAAAACAGAGGGACAATTTCTAGGGTTGTAAATGGACCTGTAAAACTGTATCTGGACAATTTTTTCTACCTTAAATAAGCCACAAACCCATGTTCACGCCTGTAACTTTATGAAAATGATCATTGAAAATGGCACAGCCTTTTTTAAAGCAGACTCTCACAATTACAAATAAAAACCTTCATAGTTTTAAAACATATAATCTTACAGGCTAAATAAATGCAGCTAAAGTCATGTTTACGCTTGTAACTTCATGAAACATTTTCAGATTGTTGACACAAGATATTTTGTGTTGATCAATGCAGTAGTTTTGAAAAATTTGACAAATAATTTTTTTCCGCTGCTAGCCCGCTGGCTATACACTCTGTTTTAGAGGAATAACTCTGCGCTCCATAAGAGTTTACCAAAATGCAAAGATGCATAGAAAAGCTGAGATTCTAAGATACTTATTTTGATAACTTTTGACTCTCTTTGCTAAAGTTTTGGAGTTATGAATATTTACATTAGTGTGTCACTTCGAAAACAACAGTTTTAAAAATGCCATCAGGACTGAACAAAAAGGCTACCATTTTTCAAAATGCTTTAACTTTTGAATACTTTATGCTATCGCCAAAAAATGTGTCATTACCAACCAGACTGACTTTATTTCTGTCAGTTGTCTACAGAAACTCTTATTGAGAATTAACAGGTTTTGTTGTTGTTGATTTTGTGTTGAAAATTGTGTTGTTTTTTTTATGTCACCCTCATGGTGATCAGTGTTTTCTTTAGTTGGACTTTTTAATGTTAGTGGTTCTCTGGTTGTTGTATCTGGGTTTGCTATGGAAAAAAAGCAAGATAAAACAAGATCAGATGCTCTCGGCTGCTTGATGATATGAATATGATAATTGTGTAGTGGCTTAATTCACTGATGACTGAGTATGAGCAATGTTAACTTTGTTTTAGTGTGGTTCTAGACAGGGGCGTAGCACCAAATTTTGGGCCCTGGGTACAAACCATCTTGCTGGGCCCCCGTATCATGTATGTGTATGTATAGAAAACTGACTTCAAAGGCCCCCCCCCTGCCTCGGGCCCTGGTTACTCAGTACCCTTTATCCCCCCAGTCCCACGCCCCTGGTTCTAGACAATATTTAAAACAGGTTGTACACTAAGAACAATGAAGTCCTGTGAGTTTTATTCACACACAGACATGAATTATCAGCCTATGTATCTTAACAATGGTGACATGCTTCATGCCACAATGCATTCTTGGAGCCATGGATGAGTTTTGCATGATGCACCCAGAATGCATTGTGGCATGAAGCATGTCAGCATTGTTTATATTCATAGGCTGATTATTGATGTCTGTGTGTGACTACAGCTCACAGGAGTTAGGAGTACTTTTTTTGCTATGTGTTATTAGTACAGAGAAAAGATGAATGTACACATTTTGAAAATAATTCAGTTTATCTGAATAGAAACACTGCTGGATCTCCTGCTGTAGATTCACAAGGCTACTATAATCTATGACTCTCAGGAGATGAGCAAATAAATCCAAAATATGATGATACGTTTTCAAGTTTACCAGTACAGCCCTAGTTATAAGGACGGATTAATTGTGGACTGGTATTAATTGTTAGCTGATGTACAGAGAAGAAACAGCCAATCAGAGCAGAGTTCAGTATTATTATTCATGACCCTTCCAAATAAGGTAATAACAACCCATTTCATTCTAGGGACAAATCATAGGGTTGCTAATGGACCTGTAAAACCGTATCTGGAGTAATGGTGCCCTTACCAAAGCCACATACCTTCTATGTAGATATCAGAAAACTATTTTAAATATTGTATCGATGCATTCTATGGCACCTTTAATATAAGCAATATAACAAAATGTGAAAATAAATAAATGAATAAGTGTTGCGAATATTTTCGCAAAGGACTGTATAGAACAGCACATACTACACTGAACTACCCTAAAATATATGTATGAAGATGCTAGAATAATTTTCACAGCAGGTAAGCATTGCTGTATTTTCCCTTCCATTGGAATTAAATAAGCATACTTCCATTTAATAAATAAATAAATAATAACAATATATATATATATATATTTTTAATATATATATATATATATATATATATATATATATATATATATATATATATATATATATATAAAACATTTTTACTTTTTGAACTAAAACAATAATATGCTAATTCAACTATGTTTCAATGTCAGCTAAATCAATGAGTGTGGCTTGTGGGGGAAGAGAGCATGGTGTAGATAGGAAGGTCATGTGAATGCGTCAGAGCAAAACGTAATGTTTATTTCAACACAAAAGTAGTACTTTTGAAGATATTCTTTGCATTACAACAATTTTATCCTATTACTCTGACCTCATATTTTGTTGTTCAACTCTCTGTTTTTGTATATGTAAACATACAGGGTGTTACAGAGAGAGAAACATCATATTCGTAAAGAGGGTAGAGGAAATGTGTGTTATAGGTGTTATAATCATAATATAGGCTACCACTATTGCACTATTGAAATCACACAGTAGCATTGAACAAGTTTTTGTGGCACACTTAGTTCTGCATTTTATATGTCTCTGTATTAATCAGTTGCATAGAGCAGGAACCCGGTGAAAGTGTTGTAGTGGTTGTTATCATCGCACAGAATGCAACCGGCTGGAAGGGCAACATCCACCCTGTCCCCTGCATTCAACTGCACTGCAAGCACGGCACTAACGCTGTCCTCCTGGTCTTGGTTGTTCCTCTCACTCGGTGATGCAAGTGTGCGTCCATTGAGCCGGAGTCGAGCACAAGCCGCTAATGTGGCTCCAGCAGCACCAGCGTCACTATAAACAGTCAGTGCCAGACTGTAGACGCCAGAACGTGGAGCTACAAAGACACCAGTGTTCGTGCTGTAGCCATCTCCCAAGTTAATAAATACACTGGCATACTTCACCACAGAGTCTTCGCGATTTGGGCCGACACACAGCCTTGTGTCAGTAAGAGCCACAGAGAAGGCACTCCGACTGGCTGTGCAAACATAAGAAAAGGTAAAGTAAAAATTGTCACTATGGCACTTTCTGAAGGATATATCAGTGCTAAGAAGAGATTAGAACAGTGTTAAAGTTTATTGTCATTTTAGGCTTTGGTTTTGAGGTAATTAAATCTACAATCTGTTTTCTGCTGGCTGTGTAAAAGAATGAACACATCAACCTGGCTCCATAAAAGCAGTTATAGATTGTTGAATAAATATAAAAAAATAAAATACTGATCACAATTCAATATGCAAATACATGGAAGAAATAAGAATAATTGCAAATTAGCATGTACAATTACTATTCCATGGCTGTCAGCTACATTAGAAATTCTGAACCTTCTAATAATAAATATTAGCAGGTGATTTTCAAACTTTGAAACTTACATATCAACGATATGTAGACTTTGAATGAAGTGCATGCAGCAAGGTTTAAATACTTAGTAAAGGCAAACAAGATTACTACAAATGGCTCACCACGGATATTGTTTAACACTGCATGAGCTCTCTCCAGTCCTCTTTGTAGCTCATTTAAGCTCATGTTAAAGAACATCTCCATCTTCCACATCTGATTCTGAATCAGGCAGCATCCACAGGACACCACATCATTCGGACACACTTCAGAGGCAAAGAGACAAGCATCATCATAGCTTACTACTCAAATGCCTGAAAGGTTTTTTATAAGACCTTTTAATTTTGTTTATTTTTATTTAAGTCACCATTCTCATTGGTGTCAGCTGCACTGGGTTCCCCCGGACCATTCCATGAAAAAATTCTGTCTTGTGCAATTGCAAATGCACATCCCAAGAGTACAAGGGCTAAAACAAGGGCTGAAGACATAAGAGTACAATGGCTAAAACATATAAAATAAAGTTATATAAATACAGGTGTAGAATTTTAATTTAATTTTAAAGTCAGTCTCACCCTTCATTTCTGCTGATGTCTCTACGGCAGTCTTACAGGAAGATGTGTTAATGTCAACTTGAGTAGTCCTGATTATAAAGGCTACACCTCCTGTCTTTCAATAGCAATGGGCAGGGTCTTTTGTGTGTGTGTGTGTGTGTGTGTGTGTGTGTGTGTGTGTGTGTGTGTGTGTGTGTGTGTGTGTGTGTGTGTGTGTGTGTGTGTGTGTCTGTTTGTGTTTTCAATGCAATACAATGCTGAATATGGGACAAGTATTATTTTTCAGCTAAAGCATATTATGTTATTCCCATGACTGTTTTCTCTAGGGTACCACCTATACAATTGTATTATTATTCATCTTGGAGCTGATTATAACAAACAGTATAAAGTATATTGAATTGTTATAACAACAACAGCACGCCTGCACCTAAATAACAGATGTAACAGGCAAGTGGAATAAGACACATTTTACACCCTTAAAATAAATAGCATACACACATACACATCCAACTTCCAGTCATACTCTTCCATTAAAAAGAGGTGCAATAGTCCAAAAATCCAATTAACAAACTTTAAAGGTGTGATAAATTGAGACATCAACTTTCCCTTGAGCTTTTGATATATAAAAGGTCATGGTAATATAAGAATATCCGGTAACACCCTACAATAAGGGTGCACTAATATGCATTAATTCATGCTTAATTAATGTACAGATAATCATGAGTTGATGTATTACTAATGGTGAACAAACCCATTTATTAATGATTACTGCATCAGCAACTAATGCACTTTCAACATGATTAATAGATGAAGTAATCATTAAATAGTATTAGTTAAATGTGTCACAATGTATTAATTCCTTAATAACATATTATATTAAATAATAATGTAAATTAACGTGTGAATTACCACAACAGGTCAAAGCCATACATTTCAACTTCCAGTTGTCTGCTTTAATGAATCATTAGCTAATGATTTATAAAGATATAATTATGTTATGACTTGTTGGTGTTACGTCACAGTCAAAGGAAGATGGTGCGAGGACTCAAGTGCAGGTAAAATTATAATTTATTGAAAAACTAAAAACATAAATACAAAACAAAACACCCACGAAGGGGCTAAACACATAATGGATATTGCGATATTCACGTGTATCGATATTTTCTTACACCCCTATTATTAATGATGCTTTAAATTGTGAGATTACTTTGGAGGAGGTGCAGATTGTTATTGAAAAGACTAAACCATATAAAGCTGTTGGTGTGGATGAATTGTCTAATGAGGTCCTTAATTGTCCTAAGTTGTTAAGGATTTTGTATTGTTTATTTTAATATTGTTTTCGAAGTGGTTTTATACCACCAGTGTGGTATAAGCCTATTACCCAGCCTATCCCCATATCTTCTCAAGCAGATCAAAGAGACCCCCTGAATTACAGAGGTATCAGTTTGATAAGTACAGTTTATAAAGTTTTCTCTGGTATCCTCAACAATCGGCTTTGTGAATTTCTAGAAATTAATAAAATCTTGGTTGATGAGAAGAATCGATATAGGAAAAATAGAGCGTGTATCAACCACATCTATGTTTTGTCCACAGTGGAGAGCAAGACTTCAGGAAGATAAAAGTACTTTTGTTTGTTTTGTTGATTTCAAAAAAGCTTTTGATTGGATAAACAGAGACCTTTTGGAATATAAGTTAATTATGTGTGGCATTGATGGTCATTTTTATAAATCCATTAAAGCCCTGTACAAGGCTCCATTAGCCTGTGTACAGGTAAATGAGCTAAGGACAGGTTGGTTTCCAAATGGTTTCGTACTCCATTTGGAGTGAAACAAGGAGACGTCCTCTCGCCAACTCTTTTTGCAATCTATGTGAATGACTTAGCTCAAGAAATAAAGAGCGCTAACTTGGGTATAGAGATTGATGATCTGAATGTCAGCATATTATTGTACGCTGATGGTATTGATTGCTGACGAGGAGGTAAAACTACAGAAGATGTTGGATATTATGTATAAATGATGTAACAAATTGAGACTTCCCATTAATGGAGATAAAACACAAACAGTCCACTTTAGAAAGCCTTTTTTACCTCAGAGTTATTATGAATTCTATTTCGGACAAACGATACTGATGCATTCTGTTACTTATAAGTATCTTGTTTTTTTTTTCTCATGAAAATGTGAATTTTTGCCCTGAGCTGACACATTTACTAAACTGTATGATTAAATTGTGAGATCTGTGCTTTTCTATGCTGCTGGAGTATGGGGCTTTAAAGATGTTTCAGAATGTAATATGGTCCAAAGTAGAGCTATGATATATTATCTTGGAGTACATAGGTTTACAGCTAGGGCGGCCCCTAGAGGTGGAATTGGGGCGCTTTAAAGGGATCCCCTGGTGTTGAGACTTGTATGGCTTAATATAACATAAATGATGTCTCTAACTGAATTATGTAGTAGAAAACCCATGAAAGATCTACGTTATTTTAAAAATCGATTTTATATTTGGACCATGGGCGGCGCCATTTTGTTTGCGTTCTAGGTTGATGACGTAGAGTGGTTGAACTCCTCAATCAGCTGGCGCTACCCATAGCTATTTTTACCACAACGCAACTCGAAAATTGTTTCAGAGTTAAACAAAACCAATGAATTCCTTTGTAATTATACTTAAAACACACTCAAACATACATGTGCACACAAACTCACCTACAAAAGTCACAAACAGATCGGCGGGCGCGCACACGACAGGCTCTGTTTCAATCGAGATGTTGGGCTGCTCAGTCTCCACGACAGGGGCTGAATCTGAAATCGACCCTATACCCTTAAATAGGGCATTATTTGAAGGGACGGACATTTGTAGTGTTGTCCGACACCATAGTGGACATGTTCGAGTGCAGTCATTCAGTCTCACGTTCCACCGCAATAACGAGTAAAGCCGATTTACAAACAGCTGTCCGACTTCACGCACTCAAACATACATGTGCACACAAACTCTCTCTCTCACACAGACTCACACACACCCCAACAGATCGGCGCGAACACACACACACACACCCCAACAGATCGGCGCGAACACACACACACACCCCAACAGATCGGCGCGAACACACACATAACCCTCAATCTATTCCCGTGTTGATATCCTGTTCAACACATCCTGTTCCCTAGATAGACTGTTGATAGTAGATTAACTATAATGCCTAATGTGACCAGCAGAGGGAAATATCTAGGTAGGACGATGGGATAAAGTAACGTGAGGAAGAGAGGCAGGATGTTTTGGTGATGATGCATGCGATTGAGACAGAGCAGTCTGTCAGAGGTGTGTGTGTGCGCGCCCGCCGATCTGTTTGTGACTTGTGTAGGTGAGTTTGTGTGCACATGTATGTTTGAGTGTGTTTTAAGTACAATTACAAAGCAATTCATTTGTTTTGTTTAACTCTGAAACAATTTTCGAGTTGCGTTGTGGTAAAAATAGCTACGGGTAACGCCAGCTGATTGAGGAGTTCAACCACTCTACGTCATCAACCTAGAACGCAAACAAAATGGCGCCGCCCATGGTCCAAATATAAAATCGATTTTTTAAATAACGTAGATCTTTCATGGGTTTTCTACCACATAATTCAGTAAGAGACATCATTTATGTTATATTAAGCCATACAAGTCTCAACACCATGGGATCCCTTTAAGGGACTCTCAGAGGAGGACAGGGTATGTTCTGTATGTGATTTATGTGTGGTGGAGGATGAATTTCATTTTATGTTTTATTGCACATTGTATAATAATTTAAGAATTGGTTTGGTGATGCAACAGAAACACCCGGATTTGTTCTGGTTGCCTGAAGGTGAATTTATGTTTTGGTTATTTGAAAATGAAATTTTTTGTATGGCAACCTTTGTTGAGAAGGCATGGACATTACGATAAAAGACTTTGTCGGCTGACAGGAGGTAATTTAGTTGTGATTATGTCAGGATGTTGTGGCTTATATTGTTATATTGTATGTATATAATATAATTTTGATGGTCATCTTTCCAAATGATTGGATAGTGTAATATAAGTCCATGTGCCCAGTGCACCATGAGTGCATGGCACTTAAATAAAAATTTAAGTCACATTTTGTATGAATATACATTTTGTTAAAGGGTTACTTCACCGCTTTTTCAGCTTTAACTATGTTATTCCCTTAACTAAGACTTTGATACATACCTCTCTCGTCTCAATCGTCTGAAGCGCGGTGACATTCTGATAGCATTTAGCTTAGCCCACTAAGCCCAGTTCATTCACTATGGTACCAAACAGAGATCAAGTTAGAAGCCACCGAACACCTCCACGTTTCCCCTATTTAAATACAGTTACACGAATAGCTGAATGACCAAGTATGGTGACACAAAATAAAACGTGGTGCTTTTCTAAGCAAATTAAAATGGAGAACTATAATGTACGGCGGAATAGCTCTTCTGAGAGTACTTCGACTCGGCGTAGTAAAAAGTCCCGGCTGAAACATTCTCCCTCACATCTCCCCCTCTCCCCTATTGACAGAAATGAGAGAGGGAGGGGAGATGTGAGGGTATTTATCAACTTGTCTTAGTTAAGGGAATAACACAGTTTAATATGAAAAAGCAGTGAATTATCCCTTTAAACTGTTAAACTAATTATGCAGTTAAAATAACCTTGTGCTGGTCAAAATAGCGTTGTTAAAGCACATATTAGATAAAAACCATAATCTCTTCCTTACAAAAAAGAAGTATATTCAAGTGTTCTATTAGTATACTTCTTTTAAATTAAGAATAAGAACGTATACGTTTAGTCTTCTTTTTAAATACTTATCTTGCTCTGAGACCGCTGCAGAGGTAAATGTGCTTTGTTCGAACATCTTTTAATGAGGAAAAAGTTCTCTCATGTTTATTGTATTATAGGATTACTCACAACTAAATCCTCTGCATCCCCCACAATAGCATTCGACTATGATTTTTGACAGAACGTTATTTGTTGAATTCAGTGAACGAATGTGCCCTTTACTGACAGAGATGCTTTTAAATTTTAAAGAGATCTCATTCGTGAACGAATTGAAAGAACTGGTAACCTACACGTTGTTTGTTCAACGAAATTAACCAGTTGTTGAACGGTACTTATAGCGAACATGTAGAGATTGGCTTGTGTAGTTTAGCATATTTGCAGCAAAGAAAGAAATTTACACTTTACCATTGTTACGAAAATAATAATGCGGGCTGATGGTTAAATGATTACTGTACAGAGAGTTTGTGTTTTGTGTTTGTATTATTTATTTGTATTATTGCTTTTTGTTGTTTTATGTTTGAACAGTTTTCTTCTTTTAAAAAAAATGACTTTATTACATTTGAATCATGTCATGCACTTCTCTAAAAACTGTAAAAAAAAAGATAAAATGTGAGAGTATTGGTTAGATTGATCTTGTGCGTCATGTCAGCAAATAGCATTCTAGATCAGGCTGTGGAGAGCATGTAACGTCTCGGTTACGTTTGTATCCCGCGTTCCGTGAGGAGGGAACAGAGACGTAACATCAGTTTATTGACGAATGGGGGTTTTGTCATCTTCAAGATCTTAGATAACGCCCAATGGCAGTGCCAATGCCATGGGCATGCGAGATTTGTATGCGTAACTCCGCCTACCCACATGGGTATATAAGGAAGTAGCTGGCATGATCGCATTATTTTTACCTGCTGAGGAGCCAAGACTGAACTCTCGGCCGTTCCAGCGGTACAGCGAATGTGGCAGAGGGACGTTACGTCTCCGTTCCCTCCTCAGGGAACGAGGGTTACATACTTAACCAAGACGTTCCCTTTCGTAATGGGGGTCCCAATTTAATCACGCCACTCGTAAGCACGAGTGCCCTGTCGTAAGACTAGTACGGGCGAATGCCTCCCACTTATCACAGAAATACCAAGGTACACTGGGAAGCATATTTCAGGTGGAGAGATGCGCAAAAATGCCAACCCCTAGGGAGGACTTAGGGAATACACATATGACCCGGTAAGGGCTGCATATGGAAGATCACTGGGGTACCAGCTACAGGTGGATTTTTAACCCCAGGGGGCGGAAAGCTTGCCAACCACTCAGGGAGGCTTACGGTGGAAATACCCGGAGGGGGAACCATGCACATAGAGGCACCTGGCCGTACATGAGTGTCTGGGCTAGATAGGGCAGACTTACTGGCGTCAGCGTCGTCAGTGCTCGAGGAGCTCAGGGTTTTCGGGGAAGCTCACCTGAGAAGAATATTGCACGTATCCAGTCCGTCGAGTGAAATGTCGAGCAATAGAAGACACCTGAGCCTAGTCCCTTACCGGCCACTTGTAGAGGCAAGTACATCAGACATAGTCTCCACTCAGAGATTGTAAAATCTGGCAAATGTGTTCGGTGCAGATGTCTGTTAGCGAAGTGCCATGCATTAAAGCCCAAGAGGAGGCCACACTCCGAGTGGTGTGCCCCCTGACCCCAAGGGGCCATGGTTGCCCCAGCGTCTGGTAAGCCAAAACAATGGCGTCCACTATCCAGTGGGACAACCTATGCTTTGAGACATAACAGACAAAGAGCTGTTATGATCTTTCAGCTTTCCACCATAACAGACAAAGAGCTGGTCTGAGGTCCTGAACACCGCATCCTGTCTACGTAAGCGCAGAGAGTGCGTACTGGACAGAGCAGTCTCAAGGCTAGGTCTGCCTCCTCCAAAGGCTGCGCTTGCAGGTTCACCACCTGGTCTCTGAATAGAGTGGTGGGAACCTTGGGCACATATCCAGGCCTGGGTCTGAGCATCACATGAGAGTCACCTAGCCCGAATTCCAGGTACGCTTCGGCCACATAAACCTTGAGGGTGGAAGGAGATAGCCTTCGATCTAACCCTTCTTGGAGGAATGAGAGCACGATCGGATAGAATGATCGCAAGGAATAGAAGTTCTGGGAACCAGGTTCGGCCGTGCCAATACGGGGCAAGCAACATGACCTGTTCCTTGTCCTCCCTGTCCTTGCACAAAACCTGCACAAGAAAGGCTCACTGGGGGGGACGCTTATTTGCACAGGCCCTGTGGCCAGCTGTGCACCAGTGTATCCGTGCCAAGCGTGCCCTCATCAGGAAATAGTACAGACTGCCATGGGACGAGTCGTGGGAGGCAAACAGATCTACCTGTGCATCCCCGAAATAATCCCAAATCAGCTGGACCCAGGGATTCCCCAGGGATTGGCTGAAGCTGTGAGAGTTCGTCGGCTGAACGGTTCAGGGTCCCCGGGATATGGACAGCACGAAGGGACCTCAGATGCATCTGACTCCATAAAACGAGATGGCGGGCGAGTTGGGACATGCGGCAGGAGCTTAGACTGCCCTGGTGGGTAATGTAGGCTACAACGGCCGTGTTGTCAGACCTGACTAGTACATGTTGTCCCTTCAGCAACGCTCGGAAGCGGTGCAGTGCGAACCGTACTGCCAGCAACTAGAGGCAATTGACATGCAGGCGGCCCTGTGGTCCTGTCCAGGAGCCCGCAGCTGCATGTCCATTGCACATGGTACCCCAACACAACAACATGCCTGGAAACTCGTTCTAAGGGCATACCAACCTGTAGAAAGCAGTATGAGCCAGTCTTCGAGGTAGTTCAGGATGCGAACCCCTTGCTGCCTGGGTGGCGCAAGGGCTGCCTCGACAATCTTCGTAAAGATGCGAGGGGACAGAGCTACCCCTAATGGGAGCACTGCATACTGATATGCCCGTCCTTCGAACGCAAACCGCAGGAAAGGTCTGGTCACGGAAGGATGGCCCCATGGAAGTATGCGTCCTTCAGGTCAATCGCTGCAAACCAATCTGCCGGAAGAACACAGTCGAAAAGGCGTTTCGCAGTCACATCCCGAACAGAAGCCTGTGAAGGGATCGGTTCAGAACGCGAAGGTCCAGGATTGGTCGTAACCCACCGGCTTTCTTGGGTACAATGAAATATGAGATGTAGGAGACGGACTTCATCTCGACTGGAGGGATGGGCTCGATCGCACCTTTCGCCAGTAGGGTGGCGATCTCTGCATGCATGACAGGGGCACTGGGCGCCAGCACGGTATAGTGGACTCCCTGCAGACGGGGAGTAGCCTCTGCAAACTGAATTGCATAGCCGAGTCTGATGGTCTTCGCGGCCCAGCGGTACGGTTCCGGAAGCTGTAGGCAGACTCCTATGAACTGCACCAGCGGTGTCATTCGGACCACAGACGTACCCCAGGTGGGGCAGCGAGGCAGCGTGACTGGCCCAGACATGGGAGGCGTAGCGTCACGGTGTGGGGGCACAATCAGCAGCTGCGTCCTGACAGAGGAGACCAGGGAAGGACGCACGTTCCACTTGGGTCTGCTCTGAGAGGAGGCTGGCAACAGAGAGGGACGAGAGTGGCATGGCCCAGGGGCGGTGCACACTGCCATCACTGTTCTCTGGGGCTCAGAGATGGGGACATTAGTTATTTCTAGGCGCCGCTACCCCTAGAAAGAACCGGAACCCATCTCTGAGCTGTCCGTGTCAAGAATGCTACCGCACTTGTTGTTTAGGCAGGGTGTGGGACTTGAGCGGACTGGGCAACATCCTGCGACCACCTCCGTTGCGCCGTAGGCTGCTGCTGGGACCGGGCGGGAGTGGGGTGGGTGCCCTCGGTGGCGAGCAGGCTGAGGTGACTGAGCCGGCGGCTCGTGTAGCGTGTGGGCGGAGCTAAAGAATGACGAGCGCACACAAAGCGGTGACGTCCTCAAGCGTGAAGAAGAAAACGCTACCCAGATTCAACTAATACATATATGATCCAGAATCAGATCCGGAGGATGAAATAAATTGAACAGCAGAAGCAACAACAGCAGGACGTCCGTCTCTGTGGTATGTACTGTATTTAGTGGCCTGTCAAAATTTGTGTGTGTTTACTCGCAGTTTATGAGGACATGATTCGGTTTATGGACTATTGTATGTGACTTAACCTTAGCAGTAGCAAGCAAAATGGTTTTGCACGTCAGACTAGTGTAACGTTATATAGAACAACAGTGGAGTAACCGTTAGCGCATTTGAATGACGAAGCACAGTTTGTGAGAACCTCCCCTAGGTTTATGTTTGGGTGGTTTTACAATAAACAGACACCTATAGTGGTCGGCTAAACAAATGTATTTAAACACACACCATAGATCGCATGCTCCATTGATAAATTAACTAACGTTATACACGATCGTGTTGTTTACTTACGCAGGGCCGGCGCTAGCCATTTGGGTGCCCTAAGTACAAATGTTTAGCGGTGACAATGACGATGACAGTCCTTCATAACAGCCTATATTACTTTTGTATATTAACATGCTTTTAGAAATATTTTATTTGTTATTTATACTAGTAGCCTATTGTGATGATTTTTTCACGACCCAGATTTTTTGGTGCCCCCCCAAGCACTTGGTGCCCTACGCTCAGTGCGTAATGTGCGTGTGCAGAGCGCCAGCCCTGTACTTACGTGACAATAGCCAACAACACAGACATTTGAAGCAGTTTAACTCACCGCGCACAACCGGGAACCTTTATCGCTGGGACCGCTCCGTCAAAAACACACTTCTTTGGTAAGTTAACTGTTGATTTCGTGAAGTTCTGTGACAGCAGTGACCGTGGAGATCCACTTTTGTGACGCGACTGAAGCGTGATGTGACGCTTCCCGTCATGTCTGCGTTCAAAACGGTTCAAATGCAGCGCTGCCTTCCCGGAATGCTGTCCTGAAGCGTTGAAGTCGCTTGATGTCACCCATAGGAATAAAGTGGAGCGCGGTGCCACAGAAGTGTTGCTCAGACGAGTGGATCTGCACCTGAGAGCAGTGTTTATGGCCGTGCATTTCCTCTCTCGCTCTGGTCACGCGCGCATCGAGTACGTCATCGCAGCGAGGACTTCTTGAAACCATGGGCTACTTACTGTACAGCAATACAGTTGAGCCCAGAATATGAACACAATGTGTAATTTTCCTCCCATAAAACAGTTATAAAGAAAAAGCTTAACTTCACAATGTAGCCTACTTGTGATATTAAAAGATCAAATTCTGCTTTTTTTTGTGTAGTATGCTTTTTAGTTAACACTGTCTTCGTTAATAAACCATGTTAAGCTTTTTCCCATTTTCATGTTAAGCGTTTTAGAACTTACCAGTGGCGATATCATATTCAACTGATTCACATTATGAAAACTGCTAAAAGCTTTAGGAAATTTAAAAGATAAACCGGTGAAACTCGTAATATTATTTCCAATAATTCTAAATTGGGTTCTTTTTCCCGATTGAATTGTCACATCGGCTGCAAAGGTGCGTTTATTCTTCAAACAGTAAGGAGGAGATCCGTACGTGCATTTGTTGAAATTCGTCGCTGAAGGTTTGATCATGGCAGATTTAGTCACAAAAATAGCTCAAGTGTCTTGTGAATAAACAAAGACTGGCTGTGACACTTTCATTGAAGCATGATTTCCCAGTAGAGATCGCTAAACTCCAGCAAATGTGTTTGTTTTCAGCTCATCGGCACTCACCCTGCTGAAAAATCCAGCTAAAACCTGCATAAGATGGTTGGCTGGTTTTAGCTGGATTAAGCTGGAAGAAGCTGGTTTTAGCTGGTCTCCCAGCCTGGTTTAGCTGGTCAAGCTGGTCTCCCAGCCTGGTTTAGCTGGTCAAGCGGATCTCCCAGCCTGGCTTAGCTGGTCTCCCAGCCTGGCTTAGCTGGTTTTAGCTGGTCTCCCAGCCTGGCTTAGCTGGTCAAGCTGGTCACCCAGCCTGGCTTAGCTGGTCACCCAGCCTGGCCCAGCTGGTCAAGCTGGTCTCCCATGCTGGTTTTAGCTGGTCTCCCAGCCTGGCTTAGCTGGTCAAGCTGGTCTCCCAGCCTGGTTTAGCTGGTCAAGTTGGTCTCCCAGCCTGGCTTAGCTGGTCAAGCGGGTCTCCCAGCCTGGTTTAGCTGGTCAAGCTGGTCTCCCAGCCTGGCTTAGCTGGTCAAGCTGGTCTCCCAGCCTGGTTTAGCTGGTCTCCCAGCCTGGCTTAGCTGGTCAAGCTGGTCTCCCATGCTGGTTTTAGCTGGTCTCCCAGCCTGGCTTAGCTGGTCAAGCTGGTCTCCCAGCCTGGTTAAGCTGGTCAAGGTGGTCTCCCAGCCTGGCTTAGCTGGTCAAGCTGGTCACCCAGCCTGGCCCAGCTGGTCAAGCTGGTCTCCCAGCCTGGCTTAGCTGGTCAAGCGGGTCTCCCAGCCTGGTTTAGCTGGTCAAGCTGGTCACCCAGCCTGGCTTAGCTGGTCAAGCTGGTCTCCCAGCCTGGTTTAGCTGGTCTCCCAGCCTGTTTTAGCTGGATTAAGATGGAAGTAGCTGGTTTTAGCTGGTCTCCCAGCCTGGTTTAGCTGGTTTTAGCTGGTCTGCCATCCTGGCTTAGCTGGTCAAGCTGGTTTTAGTTGCTTTAAAGCATATTAATGGCTAAAGTCTGATTACACTGTATTCAGCACAAACATGGTTACAGTAATATGTGAGCAACATGTATATAAAAGTTTGTAGGACTTTAAAAAAATTAAGTCACTGAAATGAGGCCATATAACACACAGTAAACATTTGTTTACAAGGTTTTTTACAACAGGACTTTCACTCTTAAAAATAAAGGTTCTTAAGTGGTGGGGTGTATGGTTTCAAGAATAACCTTTAATACCTAAAGAACCATTCCATTGCACAAAAGGTTCTTTGAAGCATAACAAGGTTCTTTGTACTAAAAAAGGATTCTTCACACTCAACAATCTGATTTAAATATTCAAATATTCAAATATTTTTTAAAAACGTGAAATCAAGTGAGCTAAATTGTCCTGTTTATTCCAGAATCTGACTCAGTTTTCTCCAGCAGGGGTTCAGGTTTTCAGAATCGATTTCAGTCACATTTTCCAGACACAAATTAATATAAATACTGAAATATAAAGTAGGCTATATTTTTTAACCTGTATGAATACTGTTGCATTGTTTACCAGTTAAAAAAATCTAGATCAGAATCATTATTATTTCAGTAGGCTACTGTTTTTTTATAAAGTGTTTGATAAAAATGCAATACATATATTTTTTTTACAGTTAAAAAGAAAGAATAGTTTACAGCAAGCATGTTTTTAAATCCAATAAAAAGGTAATCTTAAATCTTAAAAAAAAAAAAAAACTATAAAACTGTCACTATCACTGGTGAGTTTGACATTACTGATATATTAATACTTTGGATATTTTAAGTTGTTTATGTAGAGTTCTAATTCAAGATGTTTATTTATTTAAATGTTGCGTGACTTTGACGAAGGCTATTTTAATGGGCGTGTGGCTCAACCATAGACTGTAAAAGGACTGTGATCAAAGCTGAACATTGGGGAGTACAGGAAGTTACCATGGGAACGGGCACCGCACCACAGCTGACCAGAGCAGCTGAGACTCCGTTGTCTCACTGTCATTTTATCTGCTTTCAGGTGAGTTTAGCCCCTAAAATCCCACAAATAAGTTACACAACTGTGGAAGATATTTGTCTAACTCGCAAATACACAAGTCTGTTAAATATTTTGGTTATAAAAACGCCTCTTCTTGGTCTCTTCAAAAAAAGTCCGTTAGCATCTCAACCGTTTTCAGAGGAGGTAACGTTAATTAAGTTAACGTTTTGATTATCGTAGGTTAACTTTTTTGAGCTCTTGTTTATGAAAGTTTGGGCTTTTAATCACATCTTTATGTGTAGATGAAAGGTTTTGTGGATAATGTGGAAGTCACCTTATTAATTTATTTAGCCTAAAAATATGCAATGTATTAGCCTACAGTTAATCAGTGACGACACTTACACGAAGTGCGAAAATGAGCTGAAATTACGTTCGTTTACACACGTTTTTATCTTTTATGGTAAACAAATATTGACACAAATGCTTTCATTTCAGGTGGTACAAAATAAACACTACAGCAGAGGGCATGTATGTATTGCTGCAGCCCGGAGACCTGCAGGTGGGAGGAGCTTACACAGCAAGTGGGTGGAGCTTATGCCGCAAGTGGGAGGGATTTTGACAAATGTGCAAGTGGGAGGGGCTTATGCCGGCGACTAGGAGGGATTTCACAAACGTGTGTGGAAATCCTTTTCGGTCTATGAGAAATCCCCAAGCGTCATTGAGGCCGAGGACCGCGGTGAATGAGAGAGGCAGGAAGTAGCGACAGTAATGAAATGAGACCATTAAATATCAGGTTCTATATGATGGTTTAATTTCTTACGTCTTTGTTATTATCGTGTGTCCAGACTGGCTTTCGACGTGACTTCATCGTTTACATTGAGTGGTACTGGACAGTAGGCTACCACTCAATGTAAACGATGAAGTCACTAAAGCCTCGTTCACACCGCCAGCGACACGCAGCGACAAAGCGACACGATCCCATTCATTTCAATGGAGCGCTGGCGACTTCCGGCGACACGAGCGACAGTGACCGTTGGCGACAGAATGTGGGCGTGTCAAGCGACACGAGACGCGCGACAAAAGTTCAGAAATTTCAACTTTATGCAAACGAGGAGAAGCGATTTTCGCGAGCGACAACCAATAGGAGTGAAGTCAGTGGAGTGCACGTGATCCGTCTGCTTTACTGCGGTGTCCGGAGGAGTTGTTGATATTAGCTTTTAGCAAGCCCCCTGTTCTTTATAATATGTCTCTGTGTAGCCTACATACAGAGACACATTTAAAAAAATGATGCATGGAAAAACGTGTCTGGGATTGTGGGGATATAAAGTAAGTTTTGACTAAACTGCATGCAATATGGTCTACCTATTACAGTACAGTGTGTATGTATTCTAATAACTTGCTCTGTTCTGCAAAACACTAGTAATAAAAACGGTACTATAGTACAAATATATTTAATGACGTTTATATGCAACCCGTGTAGTGGGAACGCCCACTAGCGACATGAATCTCTGGCGCTGGCGACATGCAGCGACAAAATCGCTGGCGGTGTGAACGAGGCTTTACACCTTTTGCCATACTTAAAGGGATGCTGTTTTAATTTTAAGGCTGTAATGTAGGCCTTCCTCAAGCCTATTTCTCAATATTAGCTACACAATCTAAAATATCACAATGAGATGCAATTGCACTCAGCGAAGTGAATTTGTAAATGCATGAAAAACAGTTGGCTAATGTAAACTTTTGTTGTTGTTACCATTCATCTTAACTGCATTTTTTTTAAAATAGCAGACTAATGTTCTTCTGAAGATACACATTAAATTGAAATCTCAGGGTGGATAAATTATTTTTTAATGAATAAAATAATGTACAAGTCCCTCATTAATTGTATTATTTTATATTTTTTGTATTCCTTTTAAATGCCACACCTAGACTAACAACTAGTTTATTCATCACCAATTTACACAAAATGTACCAAGTGTTCAGCATTTGTACTTAAAATGGCACTCCAAACAAGTGATGGTGTACATTTTCCATAAGAGCTGTTTGTAGTGTGAAGATGTATTTTTCCAACATGCAACACCAGAGGGAAAAATATTTTAAAAATATTTTTTAAAAAAAGTAACATAACATTTAACTTTATCAGTGTTGTTCTTGTTATGGGTTTTATTTTTTAATGTCTATATTTCATTTCTAGCCTTAAGAAGTGTGCCTGATTTTTCAGTTTTTATCCCCCAACTATATCCCTGAACCTATAGAGCAAACCAATGCCGGGCTTGTAGGCAGCATCTCCTTCTTCATGAACAACTTCAAGCAATATGTTCTTAAGCAACGCTCCTGATAACTGAAAAGATAGCAACAGTTAGCACAGGCCGTTAAAAAAGCACATTATATAACATCATTCAACTACTTGAAGATGAAGCATGATGGAGGGTCATCATCTCTTAACACCCCATCCTTAAAGAAAAAGTGGATTCAAGTTGTAATATTATACACATTTTAAATCTTTATTAAAATTGGTTATGCATACCTTGCTAATTTTATCTAGTAAAAATTAAGTAATTTAAAATTAGCTGAGCAATATTATAGTTAGCCTACATAATTAGAAACCCAGCATAGTGTATTTTTGTATTGCCACAGGTTTCAGGGAGAAGTGCAAAGCATTCTTCTTCTGAAATTGGATTAGAATAAAAAAAGATACAATTATCCATTACTTTTTAATTAATTATTTAATTAATTAATTATTAGCAGTACAATATCAAAATTAATTGAATACAAGGATGCATTAAATTGATCACAAATTACAGTAAAGACTAGTCAATACAAAAAATTGAATTAAATACAAAATTACAACCATTACACTGCTTGATCCATAAACACTCAAAATCAAATGATCCATGATCGAGAGCAAATTGTAGAAATGGATGTTACAGATTTTGTCATTTGTGTGTGCTACTAAAAAAACTACAGAAATAATTTGGATACACTTTACCCTTATTCTTTTTAAAGACTAAAAACAGTGTACAAACACCATTATATGTACTTTTTCACAACTTATAATGCATTTTTACTAAACTAAACAAATTAACAACAAACTTACCCCTTCAATTTAACAATGATGAACACGTGAAAGTGTTTTCTTCTTTCTTTGTTTTCTGATGGATCGCAACAAAACTTACCTTACCGCCACCAACCAATAGCTATACACAGGTTACTCAATAAACCAATCAAAATCCTGTGGAAGTTTGTACAGCCCACTTGCGGCTAAAGCTCCACCCACTTGCTGCTGACCCACCCATTTGCAGCTGGCTCCGACCTCTGTTTATACCCAACTCGCAGAGGGGAAGCTCCAAGAAACAGATGAGCTGATAAGTGAGCAAGCTATTTAAAGCACTTCAAATGCATTTTTAAAGCTACACTGTGTGATATTTTCCCCCATCTAGTGGTGAAAAGGTATATGACCATCCAGTGAATAATAGTTTCTGCTCCTCTTAACTCCTACGGTGGCCGATTTAGTCATGGCTTCCAGTTCGACCTCTTCGGTGAGTGTTGCTTCAACTCAAGTGATGAGGTAATTTTTGAAAACTATTATAATTTGCAGTTATTTAATTTACCAAATGATCTATGATCAAATTAATCTGTGTAAAATGAATAATAGCTTTACGTTTTCGTTATTTTTAACCAGTTCATTGCTAACATCAGCTATCAGGTTCCCAGACGAATGCAAGCTAATCTTAGTAAAGTAACTTTTATCAGTGCTATCATTATTCTGTATATTGTACAACACCCCTAGCGTAAGGCAAACAAATTATAATGCAATTAAAATATTAATCTCATGTTATCCGTCATAGAACACGGATTTATGCTATAAGGTAAACAATACTTTTTCATCATTGACGCGAGGAAAACTATCCTAGACGTCGTTTTAGTGTTATGCACAGCACACCATGATATAATTAGCCAAGCAACAATAAAACTTCCAATATACACACATAGGCTGAATTAATATTACCTGTCGAGAAGAAAGCAGGCAACGTCGGCGTTCTTTTTAAAATCGTGGCTCCTCATGAGCTCTTTCCATCTTGGAAAGGCCACTCCAATATTTACTTTTGTCTTGTTGCTTTGCCTGTCGCGTTGCCGTCTTAATTCTCTTTTCCGCTTCCTTGGCGACTCTGATACATATTCCGCAATAGGGCTGTGTATTGCCAAGACTCTGGCGATACAATACGTATCACGATACAGGGGTTACGATACGATATATTGCAATATATTGCGATATTGTAAGAGAGGCAATATATTGCGATATTTCTTTTTTGTGTGTTTTTGTTTTTTATAATTTAAAAGAATAAAGAACACAACCATAAGCCTAAAACACGAGACAAAGTATTTTATTTAATTAATACAGTATAATTTATAACACTAATCATATGGAATGTGCAATCTAAGTTGAGGGAAATGTAAAGTGACTGCAGGATTCTTTATGTGTATATGTTTTAAAGGTTCACAGTATAGCAG
Source organism: Pseudorasbora parva (assembly GCF_024679245.1). Lineage (NCBI taxonomy): Eukaryota > Metazoa > Chordata > Actinopteri > Cypriniformes > Gobionidae > Pseudorasbora > Pseudorasbora parva. The sequence goes on from NC_090179.1 coordinate 3,604,163, forward strand.
TGGCTATTTAACAACAGAAAGTGCAGTCCATTTCATGACTGAATGACTGTTTGTTTTATATTTAACACAGTAGCCCCGATCACACAGAACGCGTTTTTGCAGCGAGAGGCGCCTTTTTTGAATGGATTTCGGTTGGCAGAGAGCGTTATGCGCGCTGCTTATGCGCCCTGGGCGCCTCGCGTTTTTGAAGGAGCGCTCCGAGCGCATGAAGTTGAAAAAAAGTCCACTCTGAGTGGAAAAGCGTGCAACATCATCGCGCTTATGTTCTGTTGTCCAATCGAATGAATGAAGAGGCGGGCCTTCCGTTGTGTTGACCGTTACATTGATTTGACTGACAGTACAGGTGATTCGGGGGTTGCCTAGAAACATAAAAGCCTCGCGTTTTCGAACCTGAAAAATGCGTTCTGTGTGATCGGACCCTAAAGCTGTTTTCTATAAAGCAGTCTATTGTATAAAGTGCTATTTCAAGTAACGTTACTGAGCTGGTGCATCCATATCCACATCGCTATGATCTTTCGTTCTCCTGCCACCGCGTTCAGTTTTGGAGTGTGTTTATTTTGTTACTGAGAGGAAAGCGTGCAGGACATTCTATCGAAACACTTCTCAGCAGCACGGGTGACGTCAGGATGTTAAGCGAGCTCTCTGTTTCAATGTGTTTCCCGAGTATTAGATTATAACTTGGCCTATTTTGCAAACAAAATGATTCTTGTCGATTTCCTTAGTGGCTTCTTTTTAGCTGAAGCCAACATGAGTCCACACTTCAGCTCTGTATACTGGAGTGGAATAATTCTATCCTCTTGAGAGCTGGGTTTGCTAATCTAAACACTAGTGATGCGTGCACTTTCACCTTGCGCTTCTCCGGCTCCGCGTCAGTTATACGTTCTGAGATAACGCTGCCATCAGGCGGTTGGGTGTTATACAGTCTGTGGTTTAAACCGAACACAAAGCCACGAATCTTGGATGTAAATAAATACAGACAGACATACTGTCAATTAGATTAAAGAGTGATGCTTACTTTATGTATCATTAAAACATTTTTTAAAAGGACTAGTCTATATCTTACCAACACTGATCAGCTAAGACTGACACTGACCAGCTAAAACATAAAAATAAATAAACAGCTATGACCAGGGGTGCGTTTCCCAAAACCATAGTGGCTAACCTGTTAGCAACTTTGTTGGTTGCAATACAATTTCCCATTGCCAACCAACTAAGTTGCTAACAGGTTAGCAACTATGGTTTTGGGAAATGCACCCCAGACCAGCTAAAACCAGCTATGACCAGGCTGGGAGACCAGCTATGACCAGGCTGGGAGACCAGCTAAAACCAGCTATGACCAGGCTGGGAGACCAGCTAAAACCAGCTATGACCAGCCTGGGAGACCAGCTATGACACCAGCTAAAACCAGCTATGACCAGGCTGGGAGACCAGCTAAAACCAGCTATGACCAGGCTGGGAGACCAGCTATGACCAGGCTGGGAAACCAGCTAAAACCAGCTATGACCAGGCTGGAAGACCAGCTAAAACCAGCTATGACCAGGCTGGGAGACCAGCTAAAACCAGCTATGACCAGGCTGGGAGACCAGCTAAAACCAGCTATGACCAGGCTGGGAGACAAGCTAAAACCAGCTATGACCAGGCTGGGAGACAAGCTAAAACCAGCTATGACCAGGCTGGGAGACCAGCTAAAACCAGCCTGACCATCTTAGGCTGGTTTTAGCTGGATTTTTCAGTAGGATCCTTCCATGTTTAGAGGGCGCCGTGTGTGCGCAGGGTCGCCAGATTGCACAGATTAAGTAAACACCGGGAAGAAAGTATATCCTTTTAAGTAGAAAGGCTCTCTTTGGGGGATTTAAGCTCTTTGCTTCTGGCAACCACAAGCATGATTGCTAGTGGAGGCTCGTTATCAATGCAAACCACAATTAATTTAGAAGTGAGATTTTGACCCAACAGCACATTTTAGTTTTTTTTACATCAATATGACATTAGCTTGAGACGTTACCACAGTGTTGTTTACTTTACACAACTCAAAATAAAGCAAAAATCCATGTGTATGATGTTAGAATGTGTTGCAGATGTTGACTTGTGAAATATGTTAAATCTTTCTTACTTTACAACACAACCTAAAACCCACAAAAGATCAACGTATAATGATGTTAGAATTTGACGTTGTGTGGACGTTGTGTTTTGGTTACTTTACAACACAACCTAAAACTAACAAAATATCAACGTCGAGTGATGTTAGAATTTGACGTTGTGTGGACTTTACCATTATGATGTTGTGTGGACGTTGTGTTTTGGTCATCATACCTCATGACTAAATGTCAGTATTTGACGTCATTATGACATTGGCTTGAGACATTGGCTTAACGTTGTATTTTGGTTACTACAACACAACCTCAAACTCACAAAAAATCAACGTCTAATGATGTTAGAATTTGACGTTGTGTGGACTTTACCATTATGATGTTGTGTGGACATTGTGTTTTGGTCATCATACCTCATGACTAAATGTCAGTATTTGACGTCATTATGACATTGGCTTGAGACATTGGCTTAACGTTGTATTTTGGTTACTACAACACAACCTCAAACTCACAAAAAATCAACGTCTAATAATGTTAGAATTTGACGTTGTATAAACGTTGCCAACATGATGTTGTGTTGACGTTGTGTTTCGGTCATCATACCTCATGACTAAATGTCAGTATTTGACATCAATATGATGTTGGCTTGAGATGTTGACTCTTTGTTAGATTTTGGTTAGTAAATACCACAACCTAAAACTAACAAAATATCAACGTCTAATGATGTTAGAATTTGACGTTGTGTGGACGTTACCATTATGATGTTGTGTGGACGTTGTGTTTTGGTCATCATACCTCATGACTAAATGTCAGCATTTGTCATCATTATGATGTTGGCTATTGAGATGTTGGATTTTGGTTAGTTAATACCACAACCTAAATCCCACAAAACTTCAACATCTAATGATGTTAGAATTTGATGTTGTGCGGACGTTACCATTATGACGTTGTGTGGACGTTGGATTTTGGTTACTTTACAACACAACCTAAAACTAACAAAATATCAACGTCTAATGATGTTAGAATTTGACATTGTGCCCAGAAGATAGCACACATACGTCTGGCCGACGTCGGCCCCAGAGCGGACGTCGGCCTCCAAATCATAACATCGAATAAGTATCGGCCAGGCATAGGCGAATATCGCTTTATTTCCAGCTCGTCGGCTTTGGGTCGGCCCAATATACGGGAGGCCGATGCGGTGTTTATCTGTTGTTTGCTCATGATGCCAATTCATCTCTTTGCCACCAACCCGAGAAAAGACGACGCGACGCCATCTGTGGGTTTTAGGTAAATTTTCACTTGAGGAAATCAGAAAAAAAAACCAGGTAGTTTGTAATCGCAATTTTCACTCCAAGAATTCCTCACAGTTTTTAGTCAGAAATGGTGCATACTCTTGTGCCAAAGTTTTTTGAGTTGCCAAACTGTCTGAACATTTGTCATCATCTGCTAAATAAACTGACTGTTCATTAAATTGGTAATGTACGTGTTTATTTACGTAATGCTGCTGCGTGACTTTGACGGGCGTGCGCGTTGAACATTCAAACACTGGAAGTTACCATGGAAACGGACCGGGGTTTGCAGCAACAGCACAGTAACGGACACGCTCCTGTTATTTTCGCGGCTTTCAGGTAAGTTTAGTCCCTAAACATTACACAAATAATATAAAACTGTTCCGTACACGTTTCTTACTGTAATTGACACGCTTCTGTCGAATATTTACTTCATTAAAATTGTTCAGTGTCTTTGAAAAAGTCCGTTAGCATCTCAACCGTTTTTTATTAGCAGTTTGCTAATATACTTTAGCTCTAATGAAAGTGAGTTTTTAATCACGTCTTTATGTGCAGAAGAGAGGCTTTGATAGTTTTTTTTTTAGGTTTGCTGGTAGTCTGTCAATGAGTTATTGGAAGTGAGCTAATTTATTTAACCTAACTTCACTATAAGTTAATGTTATTACAGGAAACGCCAAAATCAAATGAAATGATCTTTCACGGTAAAAAACAAAAAACAAAACCTAAATTAAATACCAATTACGTTCATCTCCCCCCCCCCCCCCCCCCCCCCCCGTGATTTCAGTAAAAAAATAATAATACAACAACGGAGGCAAAGGATGGTCCCATGGGCTGCTGACAGAGAAGGGTAAAATCTCATTAAATCTTTAGTATTTTTTCTACAAAAGGTAACACTTTAGTAAGGTGAACAATTCTTAGGTTGCACATTTGCTGTTTATTAGTATTATTAAGCACATATTAATGCATGACCTTATACTACAACATCCCTAAATTCTTCCTGGTATCTAACTAAACTTAAACGCCTCAACAACTACCTTACTATCTATTAAGCAGTAAATTATGAATTTGAGGCAAAAGTTAAGTGAATGTTTCCCATACCAAAGTGTTACCATACAAAATATTTTACCTACATCACCATGCATGCTATTTTCTTTTGCAAAATTATTTTTTATTACAGTTTGCAAGGTTCTGACAACCACACGTAAGTAGCACTGAGCAATGTAAAATGAAGTAAGACTAAAAAAAAATATGTTAAGAAATTATTGTATGTATACTCTGCATATTCTACTTCTCTTATCTGCATTTCACCTCTGCTCTAGCTTGTTTCCTTCTAATAAGCCTGACATTAGGCTCTGTGATAAATTGTTTATGTTCCATGCTGATGGCCTTCACTCCTGTTGAAGAAAATCTCAGGCTAAAAACTAGATGACTGGTAAGCAAAACCTCAAAAATTATACTACTGTTCAAAAGTTGGGGGTCTGTACATTTTAAAAACATTTACTCAGTGAGACCGTCTGAAAAGCCTTTAGGGTAATATAATCAGCAAAATTAGACAAGGTGACAAATGTAATGTGTTATAGTTTGTATTTATGATCAACTATTATGATAACAGGATGTTATGGTCATTAATATTAATATATTTTCTCTAGGTCTGTTTTGAGTTACATTTCTGAGACACCATACTACAGTGCCCCACTATTTGTATGTATATTTTACTGATAAATTCTTAAATACTTTTACTAAATACTTAAATACTTTAAATGCTGACTGTGGTTCAGGCAGTCAACAACTTTAGGCATTTAAGATAATCTTTCAGCGTACTCACTGCTCATACTATTAGCCTCTAAAATGTTTGAATTATATCACAATACAGTGTCAGAGGGTAAAGATATCATTAGAGTTCTTTGTGCTCATTACCAGATCAGATATTAAAGCCCAGCGTTTGGTGCTGAGATTTTTCAGGACAAGGCCTTGATGACATCTATAATTAGTACATGAAGATGGTGAGATTCCCAATAGCTGCCACTATCCCAGATCAAAAGACTGAAAACAACAGTCTTCAATCTGTATTAAAGGTATAGTTCACTCAAAAAATTAGACTGTGCTGTTTATCTGCTGGGCTTCCGAGATGTAGGTGTGTTTATTTCTTCAGTAGAATACAAATGAAGATTTTTAACTCAGCTGTTGCTCATATAATGCATGTCAATGGGATGTATTTCTATGAGAGTAAAAAACACACAGACATATGAATCCATATTAAACACAGCGGCTTGTGGCGACACATTGATGTCTTAAGACACAAAACGATCACTTTCTGTGAAAAGCACAACAGTATTTGTGTTATTTTTTACCTCATATCAGACGAATCTCATCTAGTATTCCCAACGTCATTAGTTCTATCTAAGAAGGTCAAAACCCGGTGCGATCATAGATATATGCCTTATTAGTGCCTGCATGGATCGTCGAATAAGGCATCTACGTTTGCGCCGGGATTTTGACCTACTCATCCTAAATGAGTTTCGTCTTATATGAGGTAAAAAAATTACAAATACAGTTGTGTTTATCACAGAAACCGATCGTTTCGATGTGTAGCCACAAACCACAGGGTTTAATATGGATTAATATCGCTCATATAATGCATGTCAATACACCCTATTGACATGCATTATACGAGCAACGGTTGAGTTAAAAATCTTCATTTGAGTTCTACTGAAAAAACACACACACCGACATCTCAGATGCCCTGCGGGTCAGTAGATAAACATCACATTTTCATTTTTGGGTGAACTATCCCTTTAATTTATTTTGATAGGTTTAATGTTACATTGTTAGTCTGGAAAATACACTCAAAAACAAAGCTGTTGAACGAACTTAAATTAAGGAAAACTTTTCCACAAAATTGAATTACATTTTTCAAAATCTAATGGAATTATCTGTTATAATCTTGTTATATGAATTTAATGGGTTAGTTCACCCAAAAATGAAAAATCTCACTACAGTGGTTCTACACTAATTTTATGAAGTGATGAGAATAGTTTTTGTCCACCAAAAAAAGCAAAATATCGACTTATATAGTGATGGCTGATTTCAAAACACCGCTTCCTTATGCTTCGAACCGTTATGAATCAGTATCGAATCATGATTCGGATCGTCAAAGTCACGTGATTTCAGCAGTTTGGCGGTTTGACACGCAATCCGAATCATGAATCGATATGCTCCGATGCTTCAGGAAGAAGTGTTTTAAAATCACCCATCACTATAGAAGTCATTATTTAGTAGGGATGCACCAAATTTTCGGCTTTCTGCCGAAAGACTTTCATCACCTAAACAATATGGCCGAACTATATAATATGGGTTATAACTTGAAAATTATGCTTTGTTTATTAAATTATCCTGTCGATGGATACATGTACTGGCTCCTCAGTTATACACTACAACAACAGTGATAATAAAAGAAAAACCAGTCATTTTCACCTTCATCACCCGCGTGTAGAGCCAGAAGACACGAATGAGAACTCTGGCGCGCTTTGAGAAGATCTGTCTCTGTGCATCATCCGAGAGCACGCACGTCTCACAGCACGTCTCAAATATTGAGTTCTCTTACAAGTCTTGCGCTTAAACGGACAAACTCGCACAAGAAGTATGTCAACATGTCCATCTTAATGAGTATCCAAGCAGATAGTCTGTATATGCCTTAAGTGAACTCCATACAGTCGAGAAAGATGACACACTCTTAAGCCCCGTTTCCACCAAAATTACCCGGAACAATTTGTACCAGGAACTTTTTTACAGGAACTTTTCTCCCCCCCCCAAACCTGCAGCTGTCTGCGTTTCGACCGCGATCTAAAGTTTCGGGAAGATTAGGCATATTAGTCCGGTGATGTAACCTACTGCGCGACTGCTCCTCCATCAGTGTCGGACAGTAATCATTTTTGTGTATACCGATTGAAAGATTTAGGGGACTGTTTACTGAACGTTATCTAAACCGATCTGGTGTTTACATGTGATGACTTTCAATCGCAATCATTTTGTCACATGCAGTTTGTCTGCTGCATCAAAAATGTCAACGGTGTTTTCTCCAGCAGCTGGAGTGTGTTAACTGTAGCCATAGCAGCTCTTAATGGCCACCAGGACTAATACAGTATTATATAAGCTATTTATTTGTTGTAAAGTGTAATAATCATCTCAGAAAAAAAAAATCTTCTGTCAGGCGCAGTTAAAGTAAAAACTGCCTGGGGCAATATACTGTCATTATTCCATTATTTTCATAACTTACGAAATAAAAAGTTTACCCCTCTCTTGTCAACATGAGCGCGCTGTCACGTCATGTAAGAACGCACACTTAAAAGTAATCGGTCAGGTCGTTTACATGGTGAAAAAAAATTAATAACGAGTATGGAAGAGATTCAAAATGTGCTGCTTTTGCTGGTTATGTATAGGTTTACTAAAGAGGTAATTAACAACGACAGAAAAGAGCACTAATATGCAGATTCAGCAGCATGCAGCATATTCAGAAAGCTTGTAAAGCTAAATTTAAAATGATAATGTATATTATTATCAGCTATTACAGACATTGCACGTAAGATGGCTGAGATGAACGCGCGGTTGAAATAAAATGCTGCGTGAGCTCAACCAATCAGCATGTTCAGCGCCCAAGTCCCGCCCTCGAAAGTTCCTGAACTTTGAAAAAGTACTACCTTACTTACTACTTTACTATCATAAATGATTATAGAGCCACTGTAGTGAGATGGGCTTTGTAACGCCGTCTTTAGTGCCTTTATGGGTCTTGAGAGAGGAAATGACATTGGTGTCAATGAAGGCCTTTCTGAGCAATCTGATACATATTTTTATATGTATTTAATTGCTTTTTTACATCTTGGCCAGGGGACTACAGATGAAAAATAGCCTTTTGGCTAATTCTGGCTTTTTAACCATGTTTGTTCATGTGTTTTATGAAATTGCACTGTTCCCTTTCAAATAAACCATTAAATCAAATCAAATCATCGGATTTCAACACTAATATCTTCATCTGTGTGTGAAGATGAACGGAGGTCTGACCGGTGTCCAACCACATGAGGAATTATGACAGAATTTATTGGGTTAATTTTTGGGTGAACTAACTCTTTAACTCTATATCGCACACCCCACCCACACCACAGGTTTAAAAGATGGTGGTGCGCCCTGCAGCCTCACTTCACCGCTCTAAGACACCAGCATTGCATCCGTGGCTAAACACCCCCTAACTTTAGTGCATCGTGATTGGATATTTTGCTCATATCAGCATAGACTCATTGGGAAATAAAATGCACAGAAATTAATGCAATACACAAGCGCCTACTGATCCAAGGGTGTCGTACCGAATGGTTCAATATTATATTAAGAATTGTGACATCCCTAATATATTTTTCCAATTTAGTTAATGCATCAATTATTTATATTTTACATTAATCATTCATTTTGTATAAAAATTAAATAGAGAAGAAAATGTGACAATGTCACTGGGCTTGTCACAAATTGCTCTAAACATGTAGGCTATCTGTAACTGCTCTGTAAATATTAAACAATGTTAACTGAATTTTGTGTGATTATTGCATAAACAGGCTAATGTATCTTATTAGTATTAAGTATTTGCTATTTTTAAAACAGAAAAATGTGTTAACGTTAACTGTACCAAACTGAACCAAACTGAAATCAACATCGTGTTTCACTCAACTGACATCAACGTCATTCAGCATAAGGTAAGTAAATCATCTGCGTAAATTGATGTTTTGAATGGAGTGTCTGACGTTGGTCTTTAATGCCGTGAGTGTAACGTTGATTCTATGCCAGTGTGCTATCTGGGTGTAACCCGAAAGGTTTGACCTAAATAAATAAAGGTCCTAGAAAGCCCATGAATAGTGGCCAGGATTTGCTGTTTTGCATCGTCCACACGTTGGCCGGACAGCATTCGCGATCAAATGCCGATGTCTCGGCGACTTTGTCCCAATTAGCAAACGCTCTCTGAACGATGTCTTTCCGATGGAACTTTGTGCATCGCGCCGACATCGGCCCGACGTATGTGTGCTATCTGGGACTAGGCGCTGTGGCTTAGTTGGTTAAAGCGCCTGTCAAGTAAACAGGAGATCCTGGGTTCGAATCCCAGCAGTGTCTAATATGTGTGGCTTCTACAAGTAGTCATCCAAACTTTTCAGAGGTAAAAGTCTCTACAGGACACACCTTCTGGACTTCTAGGTTGTGAATAAAGGCTCAAAGGGAAAACTTTCATGAGGTAATCAGCTGTTTTCAAGATGTGCTCCCTCTTTAAGGCTTTATATACCAACAAAATGATTTGTGTTACAGCTGGTGCTGTGGCTTAGTTGGTCAAAGCGCCTGTCTTGTAAACAGGAGATCCTGGGTTCAAATCCCAGCAGTGCCTATGCCACAGGATATGTGGGAGCACTTTTAAACTTTTCACATTTGAAAGTCTTTACATGCTGAACAGTGTGTATCAGCAAGGAAGAACTGGAAAGCTAAGAAGTGCTGGACAAGGCATAGTGCCTTGGAAAGTGTGTTCTTGTGGCTCTGTGGCGCAATGAATAGCGCATTGGACTTCTAGGTTGTGAATGGAGGTATTCAAAGGCTGTGGGTTCGAGTCCCACCAGAGTCATCCATAAGAACTTTTGCTCAGATATCTTTGTGTTGGACAAACATATGCTTAAACCTTTTCGGACATGAAGTATTTCAGAAGCCTACCTTTCCTCTTCATCTTATTTCCCCTGTTGGACACACCCAGCTCAGATTACAGAATACTCTACTAATTAGCTCACGTCAAGTCCCCATTTTTAAAAAAGGAATATAACAAGAATGGTTTGAAAAACACTGGTTTAGGCCAAAAACTGCTACTGCCAATTGATGGCCACCTACCTAGCAAGAAATGCTTTCCATTTCTGCTAGCTTAAACAGAGTTTAGATTTATTGTAAATGGAGGTTCACAACACATTTAAGACACGAGTATTGAGAGAGTTTAACGAAAATGAAATGATTTGAGACATTCCCTTATTCCTCAATAGAAGCCTGCACACTTTTCAGCTTTTGGAAATAATCCTCTAACTTCAAAGGAACCTAATCATGACTTAATCAGCTCATTTCCTGACATGCTACCTCTTTTAGACTTTGAATACAAAAGTATTAAACCAGGGTAAGTACCTGGCGCTGTGGCTTAGTTGGTTAAAGCGCCTGTCTAGTAAACAGGAGATCCTTGGTTTGAATCCCAGCAGTGCCTAATATGTGTGGCTTCTACTAGTAGTAATGCAAACTTTTCAGATGTAAAAGTCTCTACAGGACACACCTTCTGGACCTCTAGGTTGTGAATAAAGGCTCAAAGAGAAAACTTTCATGAGGTAATCAGCTGTTTTCAAGATGTGCTCCCTCTTTAAGGCTTTATATACCAACAAAATGCATTGTAATACAGCTGGCGCTGTGGCTTAGTTGGTCAAAGCGCCTGTCTTGTAAACAGGAGATCCTGGGGTCAAATCCCAGCAGTGCCTATGCCACAGGATATGTGGAAGCAGTTTTAAACTTTTCACATGTGAAAGTCTTTGCATGACGTACACTGTGTATCTGAGCAAAACTGGAAATCTAAGAAGTTCTGCAATTGCAATAGTTCTTTGAAGTGTGCCTATACCACAATTGCTCATTTAACCTTTTATCACATTTGAAAGTCTACATGCTGAACAGTGTGTATCAGCAAGGAAGAACTGGAAAGCTAAGTAATGCTGGACAAGGCGTAGTGCCTTGGAAAGTGTGTTTTTGTGGCTCTGTGGCGCAATGGATAGCGCATTGGACTTCTAAGTTGTGAAAGGAGGAATTGAAAGGTTGTGTGTTCGAGTACCACCGGAGTCATGCATAACAACTTTTGCTCCAATATCTTTGTGTTGGACAAGCATATGCTTAAACCTTTGGGACATGAAGTATTTCAGAAGCCTACCTTTCCTCTTCGTCTTATTTCCCCTGTTGGACACACCCAGCTCAGATTACAGAATACTCTACTAATTAGCTCACGTCAAGTCCCCATTTTTAAAGAAGAAATATAACAAGAATGGTTTGAAAAACACTGGTTTAGGCCAAAAACTGCTACTGCCAATTGATGGCCACCTAACAAGCAAGAAATGCTTTCCATTTCTGCTAGCTTAAACAGAGTTTAGATTTATTGTAAATGGAGGTTCACAACACATTTGAGACACGAGTATTGAGAGATTTTAACCAAAATGAAATGATTTGAGACATTCCCTTATTCCTCAATAGAAGCCTGCACACTTTTCAGCTTTTGGAAATAATCCTCTAACTTCAAAGGAACCTAATCATGACTTAATCAGCTCTTTTCCTGACATGCTACCTCTTTTAGACTTTGAATACAAAAGCATCAAACCAAAGAAAGTACCTGGCGCTGTGGCTTAGTTGGTTAAAGCGCCTGTCTAGTAAACAGGAGATCTTGGGTTCAAATCCCAGCAGTTCCTTATATGTGTGGCTTCTACAAGTAGTCATCCAAACTTTTCAGATGTAAAAGTCTCTACAGGACACACCTTCTGGACTTTTAGGTTGTGAATAAAGGCTCAAAGGGAAAACTTTCATGAGTTAATCAGCTGATTTCAAGATGTGCTACCTCTTTAAGGCTTTATATACCAACAAAATGCTTTGTATTACAGCTGGCGCTGTGGCTTAGTTGGTCAAAGCGCCTGTCTTGTAAACAGGAGATCCTGGGTTCAAATCCCAGCAGTGCCTATGCCATAGGATATGTGGGAGCACTTTTAAACTTTTCACATTTGAAAGTCTTTACATGCTGAACAGTGTGTATCAGCCAGGAAGAACTGGAAAGCTAAGTAATGCTGGACAAGGCGTAGTGCCTTGGAAAGTGTGTTCTTGTGGCTCTGTGGCGCAATGGATAGCGCATTGGACTTCTAGGTTGTGAATGGAGGTATTCAAAGGCTGTGGGTTCGAGTCCCACCAGAGTCATGCATAACAACTTTTGCTCCGATATCTTTGTGTTGGACAAGCATATGCTTAAACCTTTTCGGACATGAACTATTTCAGAAGCCTACCTTTCCTTTTCATCTTATTTCCCCTGTTGGACACACCCAGCTCAGATTACAGAATACTCTACTAATTAGCTCACGTCAAGTCCCCATTTTTAAAGAAGGAATATAACAAGAATGGTTTGAAAAACACTGGTTTAGGCCAAAGACTGCTACTGCCAATTGATGGCCACCTACCTAGGAAGAAATGCTTTCAATTTCTGCTAGCTT